>NC_079427.1:13786474-13836474 GCF_026213295.1 Gadus chalcogrammus | reverse complement strand
CATTGACCTTCATCTAGTCTTAAGGGAGTGAAGGCTCACATGTTGACCGGAACATCCTGCTATGGGAATGCAGAGAGTTTCAGTAGTCACACTCTACTCTGTGTACAACTTCTGTCCCAAAGCTGACATACAAGGAAGATCTCCCAGGCTGTTTTCACACAGCTTACGTATCCCACATATATTCTAACTACACACATATGCTGAAGAAGAAACACATGGTCAATAGATGCTCTCTTATGTACACACATGTTCATATTGAGACACATGAAAATAAAAACAGATTTACACTGCATCCAACTATTCTGCAACGATAGCCACATGCAAGTGTGGGAATCATTGTATGGGGAACACTGAGACGTGAGATGAGCTCATCTCCTACGCAAGGATGATTAATCCACTGTCCAGTTCCCTTTATGAAGCCCCCCGTCACTCAGAATGCAGTGTTCCCAGCATTGGTGGGAACACTGGCTGTGAGATGCAACCAGTGGTCCCGGTTTCTCCAAAGAGCGGAACCACGAGTTTGACACCTAGGCAACCAAATCCTTTATTATCATTCAATTATCAACATATAAACACCGCCCGGATTTCTGGTGGGTGTATTCATCCTGACCATGCACCGAAATCTAATCCAGATACTCAAACCAAGCCCCCAAGCTCCGGTCTGAAGGCTTGAGGAACCCATGAAGAAACTCCCCATTAGAAAAGCTCATAGCTCTAAAACAAGCGTTCAGTTTATTTAAAAAAAAAAAAAATGCTGCTCAGGTTAACAATATATTGTTTAGTGTATGGAGTAATCTTTGGTTTTTGAAAATCCCCCAGAACCTTTAAATGTTATTGTTTGTCTGATCATGGTGGCCATCGCAGTGTTTGAGGCCATGAGATGTATGGCGCAGCCAGCAGGAGTTTCCATGACAACGTTCTTTGCATGTTTGGTTTTTATTTCCTTTTCTGGTTGCTTTAAAGCTCTCAAATATTATCGTCAGCATCTTTAAAAAAGAAAAGGTCCAGAGACAGAGTAGCAGTGAGGTTGCCGACTTCATAGCACTAAATTCAACCACATTGCACAATAGTAAACATCAAATCAACATCAGAGTCAAGTCACCCGGTCTGCCTCAGTCAATACAAAAAGTTGTGGTGGAAACAACATGGATACAGAGGCATGTGATATATGTAAGGAGATAAAGAGAGAGTAATGTTTGCAGTGCAATAAAAAAATCCAACAGAGCAACACGGCTCACCTGAATCCAACAGTCCAAACAAATCAAAACAACTTCAACCAGTTCCAAGCAATGAAAAGTAGGTAACCCATTTGCAGTGTTCCTTGATGAAGCCCACTGGTTGGTTGCCATGTTTGTCTGGATCATTGAGTTGAAAGCACACAAAATCACGAGGATTCCACAGTGCAACACAATAATCAAGCAATCCCCACCTGTCCGAATAGGGGTGCAATGACATGGTTTAATTTAGTTAAGAGCTAATGAGCACAAGAGAAGCTAAAAAACGCTTGAGAAAATGAAACCACTCAATGATAATTGATTGTTTATCTTTCTCTTCTATTTTAAGATTTTAGCATGCATATTTGTTTGTATTATTATATTTTAAGATTTTTAATCCCAAAGATGTACAATCTATGCAAGCTCAGACCTGTATTTGAAACCAGTAATAAACTAAAATGTAGGCTACCTATTTAGTGTCAAAACACTGCAATACGGGGAAAGCACCACAACGCCAAACTAAGGCTGCACACTGAAGGGACCCCACGCTTAACCCTGCTCCACCCATCAGTCTGAAGAGACAGATCAAGGCTATGGGGAAGGTTGTCCCCATGTGAAAGGGACAGACAAGATAACATAGATTAAATAAATTGAGTGCATTTATAAACCGCTTTTTAGACCTGTGGCACCATGATGATTTGTACAATCATTGCCTTACATTCACCACTTCGTGCACCGAGGGGCTGTGTCCACCATGGAAGGAAAAAGCCAACTGGTTGAAAGCAATGGTGTCTCACTCAAGGACACCTCGACACCAGCTGGGGATCGAACCAGCGACCTTCCGGTTGCTAAACAACCCTGCCTCCCCTCCTGAGCTACTGCCACCCAAAGGTGGGGATAGGTTGTTGACTCAGGCCCTCATAAAGATCATGTCCTCTCAAAAGAGCGTTGATTGTCTGTATCCGATCAACCGGGGCTGACCCGCCACACTCCTCTGAATAAGGACGGGAGAGAGGTGAGAGGGGCTTTCAGTTCGGGTGGCCAACGGTTCAGAGTCAGAGAGAGATGCACGGGATTCCAGGAGTTGTAAATGTGACTTACTCTAGCTCCTAGAGGTACATTGTTTTGTGTCTCCTCATCACCAGCACAGCTGGTGATGAGGAGACAACAAGGACCTACAGAGAAATTTTGTTGTTAGAACTTTATCGAAAGATAACCCCTGGAGATGAGCAGTGCCTTTCAAGGGGGTCCTTGAGAAAACTTAATATATAATAATACACATCAAAACTAAAAATAGATACATATACAAACGCATCCTCAAATAATTTCTTACTATTATGAATTACGACGGCATGAAGGGAGCTTTTCCATCTGACAGTCAATTCAACTGCTATCTAAATATTTTTATATTATATACAGGCAATAGCATTTGAAAGCATCTGTTATCATTATTTGTCTTATGGCTGTATCGCGTCGATCTTGAATCGGTCTTGATGGTACTACTTTTAGTTTCACACAACGATGAAAGCACCCAGTTGCTATTCAGCCTACGTGATGAGGAAACACAGTTAGGAGTTACAAAGTGTTTTGTTCTCCTAGTTGTCATAATAGGTTGGTTTCAGTGACTCATCGAGTCAGTGTCCAAATGGCATAAATTCACAGTGTGTGTTTGATGACTTCAGAGTGAAATAGAGTGCAGCTTTCACCCAGCTGAGAGCAACTAGGCAGCGTTTATTTTAAGGTCCTCTTTCTGTTCTAATTTTGTCAGACACGCTATTAAGGCGCAAGTCATGGGTACTCATGTGTGGGTCAGATGGAAGGTGTGTGTGTGTGTGTGTGTGTGTGTGTGTGTGTGTGTGTGTGTGTGTGTGTGTGCGTGCGTGCGTGCGTGCGTGCGTGCGTGCGTGCGTGCGTGCGTGCGTGCGTGCGTGCGTGCGTGCGTGCGTGCGTGCGTGCGTGCGTGCGTGCGTGCGTGCGTGCGTGTGTGTGTGTGTGTGTGTGTGTGTGTGTGTGGTATTATCTAATTACATGCGTGGGGAATTCATTCAGATTAGCAGTACTAGCATTAGTTATGGTAGCAGTAAATGTATGACTGTCAATCTGCCAATCACAGGAAATAACCTTAAAAACATTTTTTTATGAAATGTTGAAACTATAGTTAGTAGTGTTAAACCAATGTCCTGAAAGAATAGATGACTCTGTCTAAAGAAAATGTGCATCCCATTAATTCCAATCACCCAGTTACAAAAGATGATAGATTCCCATTGGAAATGTAACTGTAAACAGGGCTTCAATAGAACGGTTTCAGTGTGATTTACCACCATGCGTCTGCCACTGAGTGCAAAGACACCAAATAAGAGCAAGGACCTGGCAGGCAAAAGGCTCCTCGCTGCTACTGTAAAAAAAATAACATTATCTAAAGGTTATGATGAATACTGTATTATTTGTTGATTCTCAATTGTTGGATGAGATATGATCTCCTTTTCAAAACAGTTGTGATAGCTCTAAGAGTGCATTGCACAAGGAGAGGAGGCAGCAGTGGTTATCCTCCAAATTTTGCTCAAGTAGGAGTCAGAAAAGAAAGCTGGCAAAACTTTGCATGTACATATTTCTTATCAGCGGAATTGAACAGTGAGCAGTGCACTCTATAGGGAACCAGATTTGTACAGTCAAATGCACCAAAGTATAGGGCACGGGTCGACCAATTCCAACACGCAATTGTAATGACTGTTCAGAATTTCAGTGCTGTTATTCCTGCTGAGGCTGCTGTCCTCAGACAAACACACACAATAGCTGAGGTCCGTACTGTTCCCACCAACAGGTTGACACGGATACAGAACGGTCAGTCAAACTAAATTATTAAGCCAGCCAATGAGCACCTTGTTCCTTTGATACTTTCTCAATATCCAGTGATTTACATGACTCGTAACATCTGGAAGAGAAAGTAAATACAATAAACAGGAACAACACTTGATTAAACAACTGAATAATAGGATAATAAAATGTACTTAATGAATCCCAGATACGATAAATTGTTATTTATGAATCCTGTTAATCATATAAAATAAAATGTACTTTATGAATCCCAGATACGATCAATTGTATTTTATGAATCCCATATGTTGTCTGTGTACACATCTATCTTACACCACTGCTCATAATTGTCTGTTTATATGACTTCACTGGACTAGGACTGCTCCAGTCACAGGGGTCTTTCTGCCCCGGGGCCCCTTGGGAACTGCCCCCTCTCACTGGCAAAGCCAACCAGCAGCAGCCTGATGCTTTTTTGTACTTTTTCATTTTTTTCTTGCAGTAATGGTTTATGCCTCAAGGCTGACTGTGGATATTTACCGTGTTGTTGGAGCAGAATGGGCTGTGTACACATTCACGTTGTACATAAACACTCTCGGAGATTCACACAAATCCTCTTTTCCCACACAGCTTTAACCTCTGGAATAAGGAAGGTACCAGCATGCAGCTGACTGCGATCACAGAGGCCGTCTGAAGGGATAAGAGCAACAGCTCTCTTCTTTGGTCCATCGTTCAATCCATTCAACCAACCATCCGTCCACTCTTGTGAGGCTGCTATGGAGTGGTGACTCGGCTTCATAGCGGCGTCTCAAGAAAACCAAAATACAGAATCTAACCTGAGCTTTGCTTTTGAAGCAAAGTGTCTATGAAGCAGTGAAGTTTGATGACCTCTCTAGAACCCTTGTATGCATAAAAAAAATCCTATTCTGCATTGGAATTAAACAACGTCAAAACTTAGCACGCAAACCGTTTCAATCGTAATACGTCGAAACACCAAACTAGCGCGAGTTCATGAATATTCAGAGAACAATCAATGCCGAGTTTAACAAGAGTGTATCTGTCCTTGGGTGGTAGATTTACTGGCCTCTTTTGACCCAGGCTTACCAGTCAGCACTACTGGGCTGTAAATCAGGCCTTGCTCAGCAAGAAGCAGGACCAGGAAGCCCACTGTGTTAAAGGTCAAAGGTCGACCGAGGAAGGAAGCTCACTATCAGCCGAAGGGTTTCACCAGTTTTAACACTGCGGGTGACTGGTGCTTGGCTAGCACGTGGGCGTCACACAGCCTCAGACTCTGCCGCCTCGCCTGGTGTGCTGGGCGGGGTTTTCTTTCAGCATTTAAATATGATGGGGATGGGCTGTGGGAAAGCCTGTACAGTTAAGGTGTGGGGAACAACGTCAAACATATGAGTGTATCCCAATTCCCTCCATTTCACTTGACCAATTCCATTTTTCGGTCTGAAGTTGCACTCTCGCCTGAGCCTCCCCCACCACCCCTAGCCTCCCCCGAACCGCAAGCGGTCAGCTGGCACAGTCCAACCGCACAGTCAGTCTTAAGTAAGAAAAATAGCATGTTTGGATCGGGGTGAAGCTAGCATAACAGTTGCTGGCCACGGTGAATCACTTCTTATTTCTGATATCTTTGGAAAGTACCTGTTGTTATAAGCGGGGCTTGGGCCTGTTTGTTGACTTGCACTTGAAAGCCCAAGCGAGCAGTGTCACGGTGGTGGTGGTGGAGGAGGCCACACAAGAGGGTGAAGTAGTGTGGTCAACCAGGGAAAATTGCTTTCAGGCAATCATGTGCAAAAAAAAAAGGAACATTTGTTTTTATTCCATGAATTGCTGTTTTTTATTCTGAAATATCAAGCCATCTTGGTCTTAAAATAATCATAATAATCAAATAAATGATTAAAAAAATCGCAAATACAAATTACAAACGCTAAATGTAGAGCTGAAGCGTTTGTGTGTGTGTGTTTGTGTGTTTGTATTGGAATGTGTGTTTGTGTTGGTATGTTTTTGTCTGCCTATGTATGCATATGCACCTGTATGTATATGCACATATGCCTGTGTTTGTGTGTGTGGGGGGGTGTGTGCGTATGTATGTGTGCGCATGTACCCCAGACAGCGGAGAAAAGGACAAGGGGTCTGTTCACTAATGTTGATTGGAAGCAGATGTTGGGGAGAGCCAAGACGGAGAAGAAAATGTTTCGGAAAATTCTCAGGCTGTGAGCCTTCCCTTTCTGGGCCCTGGCTAAGTCAGCCAATCACTGAGCAGTATCCACCGGGCTGAGAGGCGATTGAAGCGTTGCTATTGGCTCACTATTGAAACGTGGGTGTTAGGAGCAGATGTCCTGGGAAAGTTGCTGAATCCCAGTCGGCTCACAGTAGAAGAGAAGTAAAAACATTTGCTTGTTCAACTGGACGGTGACCAAAGCCTGTTTTAATCCAGCTGTTCTCTCCTCAGACCCCCCACCCCTTAACCCCCCCACCCTCCAACACACACACACACACACACACACCCACACGCACACACACACACACACACACACACACACACACACACACACACACACACACACACACACACACACACACACACACACACACACACACACACACACACACACACACACACAAACACACACACACACACACACACACACAAACAAACACACAGCCCCCGCTCTCCATATATTCCTTCTGTGCAAACAGAGAGTCACATAGCTGCTTCTGAGTCTCTGCCACTGAAGCACTGTACCTACACCATTCAACGGACTTGTCTTTGAATGGATAACCTTTCACGGAGAAGAATAAAATCTTTGCTTTCACTGGACCCATTCCCCGTCCTCCCACACTCCTCTCCCGTGTCACTCATTTCTAAGTGGCTCCGCCTGAACCTCTAATCTTCACACCGTCTTCGTTACTTCAACCCCCACCTCCATGACACCCCCCGTTTCACAGTCTCCTTCTTCCTTCTTCTTCTTCTTCTTCTTCTTCTTCTTCACAATCCCGACCCAAACCGCCAGAGACCCCTTCTCCTCACCTCCGCTAACCCCTCTTTCCATTGACACCGCTGGTTTAGTCCGGGGTTTCTTGGCGTGGTGACCTCACCCCCCATGCATACAAAGCCATCCAATCCACGCCCGTAGCATGGGCTGGGCCTCGCATTGTGCCAGAGACGCATTGCCTATACAGGGCGGCACAAATCAATCATCTTTCCTAATGGAAAGTCCACATTAACATGAGAGGACAGCCCATTTCCGTCAGCAGAATGCCAGGTCGGACTGTCGAACCTCGAGCTCCCTGCCCCCCCGCACACGCAGACGCTCGGCGACCGGCGCGGGCGTCTCTCTCTCTCGCTCTCTCTCTCTCATTTCAGACGGGGCTGGCAGGGTGAGGTTTGCAGGTGCAGAGGTCGCTCTGGAAGTCAATGGTGTATTTACCGGGGATGGGACAATGGCAATAAAAATGCAAATTGCCAGTGAAAGCAGGGGGATGGCCCGGGCGTGCCCTTCATAAGCCCAGGTAATAACAGTCCGCGCACCTGCCGAAGCTTCTGGGTCACCGCGTCTTAGACACAACAATACCGTGACCGTGAGCAGGCCACAGAAACTAGACTAAAAAGCTACGGTATTGAGTGTCAAGAAAGTGCTGTAAGAGTGAGTGAGTGTGAGTGTGTGTGTGTGTGTGTGTGTGTGTGTGTGTGTGTGTGTGTGAGTGTGTGTGTGTGTGTGTGTGTGTGTGTGTGTGTGTGTGTGTGTGTGTGTGTGTGTGTGTGTGTGTGTGTGTGTGTGCGTGAGTATGTGTTTGGGCTGAAGGGGGGAGGGAAGAATAGTGTCATACTTTTGCAACTTTTTTCTAAAACATTGTGCCATTTGTGTTAAAATGTGTGTCGTTAAGAGTAGCTGTATGAATGCATACATTATATTATAGTAATATAATACTATGTGCCACATACAAAAGCAGTATCTTTTATATATATATCCTCTCTCTCTCTCTCTCTCTCTCTCTCTCTCTCTCTCTCTCTCTCTCTCTCTCTCTCTCTCTCTCTCTGTCAGATCCGTGGGAAGGGTCAGATGTATGTAAACTGTGTGTATGTAGCTAATGTTAATAGAGTCCCTGGACGCCCACTATAGTCAATGAGTGGATATACTGTAGTCGGGTCCTCTCTAAACCATGGAGAACCATACAGGCCGCACAGATCCCCAGGTCCCCGATGGACCCTCCGTAGCATGTGAGGCCATCAGACCCAGGGGGCTCTGCTGGTCATATTTGATGTCCTTTTCTGCGTAATGGAACCACTGAGTAGGATGTGTGTGCGTCACAAGAATCCTCTGCCCCTTGAAGAAGGAGCTGATTTGAGCCAGAGAGAAAGCACAAAAAGAAAAACAAAATCTGGGTAAATCTATCTTCATTCATTTAGTCAATTTCTTTGAGAATTAAAAAACTACTAGGTTTGGTAACTAGAACGGAGTGTGTGTGTGTGTGTTTGTGTGTGAGTTTGTAGATTCCGACAAAACATTCTTGTCCATCACCATGATTATGTTCATCACTGATGATTAATAAAAAAGGATTTTCAAAGAAATGTGTCCGGTTTTAGCAGCCAGAATGTGCTTAATAATCAAGCAACAATTACAGACTGACATTAGAAAAGAAGAAAGTGAAACCGCATAAGCGCGAAACCGATGCTATGCTTGGATAGACTGCGTTTACTCACGCCACAATCACCACCATCTTGGTGTCCCCAGCCATAAAGGTAGCCGTTAGATGATTCGTTAAACGGAGAGAGCTATGCTTGCACCTTCACTTGTTTCACCCAAAATAACCATCCGTGATGTGGATGGAAAGCAGTAAGTCCTGATGAAATGTGTGTTGGTTACAGATGGATTCCCATGGCCGACGGCCGTGTAGACCAACCGAGGCGCTTCTTTCCCTGCTCAACATGAGAAAGCTCTTTTTAACATCTACTGTCCGGCTGGGCGCACCTCACCTTAATTGTCACACAAAGCCATCTTTAAAAACTCCCTGGCCGTCTTTCCCCTGGCCATGTTAACATTAGCCCGAGGAGACAGATGTAGCTTGGTAAGACCCTTTGCATAAATATTTGGGTTAGAAGCCTGAAAAACGAGCCCAGTCCCTCTTCAGTGTCAAGAGAGCTGTAAACTGCAGACAAGAGAGGGGTTTCAGTGTTATCACAAAACGCAGATCTCTGAGATTCCCAGATGACAGCGACAGTTTCATTTTTTTCGGTTTTCCCTTTCTATGCATCTGTTCTGTAACATTCACTCCTGCCCACATTCTGATCTGCACCCTGTTTTACTGTGGAAACTTTACTTCGCTGCCTCTATCTACTTTTATTCTTTTTAAGAAATGTATGCCAGCGAGTAGTGCGTCAGTGCGGGGGAGGGTGACATAAAGGTATGAATGGTATCACGATGTCTTGGATTCAGATGTCGTTTGATTACAGTATGTCCAGTTGTAGTGTTTAGAAACTGTTGCATAGAAATCTTGTCTGGTCTGGGTCCAAGAATTCATCAGGAGAGAGGTGAAGGGAGAGACGAAACACCTGGACAACCGTAGTCTAACCTCCTTCAAGAACACTAGTGACTCCTGCAGAGCTACACTTCGGTGCAGTACTGGGTGGACTTGCGCAGATATGCGTGTGTGTGTGTGTGTGTGTGTGTGTGTGTGTGTGTGTGTGTGTGTGTGTGTGTGTGTGTGTGTTTGTGTCTGTTTGTGTCTGTGTTTATGCGTGTGTGTTTATGTTTGATGTGCACAAACCAGCAAAGGGATGTACATGGGTTAATGGTTTTTGCATATAGGTTCACAGCGACAAGTTAGTAGACACATAAAAAATCTATCCACAAACTCATAACAAGTGAGGCACAGTGGTGTTCCTGCGTGTACAAACCCACGTTATGCATTGTACACAACGTTCTGTGATCGGATTAAACGCAAATCAAACGTGACATTCTACGCTAATATATTCCTCGCAATCTTCATTAATGGCACTTTATTGAGCCACAATACTTTCAAGTCTAATTTGAATATTTTTCCTTGCGAAATTCTATATTGGTCCTAGAGGGCTCCCCGCTTGTCCACAGTGCTGCTGTATCGGGGCCAAACAGCTGGGCTGTACAGGGCAGCGTTCCACGGTTCATATGTTTTCTATCTACAGTGGAATTTATATGAGCCTGGGGCTCGGAGCACATGAATGAACCCTAGTGTGCAGTTTCTGTCTTGACGTCACCCTATCACTGAGCCTGGGACATGCTCGTTACATCTCGACCCAAAATGTGATTCAAAGGCGGAACTTGGCCATTTTCGACTGAGCAGGGTGGGCTGATATTTATTCAAATATGATTATTATAGTATGATTTGTAACTTTCTTAATTTGATACATAAGCAGCAGATCACAAATTACCTAAGTCCTGAAATAACTGCTTAGGTGTCTTGTAGATGTATTTTCAATATTGATAGAAGGTATGCCTATGGGTGTTATATTAGAACAAAGCTGTAAATGTCAGTTTCGTTCTGCTGCCAGAAAACACTATCAGTGTTTAAATTCAAAGTAGGTGCCTTTCAAAACTATCTTTTTAGTAATTGTCAGAAAAAAACATAATATGTCTGGTATTTCCAGTGGATGTGAAGTAAAAGTAATATGATACAAAACAAGCACATGCATATAGAAGGATTAGGAAAGCTTTGTTCACGTATATATTTTTTATAACGTAACATTTTGAAGTACATGAAGTACATTTTAGAAATAGAAGCTAGTTTATAAAACTTTCCAGCAGAAATCATTGATGGGCCAGCATCATAGCCTTTTCTCTAGCAGACAGGTCTATTTTCTAGACATATAAAAAATAAAAAGAACAGAAAAGAAACGCTACATTTTTGTCTTGTACTACCTTTTTTTCCAAATTCCCATGAAAGCACCAGCTGTCTGCATCTCTTGTATTTTATAAAATATAAATTATTGAAA
Organism: Gadus chalcogrammus; assembly: GCF_026213295.1. Lineage (NCBI taxonomy): Eukaryota > Metazoa > Chordata > Actinopteri > Gadiformes > Gadidae > Gadus > Gadus chalcogrammus. Next base: position 13,825,467 of record NC_079427.1, on the reverse strand, counting down.
AATATTCAAATGTTTCTGAACTTAATACATTAAAAAAATGAGCTCATTAACAAAAATACAGAAATACTGTTAAAACATACAAAAACAAACATCCAAAACAAATGTCCTTTGTGTACTGAATCCATTCCTAGATATGCATATGACACAATGTATTGGTATATATATATATATATATATTCATATATATTTGCCGAAGTCGGTTAACTGTAAAGAACTGTGCAATAAACTATTATCTATAACACTCATTAAGTCATTATTTTTCCTGAAAAATTCTTCAATTTAAATTCTTAACTGTTTAAGCTACATAAGGATTCACCTTAAAGCAATGGTACACACATTCCTTTCTTATTGGGAAAACAAAAATGAAAGAAGAACAACTGGCTTCCAGGGCTTTTGACAACGACAGACAATATGTATACATTTTGTTTGCTCTAGCATAAAACATTCTTTAGACATTTAAAATAACCTGAAAATGACAAAAAATTCAAGCCAACAGTGTTTGTTTCATAAGACTTCGCACACAAATGGTATCGACCAGCAGAGTTTGACCGACCCAGTTAAAGACTAGGTCTTGCTCTGCTGAGGATACCCCGTGAAGGTCAGCATTTGGATGTCAATGCTGACTAATGGGGACGCTCAAGCTGGTTGGCAAATAAATATCATAAATGTGTAAATAGCTCCTTTTTTTTGTTAATTTTTTTTCTTTTACAATCAATTGTAATACATACACCAGGAAAGGTGTTTTACGTTCATTCTAAAGCTATGTGCTTTGTATTATGTCAATAAAATATAATGATAAGTAGAGGCCGTGTGATATAAAAAAGGAAAGTGAAACATTTGGGGTCTCCTGTGTTATTTTGTATACGGCGCCCGGTCAGCCATTGCTGAAGACCTCACGTGAGTTTTGGTTATTATTTCTGCTTTGTCTCTTGCTTGTTTGTAAAAGTTGGGTCTCAAAGCATTGAAATACAATCTGGACAAACAGACGCCAACTCTCTTCTCATCCATATGGGTAACAGTCAGCCACTGTAAACAATAACATTTGTATCCTAAGAAGATATTTCTTGACTTTGGCTTTTCCCATAAGGCCAGTGTTGTGCCACTGTTCCCAATAGAAACATTTGAGAAAAATGTTGCCATTTTGCTCAGATATCTAACCAGTGAATTAATCTCTCATACTCCATTTGCATCTCGCAATCGGTTGCCTTCTTTCCATCGCTTGCCATCTCCATCTATATCTACACCTTCCTCTGTATTAATACAGATCCATACTTATGTTTGTTCTGCAGATGATTGCTACCAGTGATATTTACAACTCACATGAGGCAAACATTTGGCAGCATACATCGATACCTTCCTTATGATGATTATAACTTCCCTATACATGTTTCATTCTAAATACAATCAGTTTTTTTACTTTCTCCATTTGCCCTAAATTCAACATTAAGACCTTTACAGCAGTTCCTCAAGCCCACACACAAATAATACTACTAACTACTTAAGAAATAAATCCAGTCCCTAAACTACCCTTTATAAAAAGAAAATGGCGTGGTTTGACAGCATTAGAAACAATGTTCGAACACATTGGTTCCAAAGCTACACGGAACATGATGTGGACAGTATTGAAGTGAAAGAAGTGATAAATTGTGCTCATTAATATGCGTGTTAGGCACCTAGTGGCCAGAATACTGAAGATGCACACAACTTAAGATTGTCAGCTAATGCTAATGCTAACCTGATGTTTGTGAAACTGCCACGGTTTCGGTCACTGTATTCATGAACCTGTAATGAGGCGTCTGTATGCGTTTGCCGAGGTGTCAGTTTCAAAGCTTCAGATCATTTTTCAGCCGTCTGTGTGAAACACTCCTGGTATGAGTGAAAAACAAGCCCCCATAGCCGACAGTTAGCAGGCCAGTGTAGTTTAGTCTTTTAAACCAAGACGGCTCATTTTAGTTGCTTGTCAACAATTTTAACAAAAAGGGACATTACTCAAAAGGGTTAACACTCCAAGATCTTCATTGTAAAAGAAAATAACCCCTACAACATAAAAATATATAAAATACAGCTGAACCAATGTATGCTCGATAAAATGCACAATAGGAAGGTTTTTTGACTACAATATAATACTGGCACAAGTAAATGCTTCTCAAACAATGGAAAATAGAAAACAAAAACACTTTTTGGTCCTAGCTGAGAGCTCTACCCTTGCAGTCATTGCATGACTAGAAGCGTTGTGGGAATGTGACATGTTCTTCCTTTTGTTTTTCCATAGCAGATTTCCATAGCGGGAATACTACGGTCAACCAATGGTAGCTCCGTTGCACTATCTTGGCCGTTAATTTTCTTGTGCTACTATGACACGAGGGTAAAAGAGAAACCTCTACTTTAGCAGGTAGCGTTGCATTGGCCTTGCACAGCAAAGTTCACATCTGCATATACCACCTACTCACCGGCACACACACACACACACACACACACACACACACACACACACACACACACACACACACACACACACACACACACACACACACACACACACACACACACACACACACACACACACACACACCAGATTATGAATTTTTGTACTTTCGCCATGTGCTTGCGTGGAAAACACTGTAGGACGGGAGCTCTATTATGAGAAAGCCCACAGTTAGTCATAAAAAAATGTTGAGATCCTCCCCTCTAAAAAAATTAAATCAAAATGACCCACTCCACCAGACACTTAAAATCTCATTTTCGAGTCCACAGTTTCGAGTCCTATATGTTCCTCAACGTTACATTTCCTTCTTTTTCGTCCTTCCTTCCTTCCTTCCTTCCTTCCTTCCTTCCTTCCTTCCTTCCTTCCCTCGTCACCTTGGCCGGCGCCTGCTTTCACTCGTCAGCGTCTGGCTTAACGTCCAACATGGCGTGCAGCTCTTCAGGGCTGTACCCCAGCAGGCTCTTTAAGTCACACACGAAGCGGTACACGTAGCGCTTGCCCGACGTCTTGTGGATGATGTTCTTGTCGTAGTAGTAGCGCAGGCCCCGGCTCAGCTTCTCGTAGTTCATCTTGGGCTTGTTTTTCCTCTTGCCCCACCTCCGGGCAACCTGGAGGTGGCAAAAAAACGATTTGAATAGTTCTGTATTTCTGAAGTTGCGGGCGATAAATTAATGAATGAGGGACATTGGCTGGGTGTCAAAAGATCATGTTGCAATGGGGACGCACCAGAGTTGGATAACTGGACAAAAACGTCAGGAACAACAACGAATGGGACATTTAAAAATGAGGAGGATTGACAATGGTTTTATTCATCCCATCCCACCCCATCTATGATGTGGCTAAAAAAAGTTAGAAACCCCTTGGTGACATTACAAAACTGAACAAAACCCCCCAGTTACCGGATGCCAAAACATTAGGAGTAAAACAAACACATAAAATGCAACCGACAGGGCAAACAGACAGATAGACATGCAGGCTCATCTGGCCTACTGCTTAGGACCTCCCGCGTGGCATGTGGCAATGGCCCGTGGGGGGTGTGACCTCTCACCTCATCAGGGTCGGAGAGCTTGAACTCCCAGCCGTCGCCCGTCCAACTGATGAAGGACTGGCAGGACTTGTCCGTCAGGAGCTCCAGGAGAAACTGCCACAGCTGGATGGGACCGCTGCCTGTGGAGCCCAGGGGGGAGACGGTAGGGGGTTAGGATGGGGGGGTAGGAAGCCTTTGGCATGGAGTCAGGGATGGTGTTGGTTGATACAGGGTTCCACTACAGTAGCAACAAGCTGGTTGGAGCAGCTTTGCGTGATAGCAGGGAAGGGGTGAGGATTCTAACTGGAACATATATATTCTGTATATATCTATATATCTATATCTATATATCTATATATCTATATATGTACACACACATATACATGTGACATATGGCTCTTAAGCTTGTCTAAGTTTAGACAACAAGGGGTTCCTGTGTTCCAACAGCTTTGCATCTTAATTCTGACATGATTCCCCCTGTATCCGAGGAGACTCACAGAGCGCAGTGAGTCTCACACTTCCAGACAGCGCAGCTCCGAGAGTGGACATCCTCACAAATCGGGTCCCATCTAAGTCATAAGGGGCCTTTGTTTGCCAGTTGTCATGCATAGCGTGTGAACAGCCTACAGAATATTTCAGTTTCTCTATGCGTTCCTCGCGGGTGAAATCATTTGGGTTCAAAATAAAAATGGGCAGCGCTGCATGGCGATTTTATAACAGACCTTGAAGGACGTCATGTTAGGCTGTGTGTGTGTGTCAGACTGTGTGTGTGTCAGACTGTGTGTGTATCAGACCGAGTGTGTGTTTGTGTTTGTATTGGACTGTGTGTCAGACTCTGTGTGTGTTTATCAGACTGTGTGTGTGTCAGACTGTGTGTGTTTATCAGACTGTGTGTGTGTCAGACTGTGTGTGCGTGTTTGTGTGTGTATCAGACTGTGTGTGCGTGTGTGTGTGTGTATCAGACTGTGTGTGTCAGACTGTGTGTGTGTGCGTGAGTGAGACTGTGTGTGTCTGTATCACACTGTGTGTGTGTGTGTGTGTGTGTGTGTGTGTGTGTGTGTGTGTGTGTGTGTGTGTGTGTGTGTGTGTGTGTGTGTGTGTGTGTGTGTGTGTGTGTGTGTGTGTGTGTGTGTGTGTGTGTGTGTGTGTCTATAATGAAAGCATTTAATTTAAGTACACTTTCTTTTTCACTCAATGGAAAATACTTTTTTTTCCTCCATGCAGTGAACAACTAACTAGTGGTATCAGGCAACTGAATTCCTTTGGTGTATTAAAATAAACCACAAACTATCATTTGAGATTATACTGGAAGTGTAGTTAATGGAAACATAGTGAAATTTACTTTAACTGATATTACTTTTCACCTTAGATAAAATACCAATAATACGTCATGGAAAAATGAGGTTAAGTCAGAAGAAGAAAAAAAAAAAGGCGCTTTTGCCTGCACTAGATTTCTGTGGTTCCCTTTGATCTTGGGGGTTTCAGTACATACACAAACCAAACCTTTTTTCTTTTTTTAACATGTGCGTAGAACCCACACCTGCTGCAGCACGCAGAACACATGTGGCAAAACGCACAGCGAGAACAAGCAGCTACCCGAAAGACACACGCTTCTTCAACCGCTTCTTTCTTTAACTGAAGCTACAAATTCCGTTAAAAAATAAAAACCCAGTTTCTACTAAAGGGTACATTAACATTATAAGGGGAAATGGTGTGGGGAAGCCATTCCAACGTGGCTGAATGGGGTGCCGCCTCAACACTGGGATTCTTTCAGACGGACTGATGAACATTCCAGAAAGCCTGCAGCTCCAACAGTGGGCCCACATAAGGGCGATACAGTGGCCATTTACTACCCCAGGCCGGGGTAGTAACCCACCCCAACAAACCCAGGCCGACTACAAGCCACTCAGTGCAGAATGTATGCGCCCCTCCGCCCCCGACCCCCCAAATAAAAAAAGTTTCCAAAAATATTCCAAGAGGCCCCATTGTCCATTGATAGTCTATAGTGTGGCCCAACAGCATCAAGCCACACCAAATGTGAGGGGAATGGCTCGCTCGCTGTAGCGCCGTCAAATGTCTGCAGCGCTGCAAGAATAAACTGTAATGTGCACACACACACATAAAGCCTAACAAAAACCAATCGGTTTCATCTCTGGGCCGGAGCAGCGATGAAGATACGTTTGGATGACTAGCCAAAACCTCAAGAGGTGTCAACAGCAGCTCCACTTATCTATTCGTGTCGCTCTGATTCTCCATCTCTCTCTCTCTCTCTCTCTCTCTCTCGCTCTGCATGTGTTATCACACCCCTGTCCCCGCTGCAAGTGGCTGCCTGACAGCCCCCAGAACAGGTTACAGGAAGCTTAGCCATCTTTAAAGGCCCACGTTAAAAGCTATTATTTCTTGTGGTGGTGGTGGTGGTGGTTTTAGATGTTACAGAAGGGTAGCGGCCTGCTTTCTTGAGCCGGTCTAGCCTACTCATCCACTGACTTTATGAGTCGTGAATGTAAATGCTTAGGTGAGTCGAGGGACTTAAGAAATACTGAAACCCTGTACATTTACTTAAGATGTTGAAAGGCGAGTTACAAAAATGGATTCATACAGGGTTGTTTCCTCATTGCACATTGTAGAACACGAGAAAATAGTATAAGTCTTCATCATCTCCTCCATGCAGATTTATTTTTCTTATATAATCATCATCTCCTAGAAAACGGTGAGAACGGGTGGGGGACGGGGGCGGGTGCCAGATTTTGGCTCTTTCAGAAGTGCAGAAAGAGGCCTTCGAGAGATGAACAGATATGCACTCCGGGTTCGTGCACACGGTTAAAAGCAACGGCTGCTGCACGCTGATGTTGCCAAGACAACCCTGTTTTTTTGTTTTTTTTTTAAATAGGTCGGGGTGTGGGCTGAAGATAACACAGAGGGGGAGGGGGGGAGGAGGAGGGGGTGATGAGCGATGAAGGCGTCAGAGAAAAAAAAAAAAAGAGCGAACATAACTTTGTTGGGTTTTGCTCTATATGCAGGTCGACCTAGAGTCAAATAAAAGGTGTTGTGTTGACTTGTAATAAAGGCGGTCGAGTTCAGAGAATGCGGTGGAAGCTGTTGTAGCGTAAAGGCCAACAGACTAAAGGTAAGCTTCAATATACACACCATCAGTCGGGTCGACGCCACAACACTGACACATTGACAATGTGTGTGACACATTGACATTGTGCATAGCGCACATTGTCATTGTGGGGACAAGCACCTGATAATTTGTGTTTTGAAAAATCATGTGTGTTTGAAATGATCTTCAAGAGGGACCACAAGGCTTAACCCTCCCCCCCATCCAAGTCAACCCCCGGAAGAGTCATGGCGACCGCCACCTGCCAGACCCTCACCTGTGTATCCGGCGAGCGCGGCGGCGGGGATGACGGGCTTGTCCTTGTTGAGCTCCGAGCGCTCCCTCACGTAGTCCTTGAAGGTGCCCTTGGGCTTGTGGCCGTGCAGGGCGCTGGGGTAGTCCTCCGACTCAAAGCTGTCGTAGGAGGGCACCCGCTGCAGGCTGCTGAAGGACGACTGGCTGCTCCAGGAGTGGGTGAGCCGGTCACAGCTCTCCAGGCTGTCGATGCTCTCGAAGGAGTCCTGGCCGCCCAGCTTGCCTGTGGGTGAGCGGCAGGGGGGGGGGGGGGGGGGGACGGCGGTCAGAAGAGGAGAAAGGTTGTGCTGCTATACTTTCCTTATAGATATTTGGGAGGATTTGAGACTTTTTCACATTTCAAACGCCAAGCCTAAATTTGAGGAATTATTTGTGGAATTGCCGACGTGAGATTCATGGTAATGAATGTGCCTTTGTAGCACAACCGTGAAGAGCTTGCTCTCGATAAATCTCTCACCATACGACACTTCATTTTTTTCCACAGCTGCCGTTTGACTCTTGCATCTAAATGCAGGACAATCTCTCAAAGGGCCCAGCTATTTCAGGGCCTTGGGAACGATAAGGCCAGTCTTTCAATTGAGTGTCATTAATGAATTGCAGATAATAGAGTGATCTTCAATTACCTAAATGGATGCCAGATGTGGGCATCAAGCAGAACTACAAATACTTTCCCACGTTCTGAGAAACACAACAAGTCCCAAATCATAAAATGAGTCGGGATGAACAGTTCACAGCCATTGGTCATCGTGAATACTTGTCCTAAGGCGTGCGTTAAGAGTGCGTTGTTAGGAGTCGTGTATGCTACGACAACATGATACTCTCCGTTCATTTGCTCAGCTGTGGGATTGGAGGGGCAGAAAAATCCCAGCCTTATGGTTATTAATGTAAACCTTGCTCCTAATTCCTCTTTAAAGCCCTTAGTGGGAAAGCAAACAATGCAATGCGTTTGGCAGAGCAGACGGCCAGCATCTCATGAGGACACGCTCACAACGTCTTGCTGAGGTTACACCACCAAGAGAGCACAACCCAAGAAGTGAACACACTGTGGCTTTTCTCTATCTGACGTAAACAATGGTGTTCTTTTTCGTTTTGCTAATGCAAGCTAGAGTGCATGCGGTGGGAACCACAAGGCAACCATGTTTTAGTTTTTTTCTTATCACACCAAAAGTGATAGCTAATCCAATATTTTGATAAAATCAGCAGCCTTGGTTTGCACAGGGGATGTGCATGTGAATGCACATAAACCAGCCTACAGACTGAAGCAGAGATGCACACAGGCAAGCATTGAGAATATTTTGGCTAACTCGTAACACCAAACAATAATCGCATCGTGTATAACTGAGTGACATTTAACGTAGGGGACTTGGCAGTTTTATGCGTATGTTTTATTAGTGTATACGATTTTATATCTACATAGGAAGTTTCACGGTGGTAGCAAGTTTGCACAGCCATGTTTCTACAATAGCCATATCAATCCCTATCTTACTTTAAGCCATTGACTATAGTTTCATAGACTAAACAACTAAATACAATTTATCAATCTATGACGAACCACATCACTTGAAACTTGGCTACTAGATGCCGCTGAGAGGTTGACATCATTTTGTAACTACATACTGGCACCTTATAGGCCAGTACAGGCCCGCAAAACTTCCCCTACCTCGTTGTGAGGCAAAAGCAAACTGGGGGGGGGGGGGGTATTCCCCCTCGGCCCCTTTCAATCTGCAACCTCACCACAAGGTGCCCCTAATTCCTACACACTGCTCCATTAGCGTGAATGACACGCATACTAAACGAGTTACATGCAGCATCCACAGCATTGCTTCAACAGCACATGAACGGACCTATGTGTGTATTAGAAGAGAGCCCTCACCTCGGCTGATGCGCCCCACACACATGTTGTCGGGAGAGACCACTTCCTGCTTCACGGAGAAGTATTCGGTCTGCATGGAGTTGAGGGTGGCGTCGCGCAGGATGACGTTGGGATACTCGCTCTCGTATTTGAGGGAGATCAAGTCCTCCGAGCTGATTGGGTGGAGCGTCTGGTAGGACTCTGTGATGAAACCCGGCTCCGAGTATTCTGATGGAGGGACACACTGAGCGTGCTCAATACCATAGCCTATACGAAGGGAGGGAGAGTATGTATTGAGTGTCATGGTGTAGTGTGCTGTCGATCCCTAGCCTAACTATTAGGTTGGCGCCGTTGGCTTACATTAGCTTCTTCTGCTTGAACTTTGAATTCACATTTGCAGTTTGGGCATTGAGTTGATTTTCTTAAGACAAGTGCTTTAATGAAATCAAAGTACTTACTGACAAAGTAGTCTGAGGTATATCTGGATTCCTGGAAGTTGGAGGACAGACCGATGACAGGGAAATGCTTTGTTTCCTCTGTGAAAAATAAATAAGAATGCACGTAAGCGACCACCTCATTGATTTTGATATAATATGTAACTGCATCCACATGATCAAATATGTATGAGCACAGCTAAATTGTATTTTCCTCTATGGCTCCTGTTACTGTTCACAATGCGCTCTTCATCGGTTGACTATACGGCTGGAGAGATCTTCCCTTAAACCCGCAGGAGAAAGTCAAATCAAAAATAACTAATATAACACCATGTAGAGCAACTTGGTATTTATCATCCAATGCGTCTAGCAATGCTAAAAACAGGTCCACAAACCATAGAACCTGAAACTGCCCCCAGAAAAAGTAATCCTGGTGCTACGGAACCCTCCGCTCACCTTTCTGGAGCATCTCTAAATGTTCCCAGAGGATGTCGCCCACAAAGTCGGGGGCCAGGTCCAGGAAGCGCTCCTTGCCCAGAGCGCACAGGATGGCCCCGTTCATACGGAACTTGTGGTAGTCCACGTTCTTCAGGCTGAACTCGTTCACCGTCCACGTCAGCCACTCTGCAACATGGCTGTCTGTCCACTGTCTGGGGTCTACACATGGAGCAGAGAAGGAATGTCTGGTTCATTAAAAATAAAATGTAATAAAGAAACATATGGATGGATACACACATCTTAAAACTTGAGGCCTTGGTGAAATATTCGTCATGATGAAGAATAAGAATGTTATGAAAGTTATGAACCCAATGCTAGTCATACCAAGCAGTCTGTAGGCCTAGTCAATTTACCTTCAACACTTTATGAATCACCCAATACTGAAATGACACAAAGCGACACAAAACCTGTGGGCTTGCTTTGTCATTGGAGTGTGTTCACTCACTGTGCCGTTACCCACCAAATGTCAGATTGTAGCCTATATGTTCACTCAGTTTTTAAGCTCACATGCTTTGGTCACCATCTCTAAAGCTCTATAAAATGCTGTGGACAATTTACGACAATTGATGTGACATATCCCAAAGTCTTCGGTGTGCAGCGACCATATGACTTAGACTCATGCAACTTCTTTCAAAGGTAACATAAAGACCATTGTAAATGTAAACACAGCGAAAGGCATGACTTATAGTTTTACAGCTACAGTGAATGCTATTTCTAAACAGCTAAGGGAGGACCTGCGGTCAGCCTCACTTTAGGGACACATCTCATTACTTCCACCGTCTGTCTGCGTTCTCGGTATCTCCCAGTCTGTCGGCCTCGGTTTAAACGTCTGTAATGTAAGGCTACATTTTGCAATGAGTGGGTGTCTGCTGCCTTCAAATGGATCCTCCCAAGTCATGCTTGCGTTATACGTTAACCGACAAGTCGACAGAAGTCTATTAATTCACGTCAGTTTTATTTTTGTCTATTGAGAACTAAATGAAGGAATGAGCGAAAGAGACATTTAGACTTGAACAGGTGTCCCTCGAGCTTACCTTTGGGAATGCCAAGTCGCTGCTGTTCCTTGGTGAAGCCGCTAAACGTGGCCTTAAGAGCCTGAGACATCATCTCTTTGCTTCCTGGGGTTAGCAGAGGGACATCTCCGCACTCCAGATCTGCCCAACCCAAACCAGAGAAACAAAAACACACAAAGACAGAGAGAGAGAGAGACAAATAGAACTGGTCATTTTCTTGATGCTAATATTATTCGAGTGATCCATCACGGGTACTTGGTAATGGAAAATGGCAAACATTCATTTTTTTTGGAATACATTAAATTGAGTGATAAAAGAGGTTTCGAGTGCATGTGGCTGTGTATACAAAGATGTAATAAAAACAGTTACACACCCAAACACGTACACATACACACACACAGACAAACACAAACAATCAAGGAAAAGTTGCTCATGATCAACAACTGGGCTTTTTGATTACATGCCGTCTAGACAGACAATGTGTCAGCATCCGATGTAATTGATTAGAAGAGCAGCCGGGCAGATTGAGGGATCCATTCCCTTCACATGCACAAGGCCCAAACACAGTCACAGTCACTGAGGTGAAATTCAATAAAATGACTTTCTGCATGATGCGCCGAGTTAAACCTTCATCTCTATTATACTGGGAAACCAAACGAAAAACAGCTCAAATTATAGGACCTCGTTTTTGACATCAACCACACACACCCTGGGTGGGAAAAAAAAGGGGGGTGGGGGGCAGGAGATGCCACACTATGACCTCTGCCAGCGCCCCCTGCTATGTTGGGCCAGGGCACACAGTGGCTCCACTGTCACCACCAGGGGTCAAACACTAGGGGAGCCAGGGGTCACGGGATGAGGTGATGATGTCAGCGGGGGGCTGTTCTGGATTGGGTGGACTGGGAAAGATGGACGAGTGGTTGGGTGGGTGGGTGCCCCGATGGGCCTCGGGGGGGCAGACACACTGCCCTCTCTGTTCTCAATGGGACACACACACACACACACACACACACACACTCCTTTGATGACTTTAAACAGGGACTGCTGGCTTGCTGCTGATGAAATTAGAGGGACCAGACACTGGGGGGCGGGGGGGGGGGGGGGGGGGGGGGGGGTGTAGTCAGAGTAGATTGGGCAGTAGGGGAAGACCCCCGTCTCATTAGCCAATGTCACAAGAATAGCTGAATCAATTAATAGATTGACAAATGAATAGCTGACCACTGCTTGGTCAAAATAGCTGAATCAATTAATAGATTGACAAATGAATAGCTGACCACTGCTTGGTCAAATGAGGAATATATAGATTGCTTGCTTCATTCAATTGCAGGAAAAGCGATCGCGTTGATCCGCTCACGTCACAATGTTTTTAGCGTGATACTATGACAGGGCCCACTTGGCCCTCAGAAGGCAGCCAAGACTGAAACCCTTAGACTGATACCCTTAAAGACTGAAACCCTCAGATTGATACCCTTAAAGACTAAAACCCTTAGATTGATACCCACTGAAACCCTTAGACTGATACCCTTAAAGACTGAAACCCTTAGACTGATACCCACTGAAACCCTTAGACTGATACCCTTAAAGACTGAAACGGCTTAGACTGATACCCTTAAAGTCTGAAATACTTAGATTGTTAACCTTAAAGACTGATACCCTCCTTAGACCGATTCGAATTCAGTGTCAGGCCCTGCACTCTAATGCACTGCATGCAAAAAGTAACCTAATTAAATCAATACAAAATCAATTAAATAGGGACATCCCAAAAAAGAAAAGGCATCAGAGACTTGCCGACAAGCTCGTGATAAGGAAGCCCAGGGCTCACCACTGCTCTAGCAGCAGCAGCCCTTGTGTGTCGTCCCCCGTCCCCCCCCCACGCCCCACAGAGGTCCTGGCATCAGGGGGCAGACGGCGGTGAGGTCGACCAGTGGCAGCGTGGGAGCTACACACCACGCCGTGTTTCACCCTTCCCCGACGGCCCGACCTCTTCCAAGAATGCACAGCAGCTGTCCCTACTCTTGTGTTTTTTCGGGTTGACCACGTGACCAATATCTCCCTGGCCGTTCCTTCTTTTGCTCCCCCCTCTCTCGCCAGCAGACAGCCTAAACAGGAGACCGACAACATGCCTTTTGCCGCTCTGCGGTTTGACGACACGACCGACAACAAGTCTGACGTGCCGTTCCTGCCTACTCGGGTCCTTTTGCTTCACCTGGCATCGTATATCAGAACAGCGGGCGTTCAGTAGTATGCTTATTCGCTATGTTTAGATATAAAGATGGGTTGGAAGACCCGAAGGAAGTCTGTGGCCGGTGTGTGTGTGCAGTGCGTGTGTGTGTGTGTGTGTGTGTGTAACATCAGAAACTCAACCTAAAATAACCATCCTTTGTGCACGTGACAGCCACCAAAAGAACACGCCCACGTGTCAGGTTGGCCTGAACGGTAATGCTCAGCGAGGCCCTCTGATTGTTCTCACCAACGGCTCTCTTTAAACTGATGTTCCATTGCTCAAGAAGAATGAGAGAAGGAGAACCAAAATAAACCCTGAGTGTTGCAAACCGAGATGGGGACGGGGCTCAGACAGTCTGAGCTTTGATGTGAAGGCCAAAATGTGGCGGATCGCTTCACATGTATCAGGTGGTGAGAGTGGGAGTGTGTGTGTTTATGGGAGGGGTAGATGACTGCACCTTTTTCGCCATTATCCCCACCCCCCCGATACTTGTCCTTCCCTCCCTCCCGTCTGTTTCCAGCAGCCATGTCACAGCGTTCAAGCCTCCACTCAGACGTCAACCGGCATCAGCACTAAATCCACAATCAAAGTCACTTAACGCCATACAGCCCCGCGTGAAGCTGGAACACTAAGAGCAATGCCGCGGCCTCAGAGGCATACCAAGTCATTCCTTTCAATTGGGATTTGATTTAAAAAAGGATGATCATTGACAGCACAACACAAAGTAATGTCGGAAGGAAGCGAACTATATCGGCACGTTTTCATCAATGATTGAAAAAAAACAAAGCTTATCTGCAAATGCTGATGTACAGTGTGCATCCATTAGTATAGAGCATTCATAGAGGGAGCCCAGCGGTAAATCTGGTGATCCAGGCGCAGCTGAAGTCCTGATGGGGAATTCTAGGCTGTGAAACCCTATTAGCTCTAAGACGGTCGTTTGGGGTTTCAGCAATTAGCATCCGCATGAGCCATCCAAGACGACATGGAAACCAAATCAGTCCGTCTTCAGAAAGACGCCGAGGCATTTAGCTCATGAAAGAAGCAGGAGAGGGTAAAAATAACGTCCTCATCGTTGCGTTTATAGCTGCATGCCGTGACCTTGTGAACGTATGAAGTTTCATTTCAATAACATTAATAGCAAACTTGCACCTCATCAAGGCTCAATCAAGCATCACATGAGATAATGAAGATGATGCTGATAGCAGTCCTTTATTGTAAACTTGTAGGGAATATTACCATACAGGCATAATGTGCATGTTACAAACCAACAGGATCGTATTCCTCTGATGGTCCGAATCCGTCCTGAATCCTATCAGTAACAAGTGGAATAGATAACCATGATGGGGGAGCAGTTGATTGATCGTATCGGAGTTGGTTTTAAAAAGGCATCGTTGGTGAGTAGAGTAGAGGGACCTCCAGCCCTCTTTAACTCAAATATTAAAGAGAACTTGGAAGGCATGTCTTCAGCCAGGAATGTACTATTGGATAGAATATAAACCAATAGATGATGATGAGGTGGCGTGTGTGGGAATATCAAGTCCATCAAGACGCATTCATGAAGTGTGAGTGATGTGTAGCCTAGCAGTCCAGTAAAAGCTATTGATTGGCTACTCCCCTGATGTCACTGTATGAGTAATGGACAAGAGGAGTTGAGAGCTATCAAGTCTCTGGAGATATCCACTGACATAAGCCTAGTGCCGCTGGGCAACAAAAGCATGCTTTCTGATGACGATACCATAGCTACATCAATACAAAGCATGTAATTGCATTGCCTGTATTCTATAGCTATCTACCGTTTTTTATGTTTTGTTTGGCTCTCTCTGTCCACACTAAAATATGAGTTTCCTGAAGGTTTGTATTGTTTGTGGGTATCAGTTTAATGAGGTTTCCTCATGAATCTTATTGAATCCAATTGGGATGTCAACTTTCTGAAATATCACCAGGCCTTTGTGCCCTGCCCATTACACCTCCACCAGTCCTGGGGTGAATAGCATAGCTAGCTCCAGCCAGGGCGTCCATGAACAAGCCATTAAGACTGACACCGACACAAAGACACAGACACACACATGAACAAGGCCAGCTAGTCTGCTTTGCCTGCGAGCCAGAGCGAGGGCGTGAAATTGGGATTTTTTGCGGTTGGGGCAGAGGTCCGTAGCAACGTGGGGGGTGATGGGACAGCATGCGTTGGGTGGAGCACAACAAGGTAAAGTAGTGGGTTGGGTGAGGGGTGAACGAATACAGAGGGGGGATGGATGACTCATCGGCATGTAATACGATCCCATCACAGGATGAGAGTGCTGGAGAGGCTGAGCAGCGGAAGGCAAGGAGCAAGACATTTGAGAGGGAGGAAGGGAGGGAGGGGGAGAGATATAGAGCGATGAATGGGAAGTTTTCATCGAGCTGTTCTCTCTCTCTCTCTCTCTCTCTCTCTCTCTCTCTCTCTCTTCTCCTCATCATCCCCATGGCGTGACATCACAGTGGGACTGGTGCCATCCGCCCGACTCTGCCAGAGACCCTGTTCATTCATGAAGTCAAAAAGGGCGCCACCTCCTTCAATCAGCATGAATGATGCAATGATACAACTAGCAGTGGCAACATAGCCCCTACCAATAATGGACAATATGCTTTCTATCGTCCTGTCTAAAACTAAAAATAGTCAACAGAGTGTATAGACCGTGTGAGTTTGAAGAAAAACTAGGGCTACTTGGGGGGAAAATTAAGGACACATCAATGGCACTATTCAATGCTGAATATCTAAAAGTGAAACTTACTTTTTCATAAAGAGCTGGCCTATTTATAGCCAAATACCAACTCATTTTACAACCTGTCCCCCTCTCCACACACATTCCACGTAGGACTGAGGGCTTGTATTTATCAATGGAAGAGTCCGTTTCCTGAGGTGAAGTTGCCCCTTCCTGTGGGGAAGTAAGGTGAGTTAAGGATTTTGGGGTCCTTTTAAAAAGGTACCGCACACACACCAAGGTGTAATCGGGGGGGGGGGGGTACGCTAACCACTAGTGGGTTATAATTGGCTCTTTTGAACATGACCAGTGCACCCCAAAACAAGCAGAGGTGACTGTAGTGTCTGAGAGAACCTTTGATGGAGATTCCCATCCAACAGCCCCACCTCCCCCCCCCCTCCCCCACCCAGTCTGCGAACGCGGGGTCATAAACTCTCCCAACATGAAGGGAGACCATTCAGCGCCACACGGTGATAAACTGGTTGCGGGGGGGGGGGGGGGGGGGGGGGTAGCAAAAAGAAGGACACAGTGGAGGAAAGAGAGCTAGTCTGGTTTTGAGAGGGGCATTTGTTCGGACAGCCCCTGGCAACATTTAGATTTCCATGTTGGAAGCCTGGAGCCAGGAATAGCAGGAGTGGAGCTGTTGGTGGTGGTGGTGGTGGGGTTGTAGTGGTGGATTCTCAAACCAGAATGGTCAAACCGGAGTCAGCCCAGTGGCCGACTAAGAGAGACGACCTGAAGGCACACAATGGGCTGGATATCCAGTCATCCAGCAGTGCTGGGACGGAGTCTCTATTCTTAGGCCTTCACCACGGCTGCTTGGCCGACCCCTCCGAGCATAAAGCCTGTGGTCATGTAAGAGGTTGTGTAGGGGTAGGCTACTACTGCTGACAGACCAGCTTTGGCCAAGAAAATAAAATCTTCTCCAGGATCACCACTACAGACACAGAGGCTACTGAAGTAGACAGTAAGTGAGACTAATCCCGCAGAGCCATTTTTTTTTGTTGCTTTCTTTCCCTCCCTCTATCCATCTCTGAAATCACATTAGGTTATGATGGGAAAGTGCATTAACTCCTCTATATTGTTTATGCCAAAGTCTGTTCGCATTAGGCCCCATCCCTGGCTTCGATGTGAGCTCCTACACCTACACCAATGTCACAAAGTATTTATCTGATCCCCATTTCTTGGAAATGCCCTTCTATTGAAATAGTTGAACCTTTTTTTGAAGTATAACTCCACTCTTTTGACAGAGGAGTTTCAACGGTTAAAAAAGGTTACAAATATTTCCTTGAAAATACTAGAAAGACGTCTTTAAGCAAATGTGCAACCGTAATGGTTGCTCAATCATCCATTATGCAATGACCTTTATGCAACATTAACATTTTGCAACCCACATTTGGGTATGCATTTCCAAAAAAAGTAAAATTAAAGTTGTGTGCAACATAGTGAACCCAGTCTTTAAACATACTTTTAAAAGGCTTTATCTGTAATTTTAAAAGTCTTTAATTTAGTAATCTTAGAAATATGTTTTATTGTTTTTGGCGACACCTTTGGCGATAAGTGGTAATGTTTCCCAGAAATACAAAAAGTGTCACCACCGACACCCATTTCGTAACATTCATAAATTGCAGGTACTTTCATCAGTGGGCCATAGGCTCCATCACCTTTTTGTTATCTCATTCGGCATATATAGTGATTTGTATAATTGTAGAGGTACCACTTTAAATGTCCCTTTTGTACAAAAAGGTTTAAGGTTGACCTGTCACAGGGTGCAGGTGGCGTTTGACCTTCACAGTGTGTGTGCAAGCTGCCCTCACACGCTCCTCTCCTGCTGTAAACAGATGGGGTACGCGCTGGTGGAGTTGTTTAGCAATTAGACCAAACACACGACAATCCTGACAAACAGTTTACACTTACTATTGCATTTTTCCCCACAAAATATGGGGACTGCCTCCTCTCTGTCCAAACTGCAACATTCCGGAGACATATTTTATGTTCGAGTTTTCCCACACACATTTACAGAAAGTACATCATGTGACCGTTACTTTCATGGTAGCTTACTGTAAGTGACTGGAAATCTCTAAATCTAATTATATATGTATACAACACATCTGAACACTCAACATTTGTTGCAGGGCAAGCCCTGGGCCCCAGATACACAATTGATGAATTCCATTAAGCCCAGAAAGGTTACGTGCCAAAAACTCCAGCCCCGTTTTACAGCCACCATCGTGCTTCTCCCTGGCCTCGAATTGTCCCTCAAACGGGACCCAAAAGCAGTTGTGGTCCAAGTGGTGAAATAGTTGAAGCTCGAGATGATTAATTGGCCATCTATTTTAAGCGCTAGGGTGCACTCCGTTTGTGAAGCTAGATGGCCTCATGGCGGAATGAGGCATGAAAAAACATCAAACATCTGGTAACCATGCTTTCAGGCCCTGCTTCTTTATCTTGATGTAGATGGGTGCATGTTTTTTGCATGCTGTGGAATTAGTCCACCGCTTTGTTCAGATCAGAAGATGTGACTCTAAATTGATAACTGTGGAAAAATACAACTTAGTTGTTAAGCAACAGGAGATGGGAGATTTCACAGTGTGCCAATACACACACACACACACACACACACACACACACACACACACGAGCATACGCACAAAGAATAGTTGTGACTCACTCCATCAAAGGCTGTCTGGTCTTTAGGGGGATAGAAAAGAGCTGGTTAGCATGTGACTGTTCATGACACAAGAGAAATCAGGCTCTCGTAAAATTCCTGCTCATTTACTCAACATTTTGTCATCCTTGCCTTCAGGATCCCATAAAAACAAACACGAGTCTGGGACAGCAAGTAAAGTCTCTCTAATTGGCAATTATGGGGAGCAGGCAAAAGACTGTGTTCCGCCAACAATATGGTGGTTCAGGAATGGTGTCAGAGTCGACTCTCCATAGCCGCTCAGCCTCTTGGCCTGCAGCAGACGATTCATGTCTCTTAAACAGAGTCCAGGAAAAGTTAAGGAACACAGTTTCTCAACCAACACCCGTAGCTTCAATTTGAGTAGCCCTAAACTTAGGAGAATTTGCTCCTACCCTCATCCTCCCTTAGGGAGGCTAGAAAGCATAAGACTCCCATTTCACTTTATATTACAGGACCAGCACGTCATGAGGGTGCCACTGTGTGTGCTGTATCAACATGCTAGAGCCTCCCTCCTCGAGCTCAGAAGACCATTCTTCCCTTGTTCTTCGCCCTGGGAAGACAATCCACCAGGTATCTCAATTTAGATGTGACAGGATTTGAGATATGTACACAGGCTATGGAAGTGGTTTTGTATCAACTCATCATGAAAGTAGCATTAAGATATGATACATGTTGATCGTAAAGACTGCAGCAGCAGCAGCTGCAGAAAAAGGAAGAGGCCTTGCATGGCTCCCGTCGCAGAAGGACCATGGATGATCCCACCAGAACAAGGTGGAACAGCCATTGTTAATCATCCTAAAAGTTATGGAAACGTATGTGATGTCTTAGATGTTTCCATCCATTTATTTCTTCCCAAGATTAGAGAGCTCTGTCACCACATGTGGAACCGTAAAACATTAGCAACCACCAAAACAAACTGACTAAAATAGTAATTGTGCTGCACACCATGCAGGCAGGGGCTAATCTGCATCGGGGGCTATAGAGACGTTTCAAAGCAGCGTGGCGCGTGTTTCGGACTCAACGACGGACAGAACATGGGGAGAATTAGGGCGGGAGGTTCTGAGTGGGAGGAAGAATAAATGAGTTCAGCGGCCTGGGCAGTCATTGGGAGAGAAAGCCCAAGACAGCCAGTGGCGCGTGGTAGAGGTAGCAGACGCCTGCTCTCGTGACTCATTGATTACAAGCAGGGAGTGAGTTATGTTGATCAAAAACTACACGCATCAGGAAGAGACCGCATCAAGGATCAAGGTTGACGGGAGGAGAACAGACTGGGCTAAAAATACAAAAGACAGGATATAAAGGAGGGAAAGAGTGGATAAAAAAGGGCTAGAATGAAATATTAGTCTGGAAATAGTGAGTGGGGTAAATGTTTTAGGACGCGTCTACTTAAGAGATAAAGTAGAGATGGATGTTTGGCGAACCGTGGATTACTTTTTGTTTCCCCTTTAACTGCGATTGTTTGCTGTTCCTTATCAATAAGAAACTTCTAAGAGCAAAACATTAAATAAATTAAAATAGTCCTCTTCAGATTGCTCCTATTTAACATACAAAAATATATGATAATCAATCCCACACAAAATCCTACATTTCCTTTTCAATTCATGAAGGGTTGTTTTCCATTCAAGTACTTTTTCTCTTAAAACAGTTGGAGCTGAAAAGAGCATCACATGGGCCACACCTCAAAGCTCTCCTGCTCCATATGTTTACCATTAGGCACACCATTGTATCTGGTGCTTACACGCCTCGTTTTATGACGCCGCTCTGCGAGGCAGCATGAAGGCGTGTAGTCACCGGAGAGGCATCCAGAAGAGGACCCAGGGAACAAAGTGCCTTTCCGCTCATCCATCCCATGGTAATAGTGTGAATGAATGAATGAATGAATGAATGAATGCGGTAAAGTGAATGAAATTTCCGCTGGCTGGTAAGGATCAGATAACCCATTTGAAGTGACAGCGTGACATCATCAAGTAGCCCAGGAGAAGACAAGGCAAGGTCATTGTGGACACGCACAGACCTCAAATTCTACTTTGGCGCCGTTACACCCAGAAGAACCGCCGGCCCGAAGTGAAGATGTGTGTCACTGTGGAATCCATTGAGAAAACGGGCATTGCCCTCTGGGTTACTACCAAACATTCACACAAGTCAAGAGAAGACACCATATACATGATAGATGGATCTGGGCATTTCACAGCCTCGGCTGAACAAGAGTCAAGTTTTAGAGAACTGCAACGTTCTCGATTCAACCGAGGTCACACATCATATGAAAAACCCAAACACAGAACTGTTTGGGTGACCAGCCCATCAGCCACACATCACAAGAGGCAGGCTAGCTTGGATGTTGTTTGCACAGCTGCTGGGGCAGCCATGTACACTCAAACACTGGCATACATTACATGGTGTTACGGGATTGGGTGGGGGGGGGGTGCTGACACATCAAACCAGAGCCAAAAGCTTAAGCGTATGCAACAACCCTGGACCTGATAGAAACTTTGAGAAGCTACACCTTGCAATAACCTGCCAACTTAGGACCACCACTGCAACTGAGTGCTTGGAGCGTCATGAGGAGAGGGTGCAGTGTGCGGGTGGGTGCCATGCAAGGGTTCTTGGCTAAGGCCTCAGGTATGCCAGTTATGAAAGCAAAAGTGTATTTTAATCAGATGAAAGTCAACCTCCCCCTCATCTTCACCCTCTCGCTGACTCCTTGCTTGTCTTAGTCCACCCCAGCAAAGTATGCTCACTAGCATTCCTGTCAGTCACTCAACTCTGACCTTTGGCCCTAACAAAAGTGAAATTAATCGAAAAACAGGAAAACCTTGGGCAGAGGAAAGCATTGTAAAAAGAAAAACAGAAGGAGCTACTGCAGCACTAGATTGATAGACAGTTAGATTAGTTTTTTCATTCCAACTATCCCAATAAGCCACTAAAGTAAAGAGAACCGTCATTGATAGGCTGCTTAAGCAACTCATGGGGACATCTTCCTAATCACTGGCTTCAGTGAAGAGGGTGTTTTTACTGCAGCATCTCACCTAATGTACTATAGTCTTCCATGACATGTAGCATGGGAGATTGATAACGTGTGGAAGGGAGAATGTGTGTGTGTGTGTGTGTGTGTGTGTGTGTGTGTGTGTGTGTGTGTGTGTGTGTGTGTGTGTGTGTGTGTGTGTGTGTGTGTGTGTGTGTGTGTGAGAGACTGTAAAATGCAACAAAAAAATAACTCAATTCACGCCTGGAATGTTAGGAGCCATGTTTTGGTGTCACCTCTGAACTGGATGGTGTGCAAGTGTTTTAACAGGAATAACCTCAGTTGGAGAGAGAATAAAGACTTTGGTAAGTCGACACTAACTACACTAGCCTTTGTCACCCCCACGCAAAGAAAAGCAAACAATAGTTTGAATGACTGAAAACTGACTACTGGAGCCTCCTGGCACCGGTATCCCACCATTCTCAAGCTGCATGTTTGCTGTAAAGCCAAGTAGCCCCGTCTAGAGGGAGTAGGGCTGCTTTCACAACCAAGACGTTATCAAATGCATTCTGGGACCAGAGCCCCTTAACCGCTTCAGTAGATAGTACAGCAAAGAGTAGCCAACCCGCTTCAATGTTATGCTTTGCATGACTAGGATATTGTGTAGTCCAAAATTGACTCCGTTCATCAGCCCCTATATCTCTATAGGAGCAATAAGAAAAGCATGTTTGTTTTAATCATGTGAAATTTTTCTTGCCAATCGCTGCGTGACCCAAGAACACAAAACATGAGCCAAAGACGTTTTGCAAGATGGCAATCCATTCTACAGTAATCAGCAATTTTTAATGGAACTTTTATAGTTGTACTCGCTTGTTCTTTCACAACCAGGGATTGTCAAAGGACAAAGGGTTATATGAGTCTGTTAAGTGTAGGCCTATTAAAAGCATTGACATATTCATGTTTTGCCACCAGCTGCCCAAACACAATCAGAGATGCAAGTGTGTGGGCCCAGTGGTATTTAGAGTAATGAGAGAGATAAAAGGAGGGATATGAATATATGTTAACTTATAATAGACAAAAAATGAATGGATATTCATCTCCATGCCATTGGACTATCCCTGTAGCCCTCAAAGGGTCCCAGGCAGCAGGGGCAAGCATCAGCACTGCAGACTCATCACCTTGACCTGCCTACCCGCCCACTTAAAACCCTGCCGACACCACCGCACAAGGAGAGGAAGTGTGTGTGTGTGTGTGTGTGTGTGTGTGTGTGTGTGTGTGTGTGTGTGTGTGTGTGTGTGTGTGTGTGTGTGTGTGTGTGTGTGTGTGTACCCAAAAGAAAATATTAATTTTGCATAACATGCAATGACATCAGTTAATGTTTGTCATGTCTTACTTTATATTAGGCTATAAAAAACACTTGCATAGCACATTATTTGTTCATGTTATGAATCATGGCAACTGTTGAAGTAAACTTAGTAAAGTTATTTCATTTATCCAAATGTTCACGATGCATTTATGTTGCACTCCCTAACCCTGCCCTTACATCGGTTAATACAATCATTCACACACATGGCAGAGTCAACCATGCAAGGCTCATCATGAGCTCGTCAGGAGCAGTTTGTGTTAAGTTTCTTGCTCAGGGACACATCAATACTCAGCTAGGATCGAACTACCAACCTTTCGGTTTCAACACAACTGCTCTACCTCCTGAGCTAAGCCGACCCATAATTGCAATTAAAATAATCGATATCAGTAATGCCATCACACAATGCATTCGGGCAAAGTCAGTCTAGGATATTAACATTTACTCAAGTCATGCGTGCGGGTCTTATGACAGCAATTTAATAAGGACGTTAAGTAGGCTGTTCGCATCTGAACGTCCCAACCAACATGAAGTCATACAATCAAGCGGTAACAGTCAACTATAAAGTTAGAGGAGCGGCCGGTTAGAAGCAATACAATGAAAAATAAACAGAAGTATCTAGCCCTATTACTCTGGTTGGATGAGACTTACCGTCCATTTTTTCAGTCTTTATGATAGTTAATGTCGGTTTCATATCGACAGCTGCCGTCATGACCATCAGATCAGGGTAATAACGCCGCGTCCCTGTATTGTTATGTGGATGTCTCCAAAACAATCTGAGAGAAACGTTGTCCTTTATCGCCCAATAACTGAAACTGCTCTGTTCTCTCTTCTCTCTCACTGGTTCTTTACCCCCCGGAATGCAACACTATCGCGAACAACTGAACTTCAATGGATCTGTCTCCCGGTTACAAGCACACGCTCTCCCTGTCCCCTTTCTTTCTCTCTCAGGCACTCATTTCTTCCTTATGTTGGTTTGGGCGTTTCTGAGCTCTGGGAGGAGGCTGTTCCTTTCGCTGTAGTACGACATCACAGGGGCGGCGTTACGGACCCGCGAGTGATTCACAATTCAATTACCTCCCCTTGCCCCTGAGAGAAGAACCACTGAGCGTGTGCCTAAACGTCATCAGAGACGATCATCTCATTCTTCCCTAGAATTAGGCTATTTTATATTTATTTTATTTTAGATAAATGATGGTACAACAATGTTTGAAATATTCGTATTCAAATGGGACCATCCTCTCGCACTGAACGAAATAAAACCGCATACAACATCCAACGATCTCGAATGCATTGCTTTGATTTGGTGTGCTTGTTCTTTGGTTAAGAGAAATAATCCTTCGCAGCTAAAGGGGGGTCGTCTGTGTCCAATTCAGCATGTCTACGCGTGCTCGTAACTTGCAAGTCTGCCCAATAAACACCTCCCAAGTATTTCCTGTTCAGCCTGGCTTATACTGATCAATAAAATACTGAATGTCTTCTGCCCCACATAACTACCTTGCAGGTACATTGGCATATACAATGTATTCACAAAACCAATAATGATTTCTGTCACCCTACCCAAATCAATCGTAATTCAATATGCCCATGGTCTAACAGGCTGTTCATATATGCTCCTTCTGTCTTGCCTTGTTTAGACTTTGGGTCTTGCTCTAATGTAGTGTCGCAGGAATAATCAGCACACATGATATAGCCTAGATTTTATTTTACACTATCACTGCATATTCTAATGTCTAAAAGGGAATAACCATAAATGAAAAACCACATTGTTGATGTTATTTTTTTTTTCCATGGCCCCACCTCCATTCAAAGTAACCCGGTTAGGGAAAGTCAATACGGTTCATGTCTCTGTTAAGTCTGTAAGATACTTGTGCATGTGCGCATGTACTTCCAAGCGGGACGTCTGGATGGAGGCCTGGAAGCATGGGATATTGATCACGTATGGATCTCCAAACCAGCAGCCATGCCGCGGCTCCATTAGCAGCCGTGCTCGGGTTTCACTGTCTAGATTGGGGCATCGGAGGAAGATTCTGCAAGGAGAGTGCGGGTGGGTGCTGTGGTTGATGGGGGGCTGCACTGTACTGTGTGTTTGTCAGACAGACAGACACACAGACAGACACAGACAGACACAGACGGACAGACTGGCTAATGGAAGTAGAAGAAGTGAAGGGCTGTTGTTTGAGCCGTCCCTGAGTCTATCTCTGTCCGTAAGTCTGTCAGTCAGCCTCTCCCTCACCCTCTCACTGGCCCTCTTTGTTGTGTGTTAATGAAGTACTGCTGTATAGCTGTTCCAGAGAGGACAGCCCAGGCTCTTTGTTGCCCTGGGGGTGGTCATTAGGCGTTAAATGGTGTTGCTGACTAATGTCCAGTACTGGCAGTCCACGGGGACGGCACTTTAAATACTTGGGGTTTCACACTCACAGTGATTTCTGGGCGTAAAACCCATATAACTGTATGCGGCTTCCGAATGTAGGCCCATATTTTTGTTGCATCTCTCAGTTAGGAGCTTGTAGATGCCTTGATAACATATCATAATGATGTAAACAGCTCTTTGAGAAAAGGCTTTGGGTCAGAATTCCATAGGAAGATAATATCCTCTAACATTTGCCAGACATCTCAGTACTAGTTGTGCATGCATGAATGCATTCTTTGCTTTGGCCTTTCATGAAGGCAGATAATTCAAACAATATATATCTTGAGTTCAATCGTGGTACTAACGTCTATTCTCAAAGTTTTGTATGGCAGAAAACACAATAAAAACGATTGTTCCAGATCAAACTGACTTTTCCTTTTTTGGACAATGGATTTTCGAGTGTTTCTTATAACAGAAAAGCCCCTATGTTGTACAAGTCTGTTCCAGCAGCAATGACCCCTTTCAGGCAACATGTGAGATTCAGTTCCTCATGTCTTTGCCTCACCTGGCATATGCTGTTGCCATGGTTTTGACAGTTAGCTGGCTTCACACATTAGCCCTACCATTGAGCACCCATATCTAAAGGGTTTATTTTGCTCTCCATTTCTCTCTCTCTCTCTCTCACTTTCTCTATCTATCTCTTGTTTGTCAGTTTTTTTCTCTCTTTCTGGCACATCTGTTATGTCTGCTTAGCCATAATCCACAGATGTAAGCATTACACCTGCTATGTCAACTGACAATTTATTTTCCATAAAGACATCCCTACAGCTGTTCGATGGTGTTATCTGTTGGTGTTAACAGTGCTTCCCTCAAAACAATCTGTGACAAAAGGTTTTTTTGACAGTTTGAATAGAAAAAAAGAATGGGTTTAGGCGTGTTTTATAATAGCCCCGCTAGACAGCTAGACTGTTTAAAGAAAAAAGTGTACAAAAGGATTGCAATTTAGACTTATCAACAGCAAAACAAACGTGTTAATCTATCCAATACACCTACAGAACTTTCTCACAGAAACACACAACCACATAGTAGACATTGAGACAGTAAAACAGTGGGGTCCTTGTGGCCTCTGTCTAACAGCTCAGTCATAGCTCTGTAGAGGCTGCTGTGTCAAACCATGCCACAGGCTACATATACACTCCTGCTGAGATCACAGGCTTAGCCGGGACTCTTGCAGTGTGTGTGTGAGTGTGAGTGTGTGTGTGTGTGTGTGTGTGTGTGTGTGTGTGTGTGTGTGTGTGTGTGTGTGTGTGTGTGTGTGTGTGTGTGTGTGTGTGTGTGTGTGTGTGTGTGTGTGTGTCTGTGGGTATATGAATTTCTGGGTTTCTGTGTGCACGTTCACGCCCGTTTATCCCTCAATGTATGTGCGTGCGCGCTTTACCGTATGTGCGCGCGGCCGACAGTGTGCATACGGTTAAGTGCCCTGGGTTAGCAGTAAGGCCTCCCTGAACAAAGGCACAGCTCTTTTCTGAACAATTAGCTTCGCAAAAAGGACATCTCTTCTTCCATTAGTGGCACCACGTGCCCCCCCGTCACTCCATTGTGCAGATAATTAAATTATCCCCACCCCCTCTGAGTTACTCTACCTCCCAGACCTCCCTCCTGTCTCCTTGCCCTGCCTCCCTCCCTCCCTCTCTCCCTCTCTCCCTTCCTCTCTCCCTCCCCCCTCCCTCTCTCCCTCTCCCTCTCTCAGAGGCTAAAGAGCTCACAGATGAAGAGGCACTACCCAAAAAGCTTAAAAGGAAAGAAAAAAAACCTTGCCGTCATAAAATAGCCAGCCTTATGTTTTCATTTGTTCCTCAGAATACATGTTTGAGGTATGAGTTACAGTTTACTGTAGTAAAATCCAGTAAAACAAACCTTGGGGAGGGGAAAACAGTTCCCATTATTTTAATGGCAGTGCTCTGTTCAACAGTATCTATAGATTATATCCATTAATGCATACATTTATTTTTCTCCATGCCAACTTAAAACATTGTCTTGTGGTTATATTACATGCCTTGGATGCATTGTTAATTATTTAGAGTAAACTGGCTGACTCACTGTCAAAAGTGAGGAGATATTACTCAACGAGTGTAAACATTAAAACAATAGCAGGTAGCGTGGAACGGTTAAAGCTCCACCTTCCCCAATGAACTGGCATGGCTTGCCTCATCAACGCTTACGGACAGCGTGCGATTAGGGACAGCATGTCCTGTAACCAAAGTGCTGTGCAATTTGTCATCGAGTACAAGTGGTGCTTCCGTCTTATCACTTCCTTGAATTACAATAGTGGGGCATCATCGTGGCGATGATGCCCCCTATAGACAAGATGATTGCATTCTTTTATTCAAGTAAAAAAAAAAACACTCCCTTGCCTAGGGAATCACAGAGGAATATATGGTTAATACCCCATGGTGTATTATTAATAATAAAAGTGTTTTTAGGTAATGTCATACTTGTTGAAATGTGATGGTCATATTTAGTTGGTTAATCAGACTCGGATCCCATGGCTGTGCCAATCACCGTGGGGTGACATTCAGAAGTGACTCAAAACCACTCCCACCATGACGAAAGAATGATTACAACATTTAAACAAAAAGAACATCATAAGGTCATGAAAACACTCAAGTTATTATTACTGTTTGTTCTCCTCCTGACAATTGACGAATAGGCTGAACTCCATACACTGCTGGGACGTCCAAACGAGTGGTCCCAGTTTGGGGGCATTAACGAGTGGTGGGGTGGGGGGGGGGGCCCGCCGTGGCGTAGCCCCCTGCCTCCAGAATTGTCTGTAGCTTTTCCGTCTCTCCCTACTTGTTTTGTTTTATTGTTGGAGGGGGAAGTGTGGAGCGTCCTGATTAGCATCACTGTTTCCTCCTTTCCCATAACCCCCCAGACCCCCGCAGGCGGCCTGTTTACTTTTAGAAATAGAAGGGAAAAAAAATTGCCTGCGCCCGAGAGGACGTGCCCTTTATCACAGGCAAACCCCCCCCCCCCTCCTCCTCCTCCTCCTCCTCCTCCTAAACCAGCTCCATAACATCAAATCCCCTCCCACTTTTCTCTCCTCCCACCAGCCAGCGTCCCAGGCCTGTGACCATTCCCTCCTTCGTCTCTCTCTCTCTCTCTCTCTCTCTCTCTCTCTCTCTCTCTCTCTCTCTCTCTCTCTCTCTCTCTCTCTCTCTCTCTCTCTCTCTCTCTCTCTCTCTCTCTCTCTCTCTCTCTCTCTCTCTCTCTCTCTCTCTCCTCTCTCTCTCTCTCTCTCTCTCTCTCTCTCTCTCTCTCTCTCTCTCTCTCTCTCTCTCTCTCTCTCTCTCTCTCTCTCTCTCTCTCTCTCTCTCTCTCTCTCTCTCTCTCTCTCTCTCTGCAACTGTCCAGCTGTCAAATCAAATAAAGCGCAGGCCAACGGTCCCTGGGTGCCAGATCACAGCTGTGTTGGCCTGTGCTAAACGGGAGTGCATGTTTAAGTGTACAGTGAACCCACGGGTGCCTGACAGAGCGAGCAAGCAGGGGAGAGAGAGACTATGTGTGTGTGTGTGTGTGTGTGTGTGTGTGTGTGTGTGTGTGTCCACGTGCACCCACCTTTGTAATGAATGGGAGGATGCTGTAATACAATACATGGCGAAGCCCACCATTTGGATTTAGTGAATGAACATGTGGAGTGTGCATCAATGCAAGATGGTGGGACTCTGAATGGGGAATGGTGGTCTGTGTGTATATATACATATATATGATGGTGTGTGGAGGATGTTTTTTTTTTTTATATATTTATTAACCACACACACACACACACACACACACACACACACACACACACACACACACACACACACACACACACACACACACACACACACACACACACACACACACACACACACACACACACACACACACACACACACACACAGGGTTGACAATAGGCCATGGCAGGCTGTGGTGTGGGGCGTGGGGATGAGGCGAGGGGGGGGCGAGGTTTGTGTAAACATCAGCGTGGCATGGATGTTGTCAGGAAGCGGTGTGTGTGACAGTGGGCCAAGCATGGTCCTTCTACATACAACATCCTCGCCTCCCATCTGCTCTGCTCTCCGTCTCAGACACACACACACATACATTCATTTCACGTGCACCTCAGTTAACAAAGTAAGAAAAACTTGTATAGCCTTTTTTCGAGGGGTGGGGGTTTGCCGAAACTTTGAAAGGGGATCACCTCAATACTTAGTTCCCAGAAACATCTTTAGTAGTAGCAGGCAAACAGACCTGAATGATCACTTTTAGTATACATTACTGTTTGAAAGGGTGGATCATCACCACCCACATGTTCTCTCAACCCCCAGCAAGTGTAAAGTTAAAATGACGACTTGTGGCTACTCTATAACCAGACTACTTGTACGAGTTTCTGAATATGCTTATTGTTACTACAGTGTTGCAGCTCCAATCTAGTGTTGCGTTGTGGGTGTGACATTGCCAGTATGAAAAGCAAGTATACTACATTTCCATACCCTGCGTGTCTCAAGTACAGATATAACTTTTGCACATGAAAATTTGATTCTACATGGACCACATTGGTACATGATGAGTCCCCCTAAATGAGAATGTGTCAAGGAAGCTCTAATGAGGTGTTAGAGTTAGGCTGGGCGGTGCTAGAGAATACTCACAGCTCTGCTAACTGGATTCACACCAGTCTTCGTGGCATCACCCATCAACCTAGCAACCATATGACAATGCTGCCAAACCTGATGTTTACAGGTTGCCCTATGACTTTTGGTTTGCCTAATATGCCTCTTTGGACGGTGTGTGTGTGTGTGTGTGTGTGTGTGTGTGTGTGTGTGTGTGTGTGTGTGTGTGTGTGTGTGTGTGTGTGTGTGTGTGTGTGTGTGTGTGTGTGTGTGTGTGTGTGTGTGTAAGCATGTGTGCGTGCGTGTGTGTGTGTGTGTAAGCATGTGTGCGTGCGTGTGTGCATGCGTGCGTGCGTGTGTGTGTGTGTGTGCTTGTGTATGTGTGTCTGTGGTTGGAGTTCAACCCTCGGCCATTTTTTTCCACCCGTCAGTGTTTATGTCAATGGTTTAGCACTGGGACCAATGAAGTGGAGGCTCCCTAGGAGTGTGCCTCTGGCAACAAACATCAGCAAATCCCATCAAATCCAGGCTCTCTCTCTCTCTCTCTCTCTCTCACACACACACACACACACACATGGATACTCAATATACACGGAGACACGCACAAACACACACAAACACACGATCACCCACAGCTCTGCGCCCTCACGCACTCCCTCATCTCCCCGGAGACCCGACCGCAGGCCTGGGAAAGAGACGACCGCCCCTTGGAGCCCGGCCTTGCCCCCCTACATCCAGCCTGGGGAGGTGACGGAAGAAAGCTGGACCCTTCCCCTCCTCCCCTCTCCAGCAGCCACCTCCCCCCCACCCAGCCCCCCCCTGTGGCGTGCGTCCCAGCCTGCGAGCATCCATCACTCTTGAGGACGGGGGGAGGCAGTAGTCAAACACAGGCAAACGCACTGGGAGGAATGTTCCCGCTTAAAATAAACCAAGGGAAATACATTATAGAAGGCCGAAAAATAAGAAAAACAGGGAACCTAAAACAGGAAGAATGCAGGGTATTTGGTTGTGTGTCCCCAAAGCACGGGGGAGGAGGTAGGGAGGATGAGCACGGGGCAAAGGAGAGCGAGAGGGATAGCGAGGCATCTGGTAAAGGCATTGCCCTGAGGGTCAACCTTACCGGCCATCCACGGTGCAGCAGACCCTTAACACCCAGGCCACGAAGGCACAGTGTGGGCTGTAAAGACTGTAATGAGGGGTGAAAATGTGTGCCTGTTCCCATTTGTGTTAGGCATTATTTTCTTTTCCTTTTTTTGGCCAGAGCGAAACACTGGATGTACGTGGGTGGGATTCCATTTGTTTACTCACAGTCAATGAATGGAAAATATGTTTTGTCCGCTAAAGAAAAAATAAAAACACAATGCTTTCCACATGGTGCCCCAAAAGGTGTTTCCCATCCCAGAGAAGGCTCAGTGGGCTTTTTCGCGGTGACTCATCTGGTAATTATGAGAATGCTGCTTTAATGTTTGGGTGACACACCATAGCCACAAGATTATCTGAGTCAGGAGACTTCACCTTCACCTGTCTGTGGCGTACCTGTGAGGCAGAGCTCGTGTCCGTTGGGCACCTCCTGGCAGGAGACATCTTGTGGGTAGGTGGGCTGGGAGGGGCACCCAGGCTTCTGGGGGTGAACCGCCCCTGGGAAGTGGGTCTGCAGGCCCGCGGCCACACCTCCACTCTGCCTCTGCTGGGAGACATACAGTAAGGGAGAAATGGATCAATATAATAATTGACATCCTGTGTTATTATCATGACTCACTTATGTGCATGCAAAGACAGTGTCCCTTTTTCTTTCACGGAATGACACCAGAGCTTAATTTGACTCGTTCTGTTACTCTAAGGCAGGGCTATTCAACCTCCTTAACGAGTGGGCCGAAAAGGAAAACCACTGGGGGTTCATGGGCCACACAGAGTAAAACTTTGTGAATGAATCGCTACAAATAAATCGTACTTAAGGTAGTGTTAACTTAATATACATAATACTACTACATGGAATAAACTTGTCGGACGCATTCCTTCCTTCTTCACTTTTAATCGTATCATTATAAAGGATTTTGGACACGTATTTAGAATTCAACAATGTTGTTTGAATCATCACAAAACAGAACTACTGTACATATGAGACATTTTGAGGCAGTGAGTCAGTGAGAAAGATTGCACTGCCTTGTTTGCCTAGTTTGGCTCATCCTGAGACACTCATGCAGCTTCTCATGGAGGTCATGGAGCAACGTGCCCTTGTTCTGATGGCATTCATATGAGAAAAGCTAGATTCACACGTATCGGTTGAGCCACACATTGTCAGAATAAGTGATGCCAGTTCCTGATTGTGGGGTACTGATACTGGCTAGTATCACCGGCTACACACAGAAACCTGATTTGCATGCAACTATGTTTCTCCTTTATTTTATTTATTTTTTGCATGCAACCTCTTGCGGGCCAGAAAAAAAGTAAGAGGGGCCGCATTTGGCCCACGGGCCGCTAGTTGAATAGGCCTGCTCTAAGGTGTATGTTTTTAATCATGCCTAACCGGGAGATGTTTATGAAAGTGGGAGCAAAAAAGAGTTGGAGTAAAGTCGGTTGGGTGAATGACCCAGGGAGATATGGAATGCTATTTATAGACTTCATCCATACCGGGCATGCAGAAAGCCAGACATTCATGTTTAACCTCTCGAGGATGTTTAATGAGAGAAAAGTGAATTGTACTTGATTTTACATAACCATCGGTTTACGTGGTATATATAACTAGTTAACAATGCTCTTGCATCGGGAGCATACAGAAAGGAGTGCTTGACCATTAAATACCCCAGAGTGAAAAAGAAAGCAAAAGAGACAGACAGACTGACTGGCTTGCGGCTGGGCTGACTGATTAACGGACTCTCTTAACAGACGGACTGCTAAACTGATAAGAGGGCCTGTGTTAATGCCTTGCCACTTTTATCAGTAGCCAGACAACTTTATGGATTGCTGACATGACCAGCGGTTTGTGGGGGCTGGGAGGGGGGGCAGCCCTATTTATGGGGTTTTCGGGGGTTTGCCTTGGCCGTCGCCATCCGCTATCAGTCCAGTCGGCAAGGGGGAGACGTGAGATAGTTATGGAGGGAAGCACATGGAGTATTTATGGGTTATCGCAGACTGTGTTGATAGCTAGGCAGACATGTCGTATGCCGTTGATGGATTTATGTTAAAATGGAGAATACTCGTGTACAGGAGTGGGTCCTTAAGTGCAAAGGAACAGGTGTAATCCGTGAAGTGAAAGACAGTAGATAAACCGAACTGAGTAGAAGGTTTACTGTAATACGCCTATGTTGGTAATCAAAACACCTTGGAATTCGTAGTCATATGTGGTATTTAAACAACCCCCAGAGAGATGACATCATTGCATTGTCATTGTTAAAGGATCGTATTCTGCAGATTGTCTAGTTCCTTTTAAATATTGAAATTGTTAACACTTTATTCCGGGGATCCATGTATTTATTTCACAGCCTCAGTCGACATTGCACAAAGATTCAACAATCCTAAACATGAAAAAGGAGAAGGAGAAATAGAACTCAGATCTCTGCGCCCCCCCCCCCCCCCACACCCAACCCACACCCCTCCTCCTCTTCACTAATTCATGTAAATTTGAGGAAGCTAGTGGATTGGCCCAGGCTCACCTTTTGACCAGGTCTGCCCTGGTATACACTAATCTCAATTTCAAAGGCAATGCCCACCACCTGAGCCAATTAGGGGCAGGGCAGCTGGCCTGCTCCGTGTTTCCCCATGAAAACCACGGGGTTGCCATTTGCATGTAACCTCAGTCTCTCTCCCTAATGCACTGCCGCTCTGCATACAAATGGAGGCATTTCTGCGGGCGTCTCTTCTCCGTCTTCATCTCACAAGCGCTCACCTGACAGGATTCCCAATGTTCCAGGCTACTACGCCATCCCCGGCTCTATATTCATAGGGCTCTCTCAATTTGGACCGAGTTAGAGGACTTGGGTGAGGGAACATAGAGAGAAAACAACAGCTAGCCGGGTGTTAGACATGCTGTTCGCCGTTACTCTAAATGGACTCGGCTGGTTTGTGTGAGGTCATGAAATAACCAATGTCTTTCACACAGTGTGGTTGTGAAAGACTAGCATTATTTCACTAAGACATAAATGTCCCTTTTTTTTTTTTTGCACAGCTCCATTTCCCAACATTGGACCGAAATTGTGAAAAAGAACACAAGAAAAAAGTGCTGCAAAAGTTTCCACAGTGTGAAATTAACAAGCCAAATGTTCTGATAATGTGTTCCTGTGAGAGAGGATGAAATCCAGAGACGAGGAATCACCCGCCACCCCTCTCCCCTCCTTCCACACATGCACACACTCACTCACACCCAGACAAAGACAAGACACACACACACACAGACACACACACACACACACACACACACCACCCTCCTCCTGTTAGGTAGCTAGGACAGCCTGTAACATTGTGGTAATTTATGAGAGAGGTCTTACCATTGCACCCAGACGGTCACAGGGGTGAAGATGCGGGTAGGCAGAAACTGAATCCATGTAGTAACTCATCGCGGGGGGGACTTGAGGAGCAGGGCCTGTCAAAGGGATCAACACATAAACAGACATGGCAGCGACGGGCTCCCAATCTATCACACACTGTTTACACTTGCTGTGCCCCGATAGGTGGGTGTGTGCGGTGTGTGTGTGTGTGTGTGTGTGTGTGTGTGTGTGTGTGTGTGTGTGTGTGTGTGTGTGTGTGTGTGTGTGTGTGTGTGTGTGTGTGTGTGTGTGTGTGTGTGTGTGTGTGTGTGGACATGTGTGTAACAGCTGTGTGCGTGTGTGTGTGTGGTTTTGTGTGTATACATGAGTGTGTGTATAAGCATGTGTGTGTCTCTGTGTGTGCGTGTGTGTGTCTCTGTGTGTGCGTCTGTGAGTGTGTGTGTGTGTGTGTGTGTGTGTGTGTGTGTGTGTGTGTGTGTGTGTGTGTGTGTGTGTGTGTGTGTGTGTGTGTGTGTGTGTGTGTGTGTGTGTGTGTGTGTGTGTGTGTGTGTGCGTACTTGTGTGCGTGGGTTGACCAGTCCTGCTTTTATTACATTTTGGCGTTCTTTAAATAGTGCTGTCGAGATCTGTATTTTTAAACTAAACTAAACCAGCCATATAGACCCGGGCAGGCTTCCCCTGTTCTCCTTTCCCGCCCATTCTCCCTCCCTCTTCCTCATGCCATATTGTTTCTTCTTAGCTCTCATCTGCCTTCCTTCCTCCTCCTCCTCCTCTTCCTCCCCTCCCACTCACTTTGCGTATCTCTTAGCATTGTTTACTCGCAACAGCTTCAAGAGACGGGAGAACGGAGCTGGGAGATTATTGAGAGAACGAAGCAGTGGCATATGTGGGCAGTGACAAGTTGCATATTAATTTGTCTCTTATTCATATTCATATGCTAAGCAATTTAGCGCAGCCGTGGTGCGTAGCAGCTGGTAATTCAGAGGATAGAAGATATAGTGGCGTTCAATGCCTGCAGATGCTCATCATCTTAACACATTAAGGATTCCGATTCCTTGAACTGCAAAAATGTGATGTGCATCAATGGCAACCAAAGAAAAGATTGAATGACTTAAAAAATAAATTGACGTCTCACTATAGTATGGTGAGTCGATTGGCTTACCATAGTCAATCCTGTCATTGATTAATATCAAAATATGAATGACACTCAATAATCGAAATAAAACGTTAACATGTTGCGTGTTACAACATATTTCACATTACATTTGTATTTGTTTATTGCTAACATGTTCAATAATATACACCAAATGAGAAAAAGTTACGTTAAATACATACTTTTTTTTTATTTGACATTGCTATACAACATAAAACACATTTTAAACAGGTAGCGGAATGTGCGTCAAGCCTTGAGAGAATTCCTGTCGGGAAGCCAGTGAAACCTCAGTCAAAACTTCAAAGCCCCAAATGTTTGATGAGAGACGCCGCAGGACCATAAGTTACGACAACACCTGATGTTCTTGTCATACAGTATTAACGTACGATTCCTAAGTGGACACAAAAAACTTTGAACTTACCAACTCTGAGAAGTTTTCCTGCAAACTGAACGCGCTCTCTTGATGCGTGTGACAGCTGAACGGTGGTCGGTAATGATGCTGTGTACCTGGCTTGCAGCGAGTCCAAAGAGGAAGGAATCGCATGCACACTTTTAGTCCCTCCCTCGTTATTACGGCGATCCATTTGAATTTCGAGGTGTTTTTTAAATCCGTGCCTACGGATTGTCTATGGACCTCTGTAGGTTAAATCCCCCTTTCTCCCTGCAGGTGTGAAATAATGAATAGGCTTTAAAACGAGTGAGTTTGGTTAATCATTGGTCTATTATTTTTGGTAGCCTGCACCTTCGGAACATACTATCAGTTAATGTGGTTCAATAATAAGTCTTATGATCCTGCTCCTTTAGGGATTCCCATATGTACAACCCCCAAAAATGAATGAACTTCCTTTGATTGAATTTAGAAATAAAAGTAGTGTTTGTGCACTGGCATGGCTACATGTGTTTCTGGTTGTGTCTGGGGACTTTTATGAAATTCCCCATGCTGAACATGTACAATAACCTTCTATTGTTGCAAGCCTCCACTAACTGTTCTACCAAACAGTGAGACCACTGTAGCAAAGCAAACTTTATTTCAACCCAGACCCAGTGTTTTGTGGCTACAGCCTGTAGAGATGTTTATTTCAAATCAGTTTCCCCCCAATACCCCATGCACCTGTACCTCGCCTCCCCCATGTCAGGGGTTAACTGATTTGGGTCTGGGCGAAGGTCTGTGACTCATGTGTGAAATGAGAGGAGGTTTCACCCAGTGAGTCAACAGATTTACACCTAGCAGATAGACGTGTGCCATTGGAGGGAGTGATATGCAGTTCAGATATGCGAACTATTTGGTCATTTACTTATTCATTGATTTTCATTTCGCAACACGATAAAAAAAGTTTTACGCAACAGCAATCCCCTCCATCTCAAATCTCCTATTCCTCATATATTTGTCGTTCTATTTTCGTAACGCTTTATTCTTCTTATTTGTTTGATCTTCGTCTCTATCCTCTCGTTTTCTCTCTCTCTTTCTCCCTCCCTCACTTTTCTTTTCTTTCTCTCTGGCCCTCCTCTCTCGTGCTGTAGTGGAAATCTCAACACTTGCGAGCCGTCTGAAACACCTTGTGGCTCCATGATAATTCTGTGACCTTGCCGCTGCGTTTGTTTAAATTAGAAAGTGCACGGTTCAAACTCTCTGTCAGCCGTGGATCTTTTAAGCGTAAATCTTGTGCGTGCCAGCCCACGTGTGTGTGTGTGTGTGTGTGTGTGTGTGTGTGTGTGTGTGTGTGTGTGTGTGTGTGTGTGTGTGTGTGTGTGTGTGTGTGTGTGTGTGTGTGTGTGTGTGTGTGTGTGTGTGTGTGTGTGTGTGTGTGTGTGTGGGGGGGTGTGTGTGTGGGTGTATGCAGGTGTGTCAAGTGCCTGAGAAGGGGTGTGTGTGGGTGTGGGATGGGGGGGGGGGGGGGAGACATAGAAGTCCAAGTTGAAAGGCGTGAAGAAGTACCTTGAGAAGCTCAGACAGACAGGGTCAGGCCGCCTGCGTCTTCTCAACACACCGTCTGAAGCCTCACAGAGGGGTTCTCTGGTGCTACCTATGGGGCCCCGAGGGACACAGCCAGGCAACACGTCAAAGGGCAAAGGGGAGGGTATGACTTATGACCGTGCCGACCATAAAAGGCCCTGGACGTGCCCCTGCCGGTCAAAATTGAATAAAGTGGGGATGAATGCGATCCAGATCACGGGCCGGTGCCCCAACAATGCTGTTTCAATTAGCCGGCCCGCCAGTTCAAAGGCAGATCCACCGCCGCTCCGCATGAAGCCACTATCATCACATTGTCCCGCGCCCCTTACCCCCCTCCCCTGCCATAGTACCACCTTTTTCTGCTCAGGGGCTCTTTCTACGGCTTGGTTGCGCTCATGTTTCGCATTAAACTGCCGGGGAAGATCGTGCCATCAGCCACAGGCGAGCCCATCCATATGTCAAGGCCCTGCTGGAGTTTCATGGTTTCCATCATCACCTTCTCAGAGTGTACTCCTCCACAGTAGCTCTGTAGTCTGTAGCACCAGAAGATGGGGAATCCAAATCTGGACTTTGAATGTTTAATATGTATTTTGTTTGAGAATGTTATACACAAGGGATCATAAATAAGATAGATATTGTCAAAGTGGGGATAGTACCAAATCCATTTGATTTAATTATTTATTTATATCTATTAGGCTAAGTCATCCTAGCTTAGTCAGCTTCATATTTTTTAAAGTTCAATGACAATTCATGACAAATAAACTGCATTTTCCATAAGCTCCATTGTCGCTTATATTTTATATTTATTCACAAAGAAGCTTGTTGGACCATTTAATAATAATTATGACGATGCTTAATGTATTTGAAGGTCTGTGTGCAGTAAACTGCATTACATTGTGCAGGTAATCCATCTTAAAGGCAATTGGGATGTGACTAATCTTTCTCTGAATGATCTTATTTTCATGTATTTGTTACTTGTTGGTGTCAATCTTACATTAAAC
Organism: Gadus chalcogrammus; assembly: GCF_026213295.1. Taxonomy (NCBI): domain Eukaryota; kingdom Metazoa; phylum Chordata; class Actinopteri; order Gadiformes; family Gadidae; genus Gadus; species Gadus chalcogrammus. The sequence continues at coordinate 13,787,164 of NC_079427.1, read as the reverse complement.
CAAATAAATGCTTTCCCTGGGATTTCAAACTTGATTAATTGTAAAATGCCTTGTAAAAATGACAATGTGTTAGAGTCTAGTGTACTTCATAGATACAGTAATTTCCAATATATTTAAATGCATGGGCTGTTTCAAAAGGTATTGTGCAGTCTCAACCTCAGACTATGGACTATAATCCATTGACTATAAAGTATGAATATGGACTATAGACCATTGCCTATCAACCATGGGCTAATGACCTATGAACTAAGACCTATGAAATATGCCCAATGGACTCTGACCAATGGATTATATACTATGAGCAATTGAATATTGACAGTGACCTCTGTACTATGACCTATGGACTATGACCAATGTACTAGGGTCAGTGACCTCTGGTCTCTGGACTTTGGACTATGGACTATAGACCATAGACATTGGACTAAAGCTTATATGGTCTGTGGAGTCCTTTGGATGACCATCAAATCCCCACCCCCTCTCCGCTTCATTAGAACATCTCAATACCCCGGGAACAGGCCGGTTTCTCATTTTGGACTCTCCAAAGATAGCTCTGACAGGTGATATTAATGGACTTTTATTAGCGTTGTCCTGATTGCTGCAGATTTTTTGGAAGAGCAAGAGAGAGCAAAGAAGACCGGGGAGGAAAAAAGAAAGGAAAGAGTGAAAGAATATGGAAATCCACCGCCCACC
>NC_079427.1:13763974-13781474 GCF_026213295.1 Gadus chalcogrammus | reverse complement strand
GTGGGCCTACGTCTGCGCACTTCAAACGGTGTCAAAGTAGGAAACAAACACTCTTATCTCGCCCATCCCAGGAGCACAAGAAGTAATTTCTAAAGAGCGGAAGGGTTATTTTTGAGCAGAGCTTAAGGATGTTCTTGAGGTGGTACAATCACAGCAGCCACCGCTGCCCTTGAGCCCACATACAGTCACTCTATTTATAAAAAAAAAAGATGAGTGAGTTGAGCAAGTTTTGCCTGGAACAATAATTAGCGTGCCAGGGCAAAATTCATCATCATCATCAGCAGCAGCAGCAGCATGTCTATTGGACAGAGAGAAGGAAGAATTGTGGAAGGTCTTTGTTCACCACCAGGATTCCTCTGGTCTTTAAACACACTAAACTGCTCCAGGCGTGGACCAGAGAGCCCTCTAGTGGTCACAGTTGCCTGCCTTCTCATTCTCTCTCTCTTCCTCTCTCTCTCTCTCTCTCTCTCTCTCTCTCTCTCTCTCTCTCTCTCTCTCTCTCTCTCTCTCTCTCTCTCTCTCTCTCTCTCTCTCTCTCTCTCTCTCTCTTTCTCTTTCTCTCTCCCCATCTCTCCATCTCTCTCTCTCTCTCTCTCTCTCTCTCTCTCTCTCTCTCTCTCTCTCTCTCTCTCTCTCCCTCTCTCTCTCTCTCTCTCTCCCCTGAACACGATCAATAGGCAGTCCCTCTTTATTGGATCCAGATTTGACCGTCTGAAGGCACAGATGAATGATTTTCACAGTCTGCTGAGGAGCCCACATCGAGTTCAGCCTGTCAGACATGGGGGGATGGAGGAAGAAGTGGGCCTCAAAGTGAAAGCCTTGAGAATGCAGGGACGGGGGTAAACCCTAAACCTGAGAGCCTAGCCTGAGCTAGCAGTCCTTTCCAGGGAACAACACTGTTCTTATAGAGCCAGTGGGCCAGACCCAAATGAGAGGTGACAGCATATTCATTTCACCCAGTGTTTTTCTTTAAGGGCTTTTTAAAACGCTGCTGAATGATGAGCGGTCACTAGATTTATAGTTCAGGGGGATGATTTAGGTTTTCTAAATGGCACTATTTTCCCGGCCTCCCATGCACCAGATCTTGTTCGCGTTCTGCGTGTTTTTTTTCCGCCGAAGTAGTCAGTTCTAGAGGTAGTGGTTTTTCTTGAACAGTATTTTTTTCAGCTGCTTGTTGTTGGCGCACGCATGGAACCCCGGGCGGGTTGGAATTGATTTAACGTGTGAGGTGAGCACCTCGGGTTCCCATGTGATGTCTGGTCTGGATGTCTGGGTGTGTCTCTGCGTTACCACTGGATTGACATGGAAACCCGCAGGCCATGCACTGCGTCCCACCTATTAAACTGTTTTAGGGGATTGTGGTCAGGGAATCAATTTATATGTCAGAGGAAATAGGAACCCACCGTGTTGGGCTTCGAAATGCGTGTAGCGAGAGACAGAGGCAATTGGTGTGTGTGCATACACTTATCAGTCCCATGAGTGTGTGTGTGTGTGTGTGTGTGTGTGTGTGTGTGTGTGTGTGTGTGTGTGTGTGTGTGTGTGTGTGTGTGTGTGTGTGTGTGTGTGTGTGTGTGTGTGTGTGTGTGTGTGTGTGTGTGTGTGCTTGTGTGTGCATGCGTGTGTGTATGTGTGTGTGTGTGTATGTGTGTGCGTGTGTGTGTGTGTGTTAAATTTATGCAGACATACGTGCACTCTCCAGATCTCTTTTACTTACTCTCTCACACACACACACACACACACACACACACACACACACACACACACACACACACACACACACACACACACACACACACACACACACACAGACACACACAATACAACACAGTGCATTTGATGAAGCACATACCAGAACATATTGTGGGTAATGAGACCATGCGTTTTGTCTCAGCACCACATGTGGTGTTCCCCCAAACTTCCAGCTCAGCCGCTCCGTGTCTCCCGAGCCACCCTGGTCGTCTGAGCCGTACCTCCGGGGCCCGCGTGCCGCAGCCGGGCCTGGATGAGGTCACGTCGTGGACTTATCAGCCCACTGCGCTGCTCTGGAACCTGATGAGTGTATGGAAACACAACATCAGGTGGCACGGACTGCAGGGGGGGCCTTCATTTACAGGGGGATGCTATTACCTTCATAAATGGGCTGGCTCATAAAAACAAATGTCTTGTTTTAATTTAATACATCCCCCCCCCCCCCCCACACCCCCCACACCCCTCTCCCCCTGCTAATGATTGTGACACACAAGAGGCCTGCTGTCTGCACACTGTGTGGGCTGCCTTCGACGGGAGGCCGATGCGGACGTTTACTAGCTCACATACTGAGGTGTGCGCCGTGGTTCCCGGGCCGCTTGTGGTGTCGGGGCTCCTTGTTGCGGGTGAAGCGAAACAGAAAAGGGCCCACGACTTGGCGAGTGCCGACGAAGCGAGCCTCACCTCCTGGCCTCTGTTAAGCACATGCACATGCAAACAGACACACACACACAGACACACACACACACACACACATACCAGACACACACACACATACACCCTCCGTGAACTCACACAACAGCATATATAATGTTTATGTAATGTGTGTACACGGTTATTGTTGGTATCGTGTGGTTCAAAGACGAAATGTCCCCAGAATGAGCTTTGAGACTTCCTATGTTTATTTGGCCTCTCCTCATCTCCCCCCCCCCACCCCCCCTCTCCCTATCAGCCTTTCAGACATCACTCAATGTGTGGAAAAAATAGAAATAACAAAAAAATAAACTTGCATGGGACCGCACTCCACTGCGTTCCTCCCAAAAGTATATCAAGTACATGCATAATGTTTCTCATTACGCCTTGATCGCCAGGGTTCTGTCGTGAGCGGCTTTGACATTCTATCCTGTCTCGCCCTGGTGCCACACTCTAGATAACTCTCTCTCTCTTTCTCTCTCTCTCTCTCTCTCTCTCTCTCTCTCTATCTTTCTCCCTGAGGACACAGGAAAAGAGAGACAGAGGGAGTGAGAGAGAGAGAGAGAGAGAGAGAGAGAGAGAGAGAGAGAGAGAGAGAGAGAGAGAGAGAGAGAGAGAGAGAGGGGGGGGGGGGGAGCGAGGGTAGGGGGGTTGGAATGGAACCAATCTTCTGCAGATCATCTCTCTTGGTAGACCCTTTGACTAAATAAATAAGTCATTACTGCTCAGAGTAAGGAGCTTCATTTACTCAAGTCGATGTAATCACACCCGTCTGTAGGTTGCCCACGTCGCGCCACATGCACAAGCTATGTGCGTGTGTGTTTGTCTGCATGTGTGTTTTGTGAGTGTGTGTATCGGTGCGTGTGTGTATGTGTGTATGTGTGTATACGTGGGTCTGTGTGTGTGTATTCCCCAGAGTGGACGTAGAGCTCTAAAATGGTAATATACCAGTGAAGAAAGACTGCCAGTAAACTGATGTATTCTGCATAGAGTAGACGGCTGAAAAGCTTATACTTTTCCTGTGTTAAGTCTGCATTGCAACAAAGGATAAGGCAATTAATGCCAAAAGGAAGGGAAAATAACTGTAATTTTAGCATTCCTTTCTGTAATTTACAATTTTCTTGACAGTTTCTGGTATTGTCCCATGGTCCTCCCACACGATGGCCCAGCACATTTATGGCTTGAAGAATATTAATCCAAGTGATTTTTTCCAGGTATCGTTCCACCTAAGTCTCCGTAAGGCCTCCTTTGGCAAACAAAAAATCAAAATTATAAGTCATTAAGTTACCACTCACTGAAAAACTCTAGATACCGAGAAGAAGAAGAAGAAGAAGAAGAAGAAGAAGAAGAAGAAGAAGAAGAAGAAGAAGAAGAAGAAGAAGAAGAAGAAGAAGAAGAAGAAGAAGAAGAAGAAGAAGAAGAAGAAGAAGAAGAAGAAGAAGAAGAAGAAGAAGCAGTAGAAGGAGAAGAAGAAGAAGAAGAAGAAGAAGAAGAAGAAGAAGAAGAAGAAGAAGAAGAAGAAGAAGAAGAAGAAGAAGAAGTCTCCCACTTGACTTTTATTGTGTCTGGTTCGTCATGCTGTGCTGCTATATACAACAAGTCGTTTTTCATTGTTTTGATTTTTCAGTAGCCACAGTTGCTGTTTAAACGTGTCAACAAAACAATGTCTTACACAGATCCTGGGGGAGGCAACCCGGCAGCAGGCCTGTGTGGATGCCGTTTTTCAGTAAAGCGGATGTTGAGATTTCCGTCCATTGTGTCATGCTGGGAACACACCATCACTGTTGTCGCTCACGCTCGCATTAGGAAATATTGCAACAAACAAAGCACCCTGATATCGGAGTCATGTGAACCTGTGTGGGTATATGCCACAGGTGCCAATAGCACACTGACATTTTTTTTCCTCAATTTCAGAAATGTTTTTAACAGTTGAAAAGCACTTCCCTCTTTGGCTGACACATTCCTTGCTTCACTCGGAATGGCAGTGTGAGAAAAGAAAGTCACAGTCGCAGCTATAAAGTGCAATGGTCGGGTGAGTTTGCTTGAAACGAAATTGCCCTCAAACCCTTTCTGTTGGTCCGTAAAGTGCAAGATGAGGGCAATGTGAAGGAAATTAAGTTAGTGAACAGAGTCAGGTCAACTATACAGGAAAGACGGTCGGTGGAGTCGCGTGTCTGTGTCACGGGGCCATGGAGCGCACTTTTCTAAGCTGCTGCGTAACTGTGGATAGATGTAGTCGGACGAGATGTCACAGTAATGTGATGGGTTGGTGCTGATGATGATCAAATAAATATATACATACAATATTAAATAAAAAAGATATAAAAAAATATGAGAAAGATATTATTGTGAAATGTAGCAGCCTAAGCCTATTTTTAATATTTTATGTAGGCCTAATGTAAAATAACATCAAGTGCAGGTGAAAAGGTTTCTACCATGAGGTTAAATGTTAAGTGTTTGTTTGATTCGTTAAGCTTGCAAAAACAGGTGTAATTTATTGATTGTTCTGCAAAGCAAAACTTGGAAATCTGGAAACGGTTCAAACAGAATAAAATAAAAAACGTTGCGTCGATATGGTGTCAGAGATGATAGTTAAAGTTTGGGACGTTGCGCTTTTACAGCGCGTTAACATCTTCTGTCCTGTCACGGTCCGATGAACTCGGCTGCAGCAGAGGAGGCTGGTTCTTCCTCCTCATTGGCTGCCGCATGGTCGCCTTCTAAGTAATATATCCATTCATGCACCCTTCGCTCCCTTTCGCCCGTCCAAAATAACTCACTGTCATCATTGGAAACGACTTTTTGTTGTAACGGAACTACTTATATTAGTTCGGAGGAATAATTAAATCGGAGAAGACAAACGGCCGCGACAATATCGACAGGTGAGTAAGGAAAAGCACCGTAGAAATGTCAGTTTCTCTGCAGCCCGTAACCAAACACGTGGATCATGCATGCATGATTCTAATAAATGCTTTCCAATTTATTTTACGCTGCGTGGGTTGTTGTTAAACTTGCATAGTTGCATTCTTTTTTTAACCGATCACGAAACCTGATTTGAGGAGTTCGCTCTATTCAGTCTTCACTTCAAACAGCGTTTGATTTGAAATGATATCCGTTTAATAGGAAATTCAATGTTCAGACTTTTATTTTTAGGCCTATCTATAGGCAAACCCTTAATAAAATAAAATATTGCTGCACTATTACAATCGCGGTTTGCATATTGGACTCATAGCATAGAGTTTCGATATGGGGGTTGGGGGGGGGGGGTCATATTTAGATGAGTCTGAATGGCTCTGAGTCTCAATCGTGATGCAGAGCAGCGCTTGTCGTCGTGCAAGGTAAGGCAGGCTAGAATGTAACACTAGAGGCACCCGGCCCACGGGCTGTCTCGGAGGAAGGTCCGCGCCGTTATTCAACAGCCCTCCGAGCCGCGAGCCTCTAATTGGCTGCAGATGCGGAATCCTATGCTCCTTTACCGTTTGGAAATTGGATGCATTTGGGAAACTTTATGAGGCGAGCCTAGCGTTAGCCTTCAGGAGCCGAAAAGACAGAGGAAGATGAAGAAGATGATGATGTCGATGAAGAAGAAGAAACAGTGGCCCCTTATACGTGTATACATCCCACGCCTTCTAACCTCCTTATAAGGACGAAAACATATAGGCTACTATTGCGAAGGTCTCATTTGAGACCTATCAGTCCTTTTATTTTAAAATCACACATTATATAAGTCATTTACATGTCCCATGTCACCCAATAAATCAATGTTATCATATGCAGGAAATAACACTTTCCTTTACTTCAGACTACAGTCAACCTCCCCAATTATTTGGATCCGTAGTTGTTGTGTTGCAGCCTTCTTGATAATTGCACATGGGAATGGCTAAAGACACCGTCCTCGAAGTGCCCTTTCACCCCAGACTTTGTAAGCTGCACTTATTAAAGCGAAAAGTGCTTCAATATGTGGCAAGTTGGAGAGCAGAACGAGATGGGGGTGGGGATGGAACAGCCGTGTTGCCTGTGGGGCGGGTTGTTATTCATCCGTTACCATACTTTAGTGCCATGAAGGCCCACTGATACACAGCAGAGCATTTTAGAAATAGGCTACTATTGTCGAATACCATGTGGTCGGAAACAATATATAAAGGGGAATCACGTGCAGGAAAAATAGAGACTATGAGACGTGTACATGGAAGCTGTTTCCCTCCCCGTTGTTTACATTGACATACCCTGTTTGTTCTTATATAGAGTGAATGTTATTATATCTATATATCTTTTTTTTCTTTTTTTTTCTGAGCGAAAAAGAAAACGAAATAATTGATTTCAACAAACAACAGAAAGTTCAATGTGACTTTTACAATTTCAGCCTAACTCACAAATTCTACGTTTGGAAATGAGTGGAAACATAAAATTGCTTATGGTTGGACACAATTTAGCTGCACTAAATGCGCCTGGCAGCAGAACTGAGAGGGTTTTAATGGTCGTTCAACGCGCTCTTTATCCGCAGGGCCCACGGAACACGGTGCGCACTTGGGCCTGCCTGCCAAGGGAATATGTTTCAGACTGTGCCCGACACGTCGTCTTACGTCAAGGTAAGATATCAACGTCCATTCCACCAGGTAGCCTACTATTGGGATCAGACTGGGATCTTTTTTTTATTGTTGTGCTGTTTTTGAACAAAGAAAAGCTCTTCAGCTTGTAGGCTCCAGATTCGGGCCACCTGGAGTTTTTCTTGATCCAGATCCAACTTTATAAATGATGGTCATGATCGAACACAATTTCAAAGACATATCTGCAGATCGGCATTTGGCATAGACTGCATTGTTGTCATCGTTTCACACCAAGCCTAATGTGACACATTTTAACAAAAGGCATATCACATACGTGCGACATGCCACCATGACGCCTATAGGCATAAAGTTACAAAACTGCCCTGGTTTTAACAATAAAACCCAAACCTCGGTGAATCTCACCAGCATATTGTACTTGTGACCTGTTAATGCAACTGTGTTATTGCATTAGCAACCTCAAACCCCCATCTATTGATGCAGACTTCAGTCTCTCAATAAAATGGCTCATTGTCCTGCGGCGAGACATTCGTTATTGGCCCAGGTCATTTATATCTGCACAATCGCCGTTTTTCCAAGGGGGACTTGTTATGTTTTGACGACTTATTCCCCTTTTTTTGCATAAGGGGTCTTTTCATACAAGAATGTGTGCCATTGCAGAAAGAAGTTTCAGCAAGGGGTAGGAATATAGCCTGGACGATGGACAATTCCTGATTTGTTTCACGAGAGTTGAATATCAAGAATGTTTTAGGAGAAAATATGCTTTGAAACGAGTCTTTATTCTCCTTAAGCCCAGGTTGATGAATGAGAAACCTTATGTAGTGAGACTCCAACTACTTTTTTAGTGACTCCTGTAAATGCAACTGCATTCTTTGTTTATAAATAAGAATGCTATGTGCTATTTCATGAGGCACACACAAAATAAAATATAAATGGAATTGTATTTCATGCCAAAGGACTTATTGAACCTGCAGGTTCAACAGTTTCAAGTTATGAGCAATATTGGCCAGAATGTGGCACGCCTCAATAGAAATAATAAGGAATAGCCTACTTTTCATTCAAGCCAATCGCTCTAGCATCGGTTTTGTTTGTTTAAGGCTAGACGAGACGGGAGCTTTCCAATAAAAATAAATCTCAAATTAATTATGGCCTGAAGCAAGGGCTGAAACAGTTTTTGCTCATACACGCAGCAGACTGTGCCCGGGTCGGCTGTCCTTTGCTGCAAGAAAGAGAGAGACCAGCTTATTTCATCTGTATGAAAAAAAACAACGATTTGATATTCGTTATTCAATAAAAAAATTTCTGTATGTTTTATTTGAGAATCAGCCAAAGTAGAATGACTTTTCAATTAATTAAAAAATAAACGGGCCAATTTGGACAACTTTACCCAGTTGGTGAGTTGATTGGCAGCTCTATAGGCTATGTATCAGAGAGGGTGGACACACCACTATTAAAACGCTGCTTATCCTAACCTCACTGCTTCCCGCCCACTTCTGGCCTGTTGTCCCGTACTAGATGAGGAGCTACTGGCTAGAGGAATAAGAATACATGTCTGTCTGTCTAGTTCCAGTTGCGAGCCAGATGGGTTGTGGTCTGCTGTGTAAACCGACTTGCATCTGTTTATTGGCCTTCCACAATGTTTGTTTCAGGCCTCTTCATGATGGTCATTGTATATCATACATATATATTGTATGTCTGTTTCCCTGGGCTTTATTTTAGTATTCCAACAATCGGACGTTGTTATTTAGGCCTACGCAATCTATTTTTAATTAAATGGTTTCATTTTATTAAAGGGTAGGCCTACATGTCTGGCTACTGAACTTCTAACTATCTAAAAGAAAATCTTAAAAACCGGATCTCCTGTGGACTAAAGTGTATTAATGCAATACCTGCATTCATTAATAATTAACAGCAGAAATAACCTGGAATGCCAAAGAAGGCCTTTGTAAAAAGAGAAACGGCCACTAAAGAGTTAAACAAGGTGTCTCCCTTAATTACATGAAGCTGCACTGGCCTCAGGCAGGAGAAGCCTTGACCCCTAGCAGGATCCAGATGTGGTGGTCTCGGGGGGGCTCTGCCCCCACAAGACTCCCAAGTCGAGAGCAGACAGGTCGGCCCGGCTGTCAGTCGTTCTGGCGCAGTTTCTGTTTGGCCACTCCGAGCCCCCCCCCCCCCCCCCCCCAGGCACAATCCCACCGGTCTGGTCCCGTTCAGGGCTGGCTCCATGTCCGACATTAGGGCTGCAGAAATTGTGCTTGAATTGATGAGGGCAATTTGGTGTGGCGGTGGATAAGGAGAAATGCAGTAGGTATGGGTTGGGGTTTTGTTCCCCCCCAGTAGTATTAGACCTACTGCTGCTCATTAGATGTAGGCTGTGTGGTTGGACAATCTGCGGCACGACACGCAAGGCCTACAGCAAAAAATAAGAACCAAAACAACACCAACAACGAGAGCAGTGAAGCCTTAGAAAAGTAACAACATGATGTTCACTTTCAACAGCACCGCAGTCCTATAAAGAGGCCTAGCGTTCATTCTGACCAGTGGCAGACCGCGTACTCACACGTGGAGAGCAGACCTCTGCACACAGTGCGGTTATGGGAGGAATGCCATTGTAGGCTATTAATGATGTCTGAATAAACGTAATGGGTTCGAGTTAGCACTATAACAAACGAAAAATATCATAAATATCATAAAATAATCTATTCTTAGGTTAATTGCGATAAACATTGATTCACCTTTTAAAAGGACAAGTTATAGCCTTTTCCGGAAAAATAAATTGCAGAAATGTTTTGTACCGGATGAGAATAAATGAAAAAAAAGCTTGCATTGCGGATAAAGGCATGGTCAAAGATAGCCTACAGGCAGGCGTGAGCATCACGCTCAAAGCGGGCCTAACTAAAGTGTCCGGCCGCAGCTAGATGCGCATCAATAGAGCGCATTCATCTCGTGTTAGAATACGTGGAGTGAACAATCTCCACAGCACCACACACTCCTGCCAAAGAAACAGCTCAAGTTAAAAAGAAAAAAAAGAAAAAGGAGCACAACACACAGGCAGCACAGCGGGCTGCATCAATGCGTTTCTGCACAACGCAGCCAGCCATCCTGTAAATATTTCCGAGGAAAAACAAAACAGTGAAGCTGGGTGCGCAATTGTTTTTCCCGTCTTATCTCTGCGGGACAGTATCCTGCTGGTGGGTGCCGCCGTGGTGAAGGCAGGGCTTTCAGTGACACACAGCTTCCTTCTCCACAGCGGTGACTTCACTTCCCAAATTTAGAAGGAAAAAAAAACCATCCGGTAAACTGTCTCTTTCTCTGCGCGACATACCGGGGACTGGGATTAATGCAGGAGTGTGTCATGTATGGAATATTGTCGGGGTCCACTGAAAATTGCGCAAAATGGACGGAACTATTAAGGTAAGGCTGGAGAACGGAGCAGTAGGAGTTTATGAGAGAATGCTTTTTGGAGTTGCGCCTCCTCTTCGCACGGATCCTGTGTCTGAGAGCGAGGCTCCAAACTGAGGGAAACTAGCGGCTTTTAACGGTTTGTCGAAGAAGGGATAGATGGACTCTCTCACATTTGCTATTCTTTACTGTTTTTTTGCTCGACAACAATTTGTAGCCGTACTTTCTTTTTTGAGAAGGGACCGCAACTGATTTCGGATTATTCAGCCTCGCTTCGGACTCCGGGACCCTATAGCGCACCATTACGCGCGTCTACACCGGAGCGGGTATATTTTGGGCTCAAACAATACGATTTGTCCTAAACGCAAAGTGACTCCTTGACGCAGGAAGGGTACCAGTGCGATTATTTTATTTTGTTTTTAGATTACGGGATGTGAGAGGACGAACGAGTGCGGCTGCTGGATGAGGCTCGTGGTACCGTTAGATCCCACGACTCGTTCCAGTGGTGTGTGTGTGTGTGTGTGTGTGTGTGTGTGTGTGTGTGTGTGTGTGTGTGTGTGTGTGTGTGTGTGTGTGTGTGTGTGTGTGTGTGTGTGTGTGTGTGTGTGTGTGTGTGTGTGTTTGTATGTTGAGCTTCAGCGGCGTGTGCTGTGCTCCAGTCGGCGGGCCGTCTCCAGGTCGTTGCTCAACAAAACAAACGGTGTAGTTGAAGAATAAAAAAAAAGAGAAAAGAAATGAAGCTAAATGCTCGCTTTCTTGCCCCTAGGTGTTATATTCTTATATCCAAGACAAACAGTGATTTCACAAGGTTGTTTTGACAGTCTATTTTGAAACCTTATATACCAGAAGTCCCGTAACTATAATTTGCGACACGAAACGACCACAGATTGACAATCATACCTTGGCAGACAGTTAGAGAGAGTTGCTCAACTATTTGGAAACGGTGCATTGGAAAGGAAGAATGCTGGTCCGCATTATCACTGGCTACTGTCCCCGACAGTGAAATTCCAGATGATGGCTGGAGACACCAGATGTTGAATGGCAATTCCTTATTTGTTTATATATTATCATGCCTCGATTGCAGCCTATGGCTTCCAGTTCACTAGGAACAGTGCAACATATGCATTCAGGTGATTTTGTTGCTGTTTTTTTTCTTCTTTAAATGAGGGTGCTTGTTTTCTTTTGGAAAATAAAGTAGCGGGTTTGTGGTGACTGGGTGTGGTGTAAGGTTTGGAAGAGTGTAAACGTGGGCTAGACACATAAATGGCAGGCTCCAGTCCATTCTAACGCGCTCATTGTTGATCAATTAGGAGGATGATCGGTTGGTACGGACTGTTCTTAAGGCCACATCTATAGCTTAGCCTCTAATATGTGTGTTGCAAAGTTATTGCATCACAATCAATTATGTTTCCTTGCGGTCCGGCCTGCTAACAGTATTCTGACTCACTCATGCAAAGGATATGCTTCCAAGCCATGAGAGTTTCCTGTTTCATGCAATCTTTTCCTGACAGGTTTCCTTTTCCACCTTAAACAAAAGACAGGAATGCCCCCCCCCCCGGCACACACACACACAAGCTCCTGAGATATGGCTGTGTGTGTGTACGTGTGTGTATGTGTGCGTGTTGAAATGTATGTGTGTGTGTGTGTGTGTGTGTGTGTGTGTGTGTGTGTGTGTGTGTGTGTGTGTGTGTGTGTGTGTGTGTGTGTGTGTGTGTCTGTGTGTGTGTGTGTGTGTGTGTGTGTGTGCGTGTGTGTGCGTGTACGCCAAACAGCGGCACGTGCAATCTGGATGTTGAGTTATTTTCCAGTTGGTTTTGACTCATTTGGGGGGAGGCTTTGTAGAGCCAGAATACCGAATATATACGTTATATTAGAGGCAGGTGTATGGGGCCAGCAAAACAGATCATGAGGACACTCAGTATTAGGCTACAGTATACAAATGTATTATTAGGCCCGATCCGTTCGCCTCATTGTCTTAAAAACATATCTGTTATCTTCCATGTGTTCCCCTCAGATACCAGATGAAAACATACCACATTTTCACGAGACAGCTCACTCTTCAAAAATTCCTATTTTTAAAGACATTTCATAATCTCAATAAACACATGGGTCTGGAATGAGAACAGTGGGGGCCGATAAAGTCATTATGAATTAACACGCGCAACATCCACAATAGCTTGGGTCAGTCTTATCGTGCTGCAGTAAGTTACTGCTCCAAACGTTATCATCCACAGGCTAGCTGGTGTGGGCTAGTCAGATAGCAGCGCTGCGTGTATCCATGCAGGGCCCTATACTGATCTAAATCACTGGCACGTCTAATTCTGGCTAGGCCGTTGGCGTTGTCGTGGTTTTGGCTACTTTGTTTATAGAGTGGGCCACAATAACTGACATTTATCTCATTGGCTACATTGGTACATTGCTCTGGATATGAACAAATTCACTGATATCTGTTGCTTTTTCCTTTTTGACTGACTGGAAATAGTTTGAAACTGTCTGAGAATGTTTTGCCAATCACGTCTTGTTTATGAACACATCTGGGGATGAAGGCTTTATCCCAAAACCATTGAATGATTTAAAATGTATGTATATGTATACTAAGACATACATTTTTAGTTTTTCTTGTATGATTTCCAGAAGGAAAATCCATCTAGGTATCATCCGTCAAATCTTTCAGAATCTTAAGACATTTACATCTAAACATCAACTAAACCACTGTGAGAAACAGCATATTGTGTAAAACAATCATGTTGTTTTTTTCTATGCTACCCAGTTAATAATACCTTGCTATGAAAACAATTCTAACTGCGGGATGACAGCATTTCAAAAGAGGGCGCCATTTTGCTACCACCGATCTGGCACTGTTTCTCCAGCACTCAAATCTCGATAACATCTGTCCTATAACACAACACACCAATTAAATAATTAGGAATGACATGCGTCTCTGTACAAAGTATGCCTGCAGAACATTTCATATCAAGAAGGGATGTATCAAATTTAACATCAACCTATCGCTGTAGGATTGCAGAGGAAGGGAGATTTGTTGCTTTTAGTGTTTGTGTTTAGTTTTACAATGCAAAACTCAAGATGACATTGCATGGAAGATTTGATGCTTTTAGGGTTTGTGACATTAGTCTCGTGAAGTAACAAATAAGTTTTACAATGCAAAATTCACGATTGCATTGCATGTAAGATCTGTTGCTTTTAGTGTTTGTGACCTTAGTCTCAAGAAGTTACAAATTAGTTTTTAAATGCAAAACTAACGATTGCATTGTTTGCATCATTAAATTCCACAGGCTCTCAGGGCAAAGCAGGCCTAACAGCCACAGTTTGACCCAGTTTTGAAATGATTGGGGCGTTGGTGGTGGTGGTGGTGCAAACTCACAGCAGGAGATATATACACATTCAACTGAGGGGAATCTACCTAACACAGGGCTTTGCTCGCAAGACACTAGATCAGCAGCGCGTGGTAAAAACAGAGCGTCAAGGCAAGCCCTGCGTCCCTGCGTTTGTTTTCTTTAATAAACGTACATTAGTCCAGCTGAGGGGTCACCACAGCTATATGGGGCTGAGAGCTTCTGTTGAGGTTTCAGCTGTTTCTGAAGGAAGAAGAAGAAACAACAACAACAGGAATGAGGGTGAGGACCCAGACAAGACAGGAGGCTTGCATCAGGGGGCTAGACCAATAATAAGGAGAGCAAATATGTGACTCACTGGACTTATCCTACTAGTCCCATGTGCGTATTTCCCATTACACCCATACGTGATAGCCATTGCTATGGCAATTTGTTTACTAATATGGTTTCCTTTGATATTTGAATGTACCTGCGAGAGAACCCCCATTCCATTGGGGACGGCCGTCGGCATAAAACACTTAGTCATAATGTTTACGACGGAGACTTCTAGTTATTCTAACATCAACAGGAAGCTACTGTTGCTACATGGGCTTGCACATTGTATACAGAAGCTACTGAGGATGCCAGGTTGCGATAGGACCTATAACTGCACATAACTGCTGCAAGCTCACTGTGCCAAAGCGGGTGTTTCTGAGATCACAGGCTTTCAAGAGCCCTGTTAGGTCAAGAGGTTGACAGAAATGTGTAACCTGAGGTATAACTGAAATATAAAGCCATATAAAGCCACCATTCCTCTATTCATACACATTCATTCATCCCTCTATTTCTACTGTTGCAATCGTCAAAAAGGTTGTTGCTGAAGTAATGCCCTCTTATCTCAATAATCTCAGGGTAACGTGGGTATATGCTCACTTGATCGCAGTACGGGGATTAATAGGATAATGTAAAATCCCATCAAAGCTTTTGAAGTTCTTCACTGGTATTGTGTTGATTAAAGCAGTGTTACTTCTCACTTCTCACTAACTGCCTCTCCTTGTGGCTTACAGGAGGCGCTATCAGTGGTGAGTGAAGACCAGTCGTTATTCGAGCCACCGTACGCTGCTGCCGCCCCCCTCCCCAAGACAGACATGACCGCATCTGGAACACAGGACTATGGCCAGACCCACAAAATCAACCCCTTGCCCCCGCAGCAAGAGTGGATCAACCAGCCAGTCCGAGTCAACGTCAAGCGGGAATATGAGCACATGAATGGATCCAGGTAATGGCCCTGCATTACGGCCTTCTGTTGGCCTTGTATATTCTCTTGTATTTTCATTAGGCGGTGGATTAGAGGAGGGTATATATTGAGTTACCTAAGGAATAATATGTAATATGTCAGTGTTTTTGATTATATGCTGCTGGCCTCAGTGTCGTTCTATAATCAACCATGATCCTAATCAATGTACTAGCAATGTACTATAATAAAGAAATTAATAGTTATAGATTGTTGTTTTATGAGGAAATATATTGACTTCATTTTTGAGAGAGGAAACCTATTTTCTATTTTAATGCAACAAGCTTTGTGTTAAAAGTTTGCTGAATGTTTAGACATTCAAATCTCCTTCTTAGCAGTAAAAAATTAGCCCAAATTATTTTTGTTCTAAATGGCCTGATACCTGTTCATAGTGATGACCACTATCTGAGCACTGTTCTAGGATGCTGGGTCAAAGCTAGATTTAACCATATTTTGTAACACGTAATAATGTCCTATGGCTGACTTACCCTTTGTGTGTGTGTGTGTGTGTGTGTGTGTGTGTGTGTCTGTCTGGCTGTCTTTCTGTGCGCACCTCTGTGTGTGTATGTGTGTGTCCGTGTGTGTGCGTCTGTGTGTATGTTTGTGTGTGGATGAAGCAGAGAGTCCCCAGTGGACTGCAGTGTAGGTAAATGCAATAAGTTAGTTGGGGTCAATGACATATCTCAGATGAACTACGGAAACTACATGGATGAGAAGAACGCCCCGCCTCCCAACATGACGACCAATGAGAGGAGGGTCATTGTTCCCGCCGGTAAGGGGCCAATCACACTACCTCACACAAGACAGTTATGTTGTATGAAATATTCAAATATTGAGCATAGAATTTATGCAACACTGGTTGTTTTTAATGAATAAGTCTTCTTATTAATGCCAGGGTTGACTAGGAGTTGTGTGAAACCTTTAACCACAAGAGGCTGCACATGCGTCTAGAAGGAGGGAATATAAGTCATTTTATGTAAAATAATGTGAAGCAATGGCCACAGTTTCCATTTAAAGGGCTATCAAAACCCACTTATGCATAAGGCCACTAAACCATTGACCTTATAACTTCCCCCCTATGAACCTTATGTCTCAACCACTGGAAGCAAGGTGACTGTTTACTTTACAAATTGAATTCAGCAGTGCATTTTATCGTACTCCAGCCATAAAGTATGTCTAAACGATCATTTTCATTGCATATGTATTCCTTTCCCTGTACATGTGTCTCAGAGGTTTTGAAGAGGTCTGGAAGGGGTTTACCACATAAACCAACATGAATTGTTTAGTGAAGACAGTCACAGGAAAGGATTTGAGAATAGCACATCTACAACTGACAGCTTACCTGACACTATATGAATCGTTGGGATCTGCTCAAATCTCACCCATCTGTTTAAAATAAACACCAAGGAATTATTCCCGACTACTTGAAAGCGCGTCTGTTTTCGGATACATCGTGCTGTTTTCAATTTGTCCACCTTTCTCTCACTCTCTCTCTCTCTCTCTCTCTCTCTCTCTCTCTCTCTCTCTCTCTCTCTCTCTCTCTCTCTCTCTCTCTCTCTCTCTCTCTCTCTCTCTTTCTCAGTGTTTCACTGCTGTGATATAAAACAGTATGTCCCGTGTATCCACGCAGTATAACAGCCAAACTCTCTCCTTCGCTCCGTTCTCTCTGTGTGTTTGGTACTTTCCTCCAGACCCATCATTATGGTCTCAGGACCATGTTCGCCAGTGGCTGGAGTGGGCCATCAAGGAGTACGGGCTGCTGGAGATGGACACGGCCATGTTTCAGAACACGGACGGCAAAGAGCTGTGCAAGATGAGCAAGGAGGACTTCCTGAGACTCACCACCATGTACAACGCCGAAGTGCTGCTCTCACATCTCAATTACCTCAGGGAAAGTGAGTATACCATGCTCGCCTGATTGTGCAGTGCTGGAATATCAACTTTCTTCAAAAGGATTATGTAAAATCCTATCTTAGATTTGGAGAATAATGTCCAAAGGGGAAAAAGGAAGAATGAGAAAGACATGTGTGCGCCGTTTGATATCCAGATGTTTGCAGGCACATTTTGTGTTTGAGAATTTGAGTCCTCCACACGAGCAAAGACGCTGGAGTTTTACTCTTCTCTGGGATGAGAAAGTAAGGGAACGCCGAGCCAAGTGAAACACAATTTTGACACGCATTCGTTGTCACTGCAGCAAATTGAAATTACCATAAAAAACAAACAAAGTTGACTTTACTGGAAACCCAGACCAAAAGTGTCTCTGAAATGGCCTCCTGGCTGTCAGAGGCACCATGGAAAGCAATAGGGCTTCTTTCCCCCCCTCAAGATAATCATCAACTCTATTCTCAGTTCCACGTTGCCGGGCCTTATTCCACGACGTCCGCAGAAAGATGAAGCCCAGGTGCATTGCCTGGGGAACCACACTAGGGCTTGCGTGTTCAGCTTGGGCAGGAGGGGGAATTTATTCTCAA
>NC_079427.1:13739585-13756374 GCF_026213295.1 Gadus chalcogrammus | reverse complement strand
CTCATGAATTAATTTGAATATGTGAATATGCCGACGGGGTGTAGTCCTTGCACAGGTTATTAGGTAGTAGTCAGACGCATTGATGTGTGTAGTAGTGCTGTCCTGACTGATAAGCATTCATGTCATGGTAGTCTGAGAGAGATTGTGGCCTGTGGATATATCCCATTCTGTTGCAGATGCACTGGCGAGTCAATGCAACATCTACAAAACACATATAACATCAATAATAATCATCACGTCGCTAAGCATTTTCAATTGATGTACAATTTCATGTGGATTTGAAATAGGATTTCTTGCGGCTCAACCCTGATGGCTCAACCATAAAAAATAAACTGCAAGCGTTGCAAGACGTGTGAAATTGTGTAGGGAATAAACTGCACACACTGACATATGATGTATACACAGGGACGGCGCAGAAGCTCTCCTGCAGAGAACAGCGGAGACGCGCTGGTGGAAACGCGACACGCATATAAAGCAAAGCTAGCGGTGCAAGCCTTGCCAGAGAGTGCCGTTAATCAGTACTACAGCAGCGTTAGGACACGGCCACCGACACGGGATTTCTGCTGCATCCGTGAAGCATGTGATTCCCAGAACACCTCAGGGAAGCACACACAGACACACACACACACATGCACACACACGCACACACACACACCCACACACACCTCCTCCTGCAATTGTTATGCTGATGTAACAGCAGAGACAGCGATTCATATGGTTATGTGTATGGACATATGTGTAAATGGCCCGCAGGTGTGTTGAGCCTAGAAAGCAAGCATATGTGGATTATTTTCCCTGTTGACATTATTCACTCAAATTAGTTTTTACTGCCATGTTATTGTGCCACATCACAAGCCCCGATGCCGTCCTCGCACATGTATCCGGAGTGGATATGAATATAGAACGGTATGTTTGTGAGTTAACTGTGGTTTCACCGGCTCGGAGAACAGAGCAGGGTAGAAAAACCTCATTGTTTTCAATCACTCCTCTGGGTTTCAAACCAACAACCTCATTTATGAGGGGGTCGTTTTATTTCCTAGGTCGCAGGAACCTTGAATGAGGTCGGGTGCTGGTGCTGATAACAGGAAAGAGGAATTGCTCGTAAGGTACAGCCAGAGGAACACGGCCGCAGGTCCGGCACCTTAATGGGGCCACTTTCATCTTGGGCTCCTGCCTGCTCTCTCTCTCTCTCTCTCTCTCTCTCTCTCTCCTCTCTCTCTCTCTCTCTCTCTCTCTCTCTCTCTCTCTCTCTCTCTCTCTCTCTCTCTCTCTCTCTCTCTCTCTCTCTCTCTCTCTCTCTCTCTCTCTCTCTCTCTCTCTCTCTCTCTCTCGCCTCAGGACCACTGCCTCTTCTCCCCCATCTGAAGCCCAGCCCTGCAGTCTGCTCACCTTGCCTTTCCTCTCGGTCCAACTCCACACTGTGATGCTTTCCTTTCCCCGTTCCGGCCCACATGGCAGGGGGATTCACGTCGGATGCTCATCTTGGGTCCTTGTGTTGTTGGACCACATCCAACGACACAAGAACCTCTCCATTGAATTGGGCACTTCATGGTTTTAGCACACCTAATGGATAAGGAAGGTATATTGCTTTGTTGCGTTAGAAAGTCGATTAATTTTGTTTCTCTCTCAATATGTACGTGACTATCTCTCATTATTCCTTTATATTATTGTGCGCACTCATCCAATTACACACACACACACACGCACACACACACACACACACACACATAAACACACACACACACACACACACACACACACACATACACACACACACACACACACACACACACATACACACAACCAAACACCCTATGGGATTTCCCTTTGATGATAAAAACAAAACGGTTAAAAGGTAAGCAGTGCAATTATGTTAATACTTGTACCTTGATACATATACCGTGTTTCTGCACAGTACAAAATAAAAAACTGCCAAACCTACGTAGGATAGCGAAAAGGATCCCGATGATTACAACCATCTTCTGAGATGTTGTCACAAAGTTAAAGTCCTATGTAAGCGCTCTTAAAGTGCAATCATGTCTCATTATTCCCTTGGTCAGACACTCGTGTTTATGGCGGAGGCGCCGGGTGTTATCCAGTAAATAGTCTGTCCGAGCCGAGGCCAGGGTGTGTGCGGGTGCCGGTGCCGGAGGCGGCAAGTGGCGGGGAATTAGAATGGTAATCTATGAAAACGCCACTCGAGGTCAGGGCTGCTCGTTTCCTCGAGCCTCCACTCAGCCTCGTCTCCGCCACTCCAGACCTCCTCACGAGCCGTCCATCTTCCCCTTCTCAAAGACGCTCGCCGCGAGTGAGCCGGCGGAGGACAATCAGCGACGGCGGAGTTTCTGGCCGGAGAGTCGTAAATCACGGCGGAGTGGCTGACGGAGACATGCTGGGAATGAACAAAAAAGCGCTGCGTTGAGGAGTCTGCTCTCTCCGCTCCGGCTCCGCTACCCAGCCTCAACACTTACTTACCAACTAGAGTCTGCCAGCACTCCACTCCACTGCGCTCTTGTCTCTCTGTCTCTTGGCTGTAAATTGTTTTCCGATGCATCTCTCTCCCTCTTTCCATCTTTAATATGACCCCCCGGACCCGCTGATTAGGAGGAAGTTTGGCCGTTTGGCTTCCACATGGAGAAGGAACTAATGTGATCTATGTCCATGGAGTGTTGACTATGAATTATGAATTATTCTGTTTTGGTCGCTCTACAACAAGCCTCTACTTAGTGTAGTGGTCTGTGTCTGTGTGTGTGTGTGTGTGTGTGTGTGTGTGTGTGTGTGTGTGTGTGTGTGTGTGTGTGTGTGTGTGTGTGTGTGTGTGTGTGTGTGTGTGTGTGTGTGTGTGTGTGTGTGTGTGTGTGTGAAACTGTTTTCCTTGGCTATATAGCTCGAGCAACTTGGCTGTTAAGAAAGTGAGATCAGTGAGATGCATATGTGAGAGGGAGAAGGGGGAGCGAGAGATTAAGAGAGAGAAGGAGAAATAGAGAGAGAGAGAGAGAGAGAGAAACAGAGAGAGAGAGAGAGAGAGAGAGAGAGAGAGAGAGAGAGAGAGAGAGAGAGAGAGAGAGAGAGAGAGAGAGAGAGAGAGAGAGAGAGAGAGAGAGAGAGAGAGAGAGAGAGAGAGATGAAGGTCGAGCCATTACAAAAATAGCAACTCAAACGTGAGTCTGAGCCTCTTTGGGAAGCAATGTCACTCCAGAGGGAAGGTAATCCATGTGCGGAAAGAGACAATGGGATACACGAACAGCTACCCATCGGATACAGTCGTGTCGGAGGGAGATAGTAGAGTGTTTGGGTTTGGTGTGTGTGTCTGTGTGTGTCTGTGTGCGTGTGTGTGTGCGTTTGCATGTGTGTGTGTGTGTGTTTGTTTGTGTGTGCGTGCATGCGTGACTGGGTGGGTGCGTGCGTGTGTGTGCGTGTATGTCTGTGTGTTTGTGTGTGTGTGTGTGTGTGTGTGTGTGTGTGTGTGTGTGTGTGTGTGTGTGTGTGTGTGTGTGTGTGTGTGTGTGTGTGTGTGTGTGTGTGTGTGTATTTGAGGGCCTGGAGCCAAACCGGCTGGATACATCTTTAGCCATTTGCCCCGACCGACCTCAGAGTGTCATAGGCAGCGATAGGGACGAGGCCTCCATGTTATTCGGTGCACAATCTCGGCCTGGCGTTGGGACACAATGGTGACACGGAGAAAGAACGTTCCACAACAGAGAACGTCCCACACAAGCATCGTGATACAAGCCTGATCCTCAGTGCGAGAGGATGAATGCTAGAGAGGAATCGTTCACTCTTTACGACTTCTTTACTTCACTTGGACATCTGGGATATTATTGCTGCTTCCACCCTGTCCCGGCAGTTTTGATGACACCACAGAAACACAATGTTCAAGAGAAAATGAAAAACAAAATGGAAGCCATACACAACCTTCAGAGTCCATGGATGAGTGACTGCTAATTGGTGAGGTTGTGTTGTAAACCAGGGGCTGGTGCAGAGATTTTTTTAGCTATTTCTATGTTTTGTATGACTCACAGATGTGATCCATAATGTTTCACAGTCACAGCAAACCATAAGAAGCAGACAAATTAAGCGCCAAGGCTAATTCAGCGTGAACGTGATTTGTCTTGATATTATTGTTGAAGCATGACTCTGTTATTTGCATAATTCATTATCAAAGATAAGGTGTTTGCAGCCCCAAGAGTTATTTCTTATCTGAAATCTATATATCTGGCAGCAGTTAGATAAAGTATGGTGGAAAGATAGGATGCTTGTTTTGTACTCTTGTAAACATTTTTCCTGAAGGAATTACTTTTCACCCCAGGTTACAGAGAGTTTAAAGAGGGGGAATGAGTATGAGTTACGTAACAGTGTCAATCCGACGATCCGAAGAAGGAATAATACGTATTATCTGACTGTTTATTTGACATTTTCCGGAACAAAGGAAGTATAGCTTAATGTCTTGCTCAGCTATTTTGTTATGTCGAACATTAATACTTCATATTCGTACTGTAAAAAAATCAACATCAACTTCTAAATCCGACATAAATACCAGAACAATTATGTCAATGGTCCAACTTTTCTGTGATTTCTGTACAGGAACTGAGCTGATATTGGTATTGTTTATGCAATCGATATTGTTGCATATTTTATTATTTCACACGCACATGAGGCAGTGCTCGCGTTCTATTAGAAAACGGCAAGCCTGCTGGTTCCCCTTTAAGGAAGGTTACGTGTGATAGCTGGTCATATTGGTTGGATTCTCCGGGCTTTTTTCCACGGCGCCGGCCATGGCATTGGAGCTGTAATTAGTATTGATACAACACTTCTTGGCCTGGCTCCCAGTCGACACACCTTTCAAAATCTGAGCTCCTGCGGCCAACATACTTTAGTTTTTTGGGAAATTGACAAATAAAGAAAAAAGGATGTAGCAACAGAGAAGGACTGCGGCCTCACCTGTCTTCTGAGGCTGCAGTGGGAGAACATTTTGTCCCCGAAACTGCCATTGCTGTTGAAATAGATAACAGCCTTTATTTATGGGTAGTTTTTTTTTTTTTCAAACGTAAGCTCCATATGGACTGTGTGCAGTTATGAGTCTTATGACACGTTGCATCAGTAAACAGGATGACTGTTATTATCTGACGATCGAGGGAGAAAGACTTGATCGGGGGCTAGTGTGGTGCACTGTCTACAGAACCAATCTCATGCATCCTGATCTACTGGAAAGCCGGCCGGGGCAGCGACGATAGTATCAAACATGTTTCGTACTTACGACTTCAAATCGGCCCCGATCAAATCCTGTAGTGTGAGGCGCTCAGCGATATTGTTATAGCCTATAAGTAGGCTGAGCACAAATGGCCTTTGAAAAAATAATCTGTAAAAGCGACACATAATAATCTAAATGTCAAACCATAAAATCGATATACCCAATGTCCCTGAAATGGCCAAATAATAATAAAATGTCCTGAAATATGTTTATCTGTTCTCGGTGGTAGCCCTACGTGCCATGTTTTTTTAATTAAATTAGTTAGGTGTCTTGCTGTAAGTCCTGTTTTTGGAGAGTTTCTGACAAGAGTACAAGTGAAAACAATTTGCTCTACAGTAATTAAAAGCACTCAAGTATGAGCTCAGACGGTTCCCTGAGATCACTCACTTCCGACTCTCTATATAAGATCAGACCATGAACCTGGATTTATTGATTATAATTAGCAATGAGGTTCCTTAATGTTATTTAACATCCACGGTTTACGCACACGTCACGTTTGATTGTTAGGAGAGAGTCTCCGTTTTGAGAGTGAGCGATCAGGGCTGCTGGTGGATGCCGTTTGGTGCAGAGCTCCTCATCATTGCACTCCAAACACAACGGGGACCCACTTGTTAGGATTTGGCTCTGCATCATTATATATGTGGTCTGCAGCGATTTAAAAATGCTTCTTTTAATCTGTAGTCTGTCTCCAGGATCATTTTGTATTTTTTTGTCTTGTTTTGTTCTCTTTAAGGGCAACAGGCGAGTGTTGGTGTGATCGGGGGAGGACGGGGGGTAAAGGGGGACAGGGGCTTACAAGCACACCCTAAGCAAGCTGAGCATTCTGTCACTCGCCTCGGTTACAAGATAATCACTTGTTGCACTCTTAAAGTGTCAAGATAAAACACTGCAGCCGGCATTTGTGCTCAGACACCTTGCGTTCGGGCCGGCCACAGCTGAAGAGCTGCTGCAATCAGACACCTTGCTTGAAATAGGGCCCACCCGATTCCAACATAGACTGCCCTTCGGGTGGCGTTGCTCAATGCACCAAGCTCCTCAAACCACTCCTAGAGCAACCTGGCAGCATCCTTAATGTATTCATGGATGTTTCTCTGCTCTCTGCTTTTTCTGTGTGTCTCTGGAACAGCTTGGATTGCGCCCATGCTGTCTCTCTGTGTGCTTCTGCCAGTCTGTCTGTCTGTCTGTCTGTCCGCCTGCCAGAGCGCCCGCCTGTCTGCGGGCCGTTCCTTGTCTGGGATGCCGGTCACGTCGCGCTGCCCTTTGCTTTCGCGCGTCCGTGTCAACAACCCGGTGGTCCTGAGCGGCTCCTGCCCCTCTGACGCGGCCCCGCCACTGATCTGAGCCCCGCGTTTGCATATTTCTATCTCCCCCCCCCCCCCTCCATTCCTCCCCCAGCTTGTCCACGATCAAATAGAGTAATGTTTCAAGAGGGTTGACACAGGGAGAAAGGGAGAGAGAGAGAGAGAGAGAGAGAGAGAGAGAGAGAGAGAGAGAGAGAGGGAGAGAGAGAGAGAGAGAGAGAGAGAGAGAGAGAGAGAG
The DNA here is from genome assembly GCF_026213295.1 of Gadus chalcogrammus. Taxonomy (NCBI): domain Eukaryota; kingdom Metazoa; phylum Chordata; class Actinopteri; order Gadiformes; family Gadidae; genus Gadus; species Gadus chalcogrammus. The sequence continues at coordinate 13,749,584 of NC_079427.1, read as the reverse complement.
AGAGAGAGAGAGAGACAAAGAGAGAGAGAGAGAGAGAGAGAGAGACAAAGAGAGAGAGAGACAAAGAGAGAGAGAGAGAGAAAGGACATCGACATGACAGACAAGTGATCTGCTGGTGTCTCTGTTGAAGGTTACCATGATGTTCTCTCTCTCTCTCCTGTGTGTCCGTGTTCTTTTCCTTTCCCCCCCCCCCCCGTGTTGAAAGTACATATCCCGAACATCATGGTGGTGGGGGCCATTGTAAGTTTATTCCAGAACTTTTGAAACTCGTCGGGTATTTAGTGGTGCTGGATCGCTGCTAATATTAGGGCTTATCAGCCCCATCACGCCCCCGCCGAGAAACACATGGGAGGCTGTGATTAAATCCCACGATGTCGGCCATGGAGAATGTTCTTACTCTCAACGTTCCTCCACTTGCCTTCAAATTGGGCTTGGGCATAATTTATGTTATAAAATGCAACTTTCGATGCATTCATGTGGAAGCACACAGCGAGAGAGAGAGAGAGAGAGAGAGAGAGAGAGAGAGAGAGAGAGAGAGAGAGAGAGAGAGAGAGACTCTTGATGTACCTTTGAACGCGAGTACGGAAGACACCCGGCACGCCAAACAGACGTTTCAGCACAGCTATGAATAACACCAGAGAAGAATGTTTCAACCTGTCTTCTTTAACATGTAATTACTACACTTTCCTAAACAAAGGAGAGGCAGACATGTAAGGTTGACTACTGAACACAACCATCCAATGTGGAGAAAATGTTCACGAATCCAAAGTTGTACTTTAACAGATAGTCTTTGAATGTCTTTGTGTGTGTGTGTGTGTGTGTCCGGTGTGTGTGTGTGTGTGTGTGTGTGTGTGTGTGTGTGTGTGTGTGTGTGTGTGTGTGTGCGTGCTGTGTTGTGCGTGCGTGCGTGCGTGCGTGCGTGCGTGCGTGCGTGCGTGCGTGCGTGCGTGCGTGCGTGCGTGTGTGTGTGTGTGTGTGTGAACAGATAGTCTCTGAATGTTTGTGTGTGTGTGTGTGTTTTGTGCATGGGCGTGCTTGTGTGCGTGCGTGTGTGTATGCGTGTGCGTGTGTCTGGGTTCAACCCACACACCCGTGCATGGCCCTGACTTAACATGGGCCTCCTCCTCTGGGAATATGACAGAGTCAGAGGGGGCGCAGCTGAGACAGCTTGGTTCCACAGATGCATTAGAGCACACGGCACCGTCAGGTCATCCCACGTGAGGCTGGCGCACCGATCGCTTACATCACTGAAGCACAGACGGGACTATAACAGTTGTGTTGAAATTGTGAATAATTAGACCTGAAGAAAATAGTTCTGTGAGATTTTCTTTCCTTCTGGTTTGTATTGTACATACTTTGGTTTGTTGTTAAGATGAAAACAAATATGCACGACACAATGGACGCTTTTGGTTAAAAATTTTGGGGATGTTTCCATCTAAATGCTCTCGTTAACCCTCCCCCCCTTGTTATTTTCTGTGGTGTAGCATTTAGAGCAGATGGCTGAATATAGGCGTATTGATTTATTGACCGACTTAAGGCAGTCCACCTAGCCTTTCGAAAATAATGATCCCGCTTGGTTGCAGCATCGGCCCACGAGATATATCGTATTCTCTGCAGTTCTCAGCAACGTGTAAACAGGACATGCAGTCTAAGACGGTCAGGGGTTAACAGGGTCGATGGCTAAAAGGACTAGTGATAAAAGGCTTGGAAATTAAGCGCCTGGACTCAGTCATTGTAACCCTGGGAAAACAAATCGAATGTTCAATGAAGTCTTTACCTGCAGCATAAAAAACGAGTTGTTGATAAATATGTTGATTGCTGGTTGATGATCGTAGTTTTTGTTCGATGTGAACAGAATATTGGATACATAACAACGGAGATAAAGGTGATCTTTGGACATTAAGGTGTGGTTTATTCATATTTCTTCCCCAAACAGGTGTTGAGCTGCAGCTGAGGATGGCAGGAGACTCCCGAGTCCTTATGGACCGCGATATGGAGATTGGAGTAACACCGGGACAGGTAAACCCCCTCCGCATAATCACATCATCATTTTCATAGGCAGGTGATGCACTTAAGCAGTGCATTAGTATAAATTATGGTGAGAATGAGAGAGAGATCGAGAGAACCAAGGGGGGGGGGGGGGGTGTAACAGTAAAGTGAGCATTCCTGAGTGACGAAAGTGTGTGTGCCTATGTTACGGTGCGATCGGAAAGAGAGGCGGTGAGGTCAAGAAAAATGAATGTCAGCGGAGCAACTCGGTGGATTAGTTAGTAGACAAATATACTTAGGATGGGGAAAGATCGTGGAAGATGGCCAATAGATCCTTCTTTCCCTCCCTGGTAGGTATTCATCAGACCAACCCCAAGTAGATAAATGGATGCCTGGCCACACTCACTCTGGGAGACGCTGGAGTGAGCTGTAAGAGAAGGGAATTGGGCCCGGGCCGGGAGGGGGCATTTGTGAAGATGCTTATCTTTACAACTTCCAGTAATGGATGGTGGAATTGCAATGGTTATTTGTCCCGGTTCCCTGACTTGATTAGGTTCTTAGAGTGGTCAAGAAAGCTGAATAGTAGAAAGTGAAAAAAAAACTCTGCTGCCCCACAGGAAGTGCTAATGAATGAGTTTATTGAGCATCACCCCCCAGGGAGTGTATTGACTGCAAGGGGGGGGGGGGGGGGGTCAGTGATTGGCTTGCACTGTAGATGACAGCTTCATCTATCACACCAATAGCCACTTCTTTAACAACTCCACGTGGGAAATAGAAAAAAAAGAATGCCGTTTTTTTGGCAGTTTTTTATATTCTTGATTAATAGAGCACAGAGTAACGGTTAACATTAATCTGTTCAAGAATCTTTTTCATATGAAAGTGGATGGATTTATTGGCCACTGCAGAATGAGGGTTTTGGGGTCTGGTTTAATGTGATGTCCCTCAGCTGGGCAGGGGCTATTGACCTGGTGCCGACGCCCTGTCACCAGGTAGCCAATTACTACACTGGTCAATGCACTCTTACTGTGGCCGGGTTCTCTCTATGAGATCATCTACAGAGAATAATAGTGTATATTTGATATGGTTTTGGCTTAAGAGACAGGACCACCATAAACGCATCCAGTGCCGCTAATGGACCAATGGAAAACCATCTTCAAGATCAATGCTTGGTATCGTAGGATCACGTTTCCTCCTGAACAAAGAGATGCGTGTGGTAGAGGTAACCTGAAGCCGCCTAACCCCTGGACAACTTCTTTAAGCAGAGGAGGGAAAACGTTGTCGGACGCTGACAGGGCACAGTGAGTGTTTGCACGTTAATCGGGAACGCGTACATACTCGTTTCTCTGGAGACGCCGCAGAACCGCAGGTGTCCGATTAGCACCTTGAGATTCAGAAGGCTCAAAAGGCTTTTCTCTCCTGCTTCAACACAAGCCTGCTTTCCAATTAACAACTCAGGACTCAGACATGTGGTGCCAGCATGTCCTTGGTCTCTTTGAAAAAAATGGCCCTCAAAATGTGTGTGTGTGTGCGTGTGTGTGTGCGTGTGTGTGTGTGTGTGTGTGTGTGTGTGTGTGTGTGTGTGTGTGTGTGTGTGTGTGTGTGTGTGTGTGTGTTTATCCTGCATTGTGTCCTCTGTCTGCCTCTGTTCATGTCTGCATGCATGCAAATATGCATGTGTATTTCAGTATTTTTCCAATCGATCAAAGACAATCTGCGTATGCCAGCCCTGCAATCGTTCAAAATGTGTGAATATGGAGGAGGGGTGTTGAGGTGAGTGTGTGTGTGTGTGTGTGTGTGTGTAAGTGTATGTGTGTGTTTATGTGTGTGTGTGTGCGTGTGTGCATGCCGTTTACTCCCACTTGGTGTGTCTGGGGCCTACGTCAGTCTTCTCTCGGGGCCTGCTTGAGAGGGGGGACAGTGCGGGAGAGGAAGGCTACAAAGGGGTCTGTTCCTGTTCCTCTTCCTATCCAGGCCTGCCAACGTTCCATAGGGGACACAGGCAGGGGAACGGTGGGCAACGGGAGGAAGGCGAGGCACAGCTGTGGAGCCAGATCGCCGGGCTGGAGCGAGGCCAACACCAACACAAGGACCTGGGTGTCCTTATGTTCTTGTTCTGCCCTTGCCCTATCTGGCACGGCCCCTCTCGATTTAGCTATCCGTCCCTCTCACTCTCTCTATCTCGCTCGTTCTCTCCCGTCGTCGAAGGCGTGCACGGACACACACTGGCAGACGCACACTGGCAGACTCACACTGGCAGACGCACACTGGCAGACTCACACTGGCAGACACACACCCACACGCGTGCAGGAACATTCTGGGCCCCGTACGGTGGGAGATTCTATCGCCGTCTTGATTTGATTCTCAGCCGCATGATCTCCTCCGCCTGCCGACTGACGGAGCAGAAAAGAAGCGAAAAACATCTGAAGCCCCTCACGCCTTATTAGTGGCTGTGCCGTAGGGTGATATTTTCTGTGAAAGGACGTAGCCTGTTTAAGAGTGGTATTTTTTATTATCAAAGAGAAAGGGCTCAATGGGACTAAAATGAGGGAATCAAACACCCTGTGCATGGAGAGCTAAAAGGTCAAATCAATTTAAATCATGATGTGTCTGCCATGTTCCGAGTGCCCTTGGGAGGATTGAAATGCCCTTTATTAATTCAATTTTGTATTATTATTATTCATTGTATATAACAAAGAAGCGGAAGCAAAGGAGGATTTGCCAAGCACTCCTCATGTCTTTTCTGTCTCTCCATGTCTGTGTTTTTTTCTGTGGTTGGTCGTTCCCCATCCTCAGGTGAAGAAGCTCCCCAAGCACCTTAGGGAGGCGCAGATCTCCACCGAGCGCACCCACCTCATCTCAGACCCCGTCAAGAAGCCCCGCCAGCGCTACGTGCAGAAGGACGGCAAGTGCAACGTCCACCACGGCAACGTGCAAGAGACCTACCGTTACCTCAGCGACCTGTTCACCACGCTGGTGGACCTCCGCTGGCGTTTCAGCCTGCTCATCTTCACCCTGGTGTACGTGGTCAACTGGCTGTTCTTCGGCCTGCTGTGGTGGCTGATCGCGCTCATCCGCGGCGACCTTTGGCACTCCGACGAAGAGGGCTGGACCCCCTGCGTGGAGAACCTCAACAGCTTCGTCTCGGCCTTCCTGTTCTCCATCGAGACCGAGACCACCATCGGCTACGGCTACCGCGTCATCACCGAGAAGTGCCCCGAGGGCATCATTCTGCTGCTGATCCAGGCCATCCTGGGCTCCATCGTCAACGCCATGATGGTGGGCTGCATGTTCGTCAAGATCTCCCAGCCCAAGAACCGCGCCGAGACGCTCATGTTCTCGCACAAGGCCGTGATCTCGGTGCGGGACAACAAGATGTGCCTGATGTTCCGCGTGGGGGACCTGAGGAACTCTCACATCGTGGAGGCGTCCATCCGCGCCAAGCTCATCCGCTCGCAGCAGACCAAGGAAGGGGAGTTCATCCCGCTCAACCAGACGGACATCAACATCGGCTTCGACACGGGCGACGACCGGCTGTTCCTGGTGTCCCCGCTCATCATCTCCCACGAGATCAACGAGAAGAGCCCCTTCTGGGAGATGACCCAGGCGCAGATCGAGAAGGAGGAGTTTGAGATCGTGGTGATCCTGGAAGGCATGGTGGAAGCCACAGGTACGTAAAGGGGCGGAGGACGGGGGAAGGAGGGGGGAGAGATGGATAGATTGATGGATGGATGGATGGATGGATGGATGGATGGATGGATGGATGGATGGATGGATGGATGGATGGATGGATGGATGGATGGATGGATGGATGGATGGATGGATGGATGGATGGATGGATGGGTGGGTGGATGGATGGATGGGTGGATGGGTGGATGGATGGATGGAAGGATGGATGAATGGACGGATGGATGGATGGGAGTTACAAAGGACACCCTAAAAGTGAGAGTGCTGTGGACATGGATAGAATGAAAAGAATACTTTAGTATTAAGTATTGAGTATTAAGAAGAGCTAAAACATGAGTAACAAATCACTGATGATGAATGAAAGCAACATCACAGCAACGATGAGGCGATACAGAAGGTAGCGTGTCATGTGGCAGGTCTCCGTCTTTCATCACCTGGTTATGACTCTGTTTGGACATCAGCGATGTCTCTTTGATGTTGTTTGTTCCAAAATGAGTGATGTATATACCCGCACTACTGGTCGATGATTTAAAAAGGTCAAGTAGAGATAAACAAACATGGTCAAGTACTAGGATTCTGCAAATGTTCCAAGAAACATTTCCATGTATAAACAGCAGCGAGAATGAACAAGATGTCCTCGATTATCAAAGGTCTCCGAGGGATTTTTCCAAATGGAATTCATTCATAAGATCCCTGGCTTATGTCGTGTTATCCTTTAGAGAGCATGTTAGAAATATCGAACTCCCTATTTTTCACGGTTAATTAGGGAATAGGTACTAGTTTACAGTAGGATGCGCCGTGACTAATTGCCTATTTTGATGTTGTAATATATTTCCTGTGGGGGATTAGCTTGCTCAGGTGAACGAGCAGAGGCGTCATTGTTTATTGGCTTTTGTACAAGGCCCGATTATCATGCGCTCATTTTAAATACAATGCATTATACATATCTGCTTTATAGCACATGATCATCTTCTTCTTTTTTCAAGGATACGAATAGCCTTGCTGCGTCATTAACCGCATTTGTACGCAAATCCAGAGAGTATATATTTTATTTCTTATTTATTTCCTAACCCCTTAGCTATCTACACACCTGAGCATTTCTGCTCTGCTAATCCGATTGATTCAGCTCCTTGTTTTTCCATTCATCCAAGCCCTACTTTTCTTTTACTCAGCACCAGCAGTCATTGCGCTCCGGGTGTGTACATACACGTACACTAACACACACTCTCACACAAACACAGAAACACAGACACACACACACACACACACACACACACACACACACACACACACACCGTTGGATGCTTCTTGACTGAGGAATTAAATCACTTTCCGCTTGACCAAAGGAAACGCCAGCGTGCGTGGGTTAAGGCGTCACAATCTCCAACCGCTGCGGTGAACAACTGTGGCCCGCTGTCACAGAGAGAGAGAGAGAGAGAGAGAGAGAGAGAGAGAGAGAGAGAGAGAGAGAGAGAGAGAGAGAGAGAGAGAGAGAGAGAGAGAGAGAGAGCGATAGATCCAATAACAGGGCCACTCTCCTCCTCCTCCTCCTGCTCCTCCTCCCATGGGGAAGTGAGCAGAGAGCTTTCTGGGAGCCTGATGCAGCACTGATTCACACTGGAGGATTTTCATCTGAAACACAAGCAAATCAATAGGCACGAGGGAAACTCTACGGCTTCTCCTTGTGGCTAATGATGTTGATCCTGTGGACTTTGTTTAAATTACAAGCCAAAGTGCTACATCACTTCCCATCGCAGCGGACTTAATCACAACTCCCCATTGACAAGCAGGACCACAGTCCACCTGATCGAGTTGAAGAACAGAGATTGTGGCTGGTACATTGCGGAGATGTCAATATTATATTCTAGGTTACAGGCAACATTAAAATAATAATCCTGACTTTACTCAGTTTTCACTTTAACTGGCTCTGCAACTGTGTGATGCAGACCAGCATAGCTCGGCTGGCTGGGTGGCAGGAGTGGCAGGATTTTTGGATAATCGATAGTAAGATTGTTGTTAACAAAGAGAGCATGAGGCTGGCAAGCATTTTTTATTTTTTAATGTATTGGTTACAGTATTTGATATTATTGATAACGATATAGGAATCACTATTGATCAGCATTGAAGACTTGTCCAGGTTACTTTAAGCTACACTGTTTAAATATTGCACATTGCGACTTTAATCATATTTATTTTTCAAACATGTTAAGAATTATTCACCTCAGAACGGTGTTTAAAAACATTGGAAGGATTTCAGTTCATGTGAATAGGTCAATAAGGTACATGCTCAAGGATTGTGTGTTTGCTGCCAAATAAGAGAGCCCTGGTTTGACGGCTATGACACTGCAGAAGGGATGTAAAAAAGAAAAACAGAGACAACCAGTTTCCAACTTGGCACTTATCTTTGTCATGAAAAAGAAAGCCACTCATGCATGAAAAATAAGCAGGAAAGCGCATATGAGGAAAATCGGAATCCGTCATTATCAATGAATACTAAGTACTGAAGCCCCTCTACAGCAGTTAAAAAACGAAATCTACAAGAACAAAACTGCGCCGTAAGAAGGATCCTGTCAGAGTCTAAGGGACTGACAGACACTAATGATCTGCCATCAGTTATTCCCTCCACGGACGACCACCACGCTGTTCCAAGCATGAAACAGCAAGTCATGCTTGAAAATGACCAGCAGTGGCAATTAACCAAACAGGAGGAACAGTTAACCTGCTGAAGAACATTCTGTCTTCCCTCTCGTTGTCAGGACACTCATGATGAAAGCCAATGAAATAAAATTTCAATAGTTAGTGTATTAAAATAAGCAATAAGCAATTCCTAATGCAGGGAAATTTAACTAAAGCTACATTTTGAACACCAACAATATTTTTTTTAGTGCTGAAAATAATATATTTTTTCATTTTATGTATTTTTTATGAGAAGCAGGCAACACAATCCAGCACAAGGAATACACTAATCCTCACATTAACGCCTTCGTAATCTCTAGTTTTTATGTGTTTAGTGAAGGTAAGTAGAAATCACATTCAGTGTACATTAGACCTACTTATGCAATATGGTAAGTAAAACAGATGATTCCTACAAAGATGTAGGACTTTGTTATCCCCCTTAAGGATTTGTTTGGATGGGCCATCACATTAGCTCAATGCAGCCTTCATATCCTTGCCTTATGGATAGATACAGCATGGATGAGAGTCTTATATGAACATGTAAATGTTTTATTATAAAGCTGCACCTTCCAGCACTATAGGTTTGGAAAGACTGTTGTCTGATACAAAAACATTCAGTGTATCAAATGTATCAAAATCTGATGTTCTATGTATCAAAATCAATGTTTATATTTTTATTTGTAGCATACGAAAAATAGGCCGGAATAATAATGGAATGAAACAAACTAACAAGTCAGTTCTCCTGTAATGTTTTCTCCAACCGAGACACGTTATATGCAGCAGCAAAACCTTTTTTAGCATCAGCTTATCTCCGAGATCCCCCAGAAACGCTAGCCACAAGGTGCTGCATGGTTGGATGGTCAGGGTGGTATTTTATCCAATTAATATGCAGCCACGACTCTGTATATGATCGTGTTCTGGAGCGCCACAGATGTGTGGGTGTGCAGAACGGCTGTGGGATTGCTTTCACTGATGGGCACCTAACCTAAAAAATAAATAACAAAATACTTTAAATTAAAAAACCTTTACTTAAAAAACACATTATTGAATCCATTCTGACGATTTATCATTCTTACGGTGAGTTGTACTTTATCCAGTAGGGATACCGGGGGATGTAATAATTGGACATGAATTAATTATGTTCTTCTAGGTCATTCTACTGCATAAGTGGTGCATGGCCAGGCGCCATGTTGTTGCATACCATGGGCCTGTTTTTGTCACCCGGCAGGCCCTAGAGATAGACCAGCATACAAGTACAATAGAGATGAATCAGTTTGCAACGCATTGAAACAACTACACAAGAGCAATGATGTTTTTTAAGGGTTTTAAGGCAGAGAAAGTCATATGGATGCATGCGTTTTAATATTTAAACTGTCTTCAATATTGCAATTTGAACGGCGTTTTATTTCCACGACTGCCTGCCTGTGTTCTGTGGTGTGGCTCCTCTCTGAGGGTTTAACTTTATGGGGCGCTGCTGCTTCAACCCTCCAGGGACAGATTTCTCTCAGCGGCCCGTCGCAGAGCCCTGATGTGTCCGGCACCTACTTACTCACACGTGTAGCACGCACATATTCACACGTACTCACGTACGACAGCGCACAGGCAAGCAGTGTAACACACAGGCATTGGTATAGACACAGACATTGGTGC
>NC_079427.1:13507085-13737085 GCF_026213295.1 Gadus chalcogrammus | reverse complement strand
AAAGAGACTATTGACACTTTGCTGCTCCTTGTTTCTACTGGACCCCGATATTAAGAATAGTTGGAGACATGAGGACAATAACGAGTTCCTCTCCTCTTCGTAATGATCAACGCTTTAGACAAGGGCAACCCTCAACCCCTCACTCCCACAGGTCATTTGTAAGGTGCAGGTAGACTGAAGAATGAAGATGGGGGGGGGGGGGGAACTATGTTGTAGGCAGCCATGTTGATGGTTAGCACTTAGCGCCATCTAGCTAGCTTTGCTATGTCGGAATCATTCGCACAGGGTACACCGTCAGACAGGCAAATAACATCTTATTGTTGCCCATTTAATTATGTCCCAGGCTCACTTGGGACTTTCAACCATACACACGACTGATCTCTGTAACCCTGATGTAACAAGCTGCTGTAGTACCTCATTTGGAGCTCATGATCAGGGTTTGAAATGAATACCATAGTCTCTACTCACTGAAGACATCAAAGCTTTGACCTGCGGTTGGTTTCCAAGGCTTTTCCACCAAATGAGCAGTTTCTCCAGGTAGCCAGTCAGTATTTGCCTGTTCTATTGCTCTGTTATTCTATTATGAAAACTGTATTTTTGCTTAGGAAAAAAAAAAGTGATATTAAATTTCCTTCTCTTCATGGCCGGTTGACTGAAAGGTTAGTTTCACACCCTTTTTACGATACATGAAGCACAATTTTTCCAAAAGATGACCTGTGATGCATGCCAGGCGAATAAACAATGCTTAATTCACATGTAGTCTTTAAATATTTATATTAAATATTTAAATTCAACTACAATTTGAAATATGCCTGGATTTGTTCACATGGATTATTAGAAATCTTTAATTTCAAGAATACCACTCAAGCCTTTTTTTTTGGGCTAACAAGGATAATGGTGAATGGATGATGATGATGATGATGATGATGATGATGATGATGATGATGATGATGATTATGATGATGATGATGATAACAAGAGGGTGATCTCAGGAGCCTTAAACTTTAGACATGTCTTTGAAAGAAGTCATGTGACCATATGCTGTCTTTGAGCATTCAAACGGCTGCCCCTCCTGCACTTGCTTGGTGACAACTGAAACTTGAATTTGCATATTATATGATTATGTCCAATCACAAATGAGACCTTGCCACTTCCACGCTGCTTCGTGGCCAATAGCCATGAGACGTAGCCCGTCAAAGAATGCTTGTTCAGCACTTAATGCAGACGAACCAGCTGTTGAAGACCATAGCAAGCCATGTTCCTTCTTTTTATCTCATTATGGTATTATTTATTTTGACCGCATTGGTGTGCATATGTACAAGCAAAGGACTTTTATTTTGAAAATATCTACATTCATAATGGCTGGCTATACGTGACAGGGTTTTTGACATATGCCTTTGTGCAATATTAGCCGCCTCCCACTGATTCGTTTTCAACACATTTCTATGGTATTTGATGCATGGGTTAAAGTGACTGCAATAAACTGAGAAGGTAAAAAAAACACAAATGTGTTGGCTTCAACAGTGGAACAGAACTCATGAATCCAGCTTGTTCTGTCAAAGATCCTATTGTTTTCAATCAACTTCAGCATTGAGGCCTTGTCTGCGACGCATGGTTCAGCAGCTCTTTCTGACACTTTGGGGAAATGATTCCACGTCAATTCCTTTGTTCTTCCACCAGTGCGTGAAAGAAGGCCTAGTGTCACAACACTGTGAGGCTGTGGCTGAGCTGGAATGTGTGACACTGTTTGAAGAGACGGATAGGGAAATGTCAGCCCTTTCTTTTTCATCATCTTTTTCATCCGTATGAATTCTCATAAATTCTCAATTTGACTATTCTTGACATTAAGGTCTTTCGCTTTTATATCTTTATCTATCTTTATGAAGCTAAATAATCGCATGCCCCTAACGGCTGACCTATTGAGTCACTGTGGTCTTAAAACTGCAGCTAATGAATCCTTGCAGACCGCAACCACCCAGCTGGGGACTTTGTGGGGTTTGCAACCTGTTCAATGGTTAATTAAAAAAAGGCTCACAGTGTGAGCCACACGCCAGCCTGGTCTTCCCATGGCCTCGGGCTAAAGGGATTTTAACCTTCTCGCTGGGTGCGACCAGGAATAAACCAAGCCGGGGAGAAAAAAAAACAAAAAACCACAACAGCAACCCAGTAGACGGGACCTGTGAACCGATGTGTCAACACATATTTGCGTTACAGCAGGCTACATATGTCGCCGGTGCCACATAGCGGTAGTGAATGGCCTGTCTGTGCACGGTGCGGAAACAGTCCTTGACAAGCGGCCTTTTGTTGATGGCCCTCTCCGGTTCCATCGCCACCACAGAGCTTGTCACCATGGTAACAACGTGTTTTATTGCTGATCCTGCGGCAGTACATCGTCATATCCTGAGTAATGTCAACGCTGGGAGTATTATGGTGCTGCGACACAGGTGATCCATGCACCCCACCGGCCCGCTATTCATTCAGCCATGCTGCGACGAGTAAGGGAGAGAAGACGACCTTAAATGTTTCCTTTGCGCTGGGGAAACATGAAACCCCTTGTAAAAACCTTTGCTATGCTAGTAAATTGCCCCGTGAATTTGGTTACTTGTGGTCAAGCTGCGTTCGGACATATGGTGACTTTCCCGGGCTGCAACAGAAGCATGCCGCATGCGTGATTGCCTCTCATGGACACTGCGCTAATCGTTGCTCAGAGATGGGGCTGGGGCACCTTGCCAAGTACACACAGAAAACAGCTGCTTTGTGAGGGAAAGAGCAGTGTGCTTGGCATTAAAAAGTACTCAAACTAACCCCTCCCATCCTCAACGGCCCTTAAGTAGCTTGAGGAGATGGTGACTGATCACCAAAGTCCTCACAGCATGAAAATAAAAGTGTGTTTTCTTAATCCGCCATGAGGCCCCTGTCTCATCAGCTACAAATGACAAGGATGCCAGAATGAAAGAGAAATCCATCATTGTAGCTCTCCGGACGCACAGCCACTTGTAGGAGGCAGGGATAGATTGGCACTCCGGCACTGATTCGCAGACCCCAACTAGTGCTCCTCACCAAATGAATAATCTCAACAGTCTCAAGTGTGGACTGATGATTTGTTTCGGCTTCACCAGCAGCCAGCCAGCTAAGCTCATACCACTACATTGTGTCATCATGACCAGGGTATCCACATTCAGGCAGTGTGATTTCAGTTTAGTGGCCAACCATTCCATCTCCCACCTTCTTATAGACCCCAACTCTGAAAATACCATGGTCCTTCCTACCTAGGTTGTTTCTTTAGCATTGTGTGGATATCCATGTTCTCCTTCACAGAGATATAGAGCTCCTTACATGTCAATCATACAACCTATGAAGGCAGAGAGTGGATTTCTCTCCCAGGGGCTGGAATTATTTGGTGCTAAGGTTAAGGACGGATTGAACAGGTGGTGAGAAGACCAAGAGGCATGCTTCGATACATGGTTTAAGGAGTAGCCTTCCATGTGGAAACCTTTTCATCTATCTTTTAAACTGGCTTGACGTGTGCTACCATTATGCCATCATGTAGAGGCCCTGCTTGTTCGACACTCATGAAACAAAATCTACAGGGTTGACTAGCATCAATCTAGATAACTAGCTAGCTATCAGGTGTGTGTAGCTCACCAAAGTTGCATTTCAGTGGGGTTTTCCCTGCAGGTGTTGCAGGTATTAGTACAACCCAGGAAGATGACAATGCCAGCGTGTCATTCTTGCATCCAAGAATGTTGTCATAGTCATAGTTTGCTCCTTGTATGTCAGTAGCAAGCTGTGTGCGCATTTCCCCACTCTTGTCTGACAACAGAGGAGGCACTTTTGTCACCATTTCAAAGAGGCTTGTGTAACTAACCGAGATGTGGGGGAAACGACATAAGACCAAGGCTCTTTATGGATAAGACTCCATATATTGTTGAAAATCTGTTTCATGCCACATGGCGATGCCACACGAACTTTAATAAGTGCAATGAGATCAGTCATGTTAAAATAGGTAGGTAAGGGACCTCAATGGCTAATGAGTACATTCAAGTTTCAGTGTTGTGTTAGTGTTGGAGAGGAAAAAAGATCTCAAAGAGCAAGATATTAGTAATGAATCATCCTTTTAATAACAAAATATTTTTCTTTGTAGTTATTTACTCCAACTTCACAGTTACATTGCTCATTAATTATTAAGTCTTCGAATGTGTCTTTCCCCGTTTTCCAATTCTGCAAATGCAGAAGTATAACTTATGATTTACTTTATTATTATTAATTATATTTATATTTTCAACGGCATGTGTCAGAGCTTGCATGAACAAATCACACCTACACACATTCACATAGAAATTAAAACCATACTAAGAACAGGGTATTTTTTAGGCATGCATTATCTGAGATTTCTACACAATAGGATAATTCTGAAAGAAGGCATTGATAGAAAAAATCACGATGCAAATACATCGACTTCAATCCAAAATTTAAACATTTATATGCATATTCTTACTGTTGCTTGTCTCATCAAATGTATTTACTTTGTCCTTGTGCTGTGTGACATCTTTGTGTCCATGTGTCCATTTGCAAAGAAACCTTTTGTCATTACAGAAAGATGATCCTGTCTTTGCTGGAATGTCATCTGTTCTCTGTGTTCTCATGGGAATAAACATGATATGGCCAAAAAGAACAGGCTGTTCTGAATAGATATTATGCATGCATGAGTGCGTGTCCACATGCATGTGTGTTTGTGTGGGGGTGTCTGGGTCTTTGTTTGAGCGTGTCCACCGATATGGACCTATTACATGTCAAAAGTTTGTGTTGTCCCTCACTTCTAAACCGTGAGGGTAATGGTTGTTAGCAAACAACCAAGCCTTCATTCTATATGTGTTTGAGCGTGACATAGCCATAGTTTCTACATTGGGCCTGGGGTGAAACTGCTGTACAGGCCGTACAAGAGGATTTGCTGTGCAGACACTCATTAATCAAAGTAAGGTAACCATTAGTGTGTAACTGAATGGCTTGCTCAAGTTTTTGGACAATAATTATTTTTATAGAATAAATTAAGAAATATGCTACCACGTAACAGACCTAATATATAAAAAACAACTTGTATCAAGATACGCCGCTTTCCGCAGTAGGCAGTTAAATATTTAAATCGTTTAACAGGTTTTGGAATATAGGTTCTACTCTGCCCAGAGTCTTCCTGATGCGCTAAGACATTGTGCACAGGTCAACAGAAACACACACAAACCTCACAGACATAATCCCATTTGTTCAGTGCTCCGAAGTAAACTACACCGGTGGTCAGAGAAAAAAACGTGTTTCATTTTTGATTCATGTGGGAGCCAGTGTGCCATAGAAATCCATTGATTCATAGCAATTTGCTGTCATGGCTATTTTCGTCCGAGCTATTCAATTTGGGACCTAGATCGCCGGCCAGCTGACAATCTCTGATTTGGACCTGAATAATGTAGGATGATGAATATAAAGGATGTATTGAAAGGTACATTAAAATAGGAGCTTCAACCAGGTGTGTCTGTGCCACACGTCTTGCGGGGAGAAAAGTAAAAAAACGGAGTGTCAGAGACTATTAGTGGATACATGACCTTGTAAGTTCCTAAGCAATTGCTATTTTTCATTGCTGACTAACATCGCTTCCGCTTCCTCCCTCCTAAATAATGCAGAGTCATGCCAAAGCACACAGGCCGTTAACAACAGTGCCGTCACACCAGAACTGTGTGTATAAGACAGAGAGCTTAATGTCTCAGTTTAATGCGCTGGGAGAATTGTCATATTTTCTCCTTCTTTCCAACATCTGCATCAGCATAAAGGAGTGGGCTGTACCTCTCTCTCTCTCTCTCTCTCTCTCTCTCTCTCTCTCTCTCTCTCTCTCTCTCTCTCTCTCTCTCTCTCTCTCTCTCTCTCTCTCTCTCTCTCTCTCTCTCTCTCTCCATCTCTCCCTGGCACTGACTGGCTAACCCCATCAACCAAATCCCACGTAGAAGGCGAGGATACAAGCCCACGCGCAGACAAACCATAAGGCACAAACGCGGACATAAACAAACAGAGCAATTTGGCTGTTGTTTGAGAAAGCAAGAGTATCTGTTTATCTTCTGCTTTGTTTTTAATTAATGGATTCATCATTGCTGATAGTGCTGATTAATGATGATTATTATTATTATAATCATAATTGCATATAGTTAGAATGAAATAAAATATATTTACCATTTAGTCATTTAGCAGAGGCTTTTATCCGAACAATGTACAGTGAGGCCATTGAGGAGGAGGTCGGGTCAGGCATCTTTTTTAATTTAACCTAAGATTGGTTTCAAACCTTTAGGCTGGAGGGACAACACCCTACCCACTTGTTTATCCTGCCCCCCACAACGTGTGTCACTATGGCTATTTTTTCTTCAAATTGCCATTAATCTGTCTTCAGAAGCGTATGCCAAAGGCAGCCCCCTCTAGCATCAGGTGTTGGTGAGCGTACAGGTAATGCATGAGGGAGAAGCACTCTATCTTCTAGAGAGGATGTGTTTAGCTTCGGGTGACACACAACACTATGTCCAAGGACGGTTGCATCAAAGAGAGATTAATGAATAAATACACATAACTTATAAATATACATATGCTCGGTAACACTTTGCAACAAAGGTTAATAACCTCATCCATTTCATCATCAGGTACATTACTTCATTAGTTAATGCACTAATGATATAGCATAGAGGTCAGGGTAAACCCTTACCCTGTATAATAATTTGAACACCATTAGTAGACACAAACACTATTAGTAAATGTTTGCTAGACCATTAACTAACTGTTAATTAACTGTTAATTAACTGTTAGCTCATGCTTATTGCTGCAATTATAACATTTACATTTAGGGCATTTAGCAGATGCTTTTATCCAAAGCGACTTTCGAACCATTCACACACCGAATGCGGTGTCAACCATGCAAGGTGACAGCCAGTTTGCCAGGAGCCGTCGGGTTTACCTTGACACTCAGCTCGGAGGAGCCGGGATCAAATTAGCAGCCTTCCGGTTTCAAGTACACCCTTTCTACCTCCTCAGCTAAGCCGACCCTGACAAATGTTAATTACTGGTTAATTAATGCATCCTTATTGTAAAGCGTTAACACATCCACGGAGAACAGTATAATACAAAATGAATATCATATCTCAAAAGGAAACCATGAACAATTCATTCACAGGGCGAGGGTGGCAGACAGACAGAGAAACAGGTGGTAAAGTGAACAGACAGGCGCGAGGAGAGCTTTGATATCATGCTGCAATAGCAGCAGCAACTACACATCGGTGTACTCTTTGAAGTTTGCCTGATTCCCCTCTTTGATAAAGAAGTCAACATGGTCAGGCCTGTATATTCCCTCTAAGCCCGCTGAGCCAACGACCTGTGATGCATCACTCCAACATGTGGAGCATACTTTATGAAGTGTATACCCTGACTTTTGCTTCTCTCTACATTGCATCAAAGCAAACGTGCACGCAATAGAATCGCCAAAGAGAATTCCCAAATATATGTCATATATGTCAATGCATGTTGTACAGCTGTTCAAAAGTATTTGATTTTTACAATGTGTGGAGGAAATTGTGTTGAATGGCTCCACGATTTTGCTGTAGGATGCAAAGACAAATATTATGAATCATTATGACTAGTACAACGGTTACAGTTGCTTTAATTAAAAAAAAAGGTCAAACTCATTTTTTTCTAATTTTGAGTGAGAAACAATTCATGTATACAACCTGTAAATTAACATCCTGAATTCCATAGAAACAGGAATGGAGTAAATGTGAACAGTTTACCACAATTAGTACTACAATAATCCATAAATGACTGTAAGGCACTTACTGATCATGTGACGTCTTTGTGGGGGGGGGGGGGGGGTGCTGCTTCATTAGCTCTGCAGCCAAACGTGAAGCTATTTCAGCATGAAGGGGGAGGGTACATCGTAGATGCACAGTTTAACTCAAACTGTGTGAATATCCCTGACTCATCACTCTGCAGCAAGAAACAGCACTGCAGCAGAGGCTCAGGATGTGGAATCATCCGACACACCGGTTTCTGGAATTCTGTTGGTTTTTGACAAGGTCTGCCATTTTCTGTTTACCAGGGCGGACCCCTCAGAGAGCAGCTGTCAATACCGTCTGTGATGCATGGAGCGCCTGACCGCAAGGTGCTGCTCCATGGAGACAGTAAAAGGCAACAGGCACCTGGCTGGCAGTTGCAGAAATGTTTGGTTTTCTCTGTGTTGATAATGTTATTATTTATACTCGAAACTGCCGTTTTGATAATATATTTGTTTTAACTTCTCCTCATCCAACATTTCATACCCTGCTGCTGATATTCATAGAGGTGACCTCCACAGCCTGAAGCAGAATGTTTCTTCCCAGCGTCACTACACACCCGCTGCTCAGGTTTGAAAATACTATTTATGTTTTGTTTTTGCCAATTATGCTCTTTTCCTCCACTTCTTGTGTTCGAGTTATGATACAGTGTGGCAATCGGTCGGGAATGACGCATGCTTTTGAACTGGAGTTGGAACGCAGCCCTCTCCAGGCTCTTTGGATGTGTAGGAGACAACGCACTGTCTCTCCCAGATGAGAGAGCTTGAAGCACCCACAGTGGACCGCAGTCCTCGGCAGACTTGTATGCAAACATTGCAAATACAAATAAAGGAACATGTTTTTTCTGCCAAATTTGGTGATGAATCAAACAAAAATAAATTCCTTTCTTTAAAAGCCTCATTTTTTTTATGCACAATAATATTTTTGGTATCCGATCCTGTGCACTGTAAACTGAACACTGTACACATCCACGCCCATCACAATATGAAATACAAGCCTCTTAAGCCTCTAGATCCGGTTTCAGTTCCGTGCTGATGGTTATCTCCTCATGTGAGTGAAGATTGCACTGAACACATGATGGAAACGGCCACAACGAACACATGAGATTGAACGGAATAGCCATTAGGCATTCCCATAGATAATCTCTGCAAAGTTTCAGGACGTGCTCCACTCCCTGGCAACCCGAGAGACATCCCCCCATCAAAGGCTGAATCCATAGCTCCTTCCAGTGGCTCTAGTTTAAGACGTCTTATAGCTTGCATTGGTAACTCTGTTATCAGGCTGTAGGCCTACCTGTTTTCCATTAGTTATGCTTGCTTTACTGACAGGGAAGCCAATTACATTTTGTTTAAATGTCTGCCTTCCATGTATGGGGGGCGGGGTGAAACAACACACATCACTAAGCACACATGATTCATGGTTTGGCCTTCATGGTTTGATTCATTTCAATAAACCTGGAGATTCATTCATTATTCTTATGGTATTACCACTGGGATAACCTTATCTTACATTAAGACAATTCTTATGTCCAATGTGTATAATTTGCATTCATGATTTTTAATTGACTGCAGTGAAAAAGAGAAAAGACAAGATCAATCATTTATTTTCTTTCATAAAATGTATATTTGGAGTAAAGACACGATCAGGGTCTGCTGTATTTTTTTATCAAAACTCTTTGCAGGGGCTTAATCTTAATCTCAGTAAATACTTCATGATTGTAATAAAATCTCTGCAGATATGTTAACGTAATAATTGTTTTGTGTACACAGTGCAGTAAAAAACCAGGAAGAACCCAAATAAGCTCATTATTGCATCCCTGATTTTGCAGGGGTGTGTTGATAGGCTACCTTCAATGTGGTTCCCTCATCCCTTTCTCCATGTCTCAGTCAATCTCACTCTCCCTCATTAGATTATATTTTTTGGATCTCCCATTCCAATTTCCATATTTATTTTCCATACTTATTGAGTACCCCTGCTCTTTCAAAGGCACACGGTAAGTAGGGAGATGAAAAAAGCAATCAAATGTTCAAACTCCCATTCAAACCTCCATTCAAAGGTATCTGCCATACACTGAGCCTGAGTCAAAGGTCTGTCTACATTATGCCAGTATGTGACGTGTCTAAAGGAATGTTCATTAAAATACAGAAATTGTAAGGATTCTCTATAATTCAGTTTGAGCCCATTCTGTTAGACGTTGGAGAGCAGCAGCCCTTCAAACTCAAATCAGGGCAGTAGTTTTGCACATAAACTTGCTCTAGTGCTGATCCCTTAATCATTTGAATTAAATGGTTTACCCGGCGCATACCTTCACTGAAAGGTTATGCGATGTCCTGAGTTTTTGAGGTGCTACAATGGCTATGCACTTGGAGTTTGTTTTGTTTGTTATCTCACCATTATTATAAAGATCAAACATATCAGACACTTTGAGCAACTCCAATACAGTATATATCCACCGACCACCACTGTTATTTTTGTGTCAATGGTGGGTTGCTGAATCATTAAAGTATGTGCTGCCAGTAGGCCGACTTGCATCTGATCGGCTCACAGAAAGCCGGCAGAATCGACAGTGTATAGAAGTCATTATTTCTAAAACATTTATGTGGACTGTAAAAGCATCTCTCTGTATTTCTGAAGTGAAGGGGTCACAGAGCCCAGAGCCGTGGTAAGTAAAAATAGACCTCTCTGGTAAAAATAGACAATCCAAAAGAATTCAATTTATTGAGATCTGAAACAGAGAAAAACAGCATGTGCAGCTCTAAGCAGCGACGGTTTTGTGTTGTTTACCTGAATAAGGCTTACAATTCCCTCACAAACATGCATTTAACAAACTATTAATTGTAATCCAGTCCTGAATAAATGCTATACAATGAGCCCTTACCTGTGTCATCATACGTGTACCACGCCTTCTACTATGTACAACACTGGTAGAACATCACACCATTTGAGCAGTATAGCTTTCGGAGTGCCACTGCCCCAGAGTCGGTTCTGAGTTCAGCATAATGTGTGAAAGAGGGAGGCTATTGGTAGAAAGCCACAAGAAAACCCTCCTCTGCAACATCTCAGAGAGCTAAAACACAATCAGCAGAATAACCCCAGCTCACTATACATTCTGTCGTGTCCTGAGCAGAGGTAATAAAGTCCACTTCCAACAACAGGATTAACAGGCTCTAACTGTCTCTATTGCATCTTCCTATTGCATTGCAATTCTTCCCTGCATTCCTGAAACACATTTGCAGATTGTAGAACCACAGTATCCTTCCAAGCGCTATACCATAATCACATCAGCAATATGCCTGCATGCATTCAGAAACGGACACAAGCACACACACACACACACACACACACACACACACACACACACACACACACACACACACACACACACACACACACACACACACACACACACACACACACACACACACACACACACGTGCCTGTTACTCATGTTTGCACACCGGAACCATTACGAGTTCAACGCTACAGGGATGTTTCAGTTCACATTACCCTTAACGCAAGACAACAAGTATGTGCATCTTCGACACGTAATCCCTCCAGCCTCACCACCACCACCCATGTCACCGCATACACCCCCCCCCCCCCCCCACTGCCCTGCTGTGCTCATTGTCGGGGCCCATGACCTTTCAAACAGATTCCCTGGGCAATGTCGCTGCCTGCAGTCATTTGTGGCAAGCTCCTTCATGAGCAGCATAGCAAAACGTTTTCAGTCCCCACCAGAAAGGGTCCGCACTACTGTAAATCATGATGCACAAACCGTCAATTAATTCTTACATTCTTTCCATATAATGAATGAAGTCCGTACGTTTGCGTTTGCTGAGGATAACAGGGGTGTGGAGCCGGGCTGGGGGGGGGGGGGGGGGAGGTGCGGTGCATCCACTCCGGTGCGGGTGGATGTTTATTTGTTACAGTGCCCCGCAGCACTGGATTAAGACTATATTTAGAAGAAGACTGGAATATGCTAATGGTAGCCTTGCTTCATGAAGTCAAAAGAAACGCTCGAAGCAAGTTGCAATCGCGTCATGGGATACTTGCGTTCCATGTTCTTGGTACGGAAATTGAAAGGTTAATTAACTGCATTTTTTATTTTGTTGTTTGAATTGAGGGCAAAATGAGGTTTGTCAAACCTTTTTTAATCAATATTTTTTCCCAATAAACATTTCAAATTGGGAATTGAAAGTGACTGTAACGTTACAGCATTCGGGAAGGGACAGAACAAACACAATCTTCTTCAAATATGTATTTCAACGCAGCACACAGCCTCTTTTAATAGGTATGGTCAGCCTTATTTGTCCCTCAATCAATCTGAGGCAGAAGGAGCCTCATCCATATGGGATTTAAGGATTGAAGGCTATGCAAGGGATACGTCTCAAAGAAAAGCAGGAATAGCTTGGTCATAATGCCAGTATGGTTGTAGCCCTGATATAATATTAGGAGAATGGCTAAAATGGCATGTGGAATGGATAAAGATGTGCTTCGTTAGTTGTACTTGATATGTTAGGTGGTTACAATTTTGGGACATTTTGAAATCTACTAATAAAATAAATTCTCCAAAACCGACACATCACAATTCAGGGAGCATTTAATTGCATTTTAATAAAAGTATCACTGTTATTCAATCAACTCAAATTATTATTCAGTTACTTTCTGTGACACAATTCAATACAATGTTGTGTCATGTTCAATAAAAGATAATCAGAAAGTATTCTTGGATATTCAAGTCCACAATCTTGAAGGAGGTATATGGTTAAAATCTTCTTTTGGTTTTGTTGTTTTTGTTGTTGTTGTTATTGTTGTTGTAGTTCCTAATGTGGACTGGGATGTCCAGTTCTCATAATAATTTAGATGCAAATTGTATTTGAAACCAAGGTGTATTTGTGAGGTTTAAGCTGACACACACATGTTTAAACTGTAGTACTCAACAGACAAAGATAACACATGGTGTCTTCTGGAGCTACACAAGGCGTGCCCATGTTCTATTCATTTAATCCATTCAACTTGGACTTTTTGTAATCCTTCAATCAATGTGGAAGTACAATTTTGTTAAGACAAGGTGGTTCAACATAAAATGAGCAAAGGAGCAAACAAGAAATGGGGAGGGGGGTGCAAATGTGCTTTAAAAACCTAAATTATGAAGTTAGAAGAATTAGAAAATGACTGCTCTTTTGGCGATGCTTCGGTCTTGATTCAGTGTATTCATTCCGGCTTTGACTATATGCATGTCATTTGTCAATGAATAATCAAACAACAACATTGTGTTCATTTAACAACATTGAACGTTCATAATCCAACCAAAGTGGCGAAAAGAGTAGCAAAATAAAAGTAACCAATAAAGGTGTCATCCTTTCAGACACTGAAAATGGGTTTGAGTTAAAGAGTCAAATAACAATTATTATCATTATGTGCTCGCCCCTTTTAAATCAACAGATGATCACAAATGTCTAATAATCTTTGGTTGGGGAGGGCCATTTTGGTCGGTAGTCTTTTGGACCGCGGCCATTGACTGTGTATATCCACTTGGATCTTCTCGAGAGGGAAATGGATACAGCGGAAGCTCAGACAAGGAAGCAAAAGAAGGGACTCTCAGTGAGTCTGTTTTGTGAACCACCAGCATACTGCAAAGAGGGCACCTTTTTCATTTATTTATTTCCTAAGACATTTGACACTGAGAAAATGTGCAGAGTGGTGATAAATGAAGCATTGACAAAGCCTAAAATGACAGCCACAGATCAATGCCACATCTTTCAATTTGAGGGAATGCTGCTAGTTGAAGTGCAGTCAGGGAATTATGAAAGGGAGTAATTTTACTATCATATAATGGTACAGTATCGAAAATGAGTGCAGCCCATTTCTCGCAATATATAGTAAACAACATCCATTTAATATCATGATGGTAGTATGTGTAAGGCACAGAAAAGAAAAAGAAAAAAAAGAAAAACATTAAGATCAAATCTCCAGCAGAAAAAGGAGGATAAATAAATAATTGTGCAAACCATTTACAATTTCCAAGTCCTAATGTGCCTTTAACTGTAGGCTCCCATTCAACTCTCCATCTGAACACACACTGGAAAATGCCTTCTGTTGAACCAATTAAAAAAAACAAGGGTAATGGTTCACATCTATATTACATAACTTGAGCCAATGACAAATATATAGCTTGCCTCAAACAATATTTCCTATGTTCATAAAAACAAAATAATACAACTTGGCACCAAGTATAATTCTATTCTTTGAATGAAGTTAATACATTTAAATCGTATGTTAAATCCTAAACAAAAAAATATTGATTCACTCCAACAATTGTTTCTCATTTAAGAAATATCTATCAGAAATAATTTGTTTTATCCAATCAAAAAGATTACAATTTAATCAAACAATTGTTTCTCATTTAAACATAACATATATTTGTATACATCATCATCATCATTTTTCTCCCGCTCGGCTCTCGCCACTTCATGGCCTTGCAGCATCAGCAGGATGTCTGGATTCGACATCACATCGCGACATCAGTCAGGGTTAGGTGCTTTGTCAAAGACATCTCGATACTCTGCTTGGTGAAGCCGGGGATCGAACCAACAACCTTCAGGTTACGAGCCAACCCGCTCTACCACCTGAGCTACTGCCACCACACAATAAATATATATTAACAATATAAATGGCAGAGTTAGGCCTACTCCAGACCTCCCTCCAGACACAGACAGACTGTCCTAGCTCACAGAACCAGTGAGTCATCGTCACTCTGGTCAAGGCTCTCTACTGCAGGTTCAGCTGTAGGTGCTACCTTGAATGAATAAGCAGCTGATGTTCCAAAAAGCTTCAAAACATGATCAGGCAGCTGGTGCTCAAAGCAAGCATCACCTGACAGCTTTAATCCACTCTGCTTTAATCCATATCGGATGTATAGGATGGAGTTTAAGGTCTGCAAGGACATCCGGTTCCTGAGTTTGCTTTTTACCACGAGGACTGAGCTGCCTGTAAGTGCGTTGAGACGGGGGAGGGGCCGCGCAGGCACCCGGTGCTCGTTGTGAAGAGGTAATAGCGATAGTGCTTTCACCTCAAAAAGTCGCCAAAAGTCACCAATAGCAGCTGAGCTCCTAATCAAATATAACAGTGTTTTAGGAAGAAAACAAAAAAAAAAAATTGGATTGAATGACAAAATTATTAATCAGTTGAATACACAACCTTAAAATTTTACATTTGTCAAAATGGATATTTCTTAATTGAGCTCCTAATTAAAAATATCTATATTTCACAGTATTTTGAAATAAAAAAAAGTTATTTTAAAAATAAAACAAAAAATGTTTATTTGAATTGAATTACAAAATAATAATCAGATGAAGTACGGCTTAAAACCCTTTTTCCAGTGCATGTCTGAAACCTGAGCTGTCATCAGATGCAACGTCAAATCCTACAACTACGTAGTAAAAAAACTCTAAAACCCCTGTCTTTCTGATGCATTATGCAAAAACATAAGAAAACAATCTTTTAGCTAGCTGTTGCATTCTTACTCCTAATTGCGTTGCTGGGTAAAAAATGACTGACTCTGCCATGTTAACTACTGGGGTTGGATGCCCTGGGCAACATTAAATATTGATTCTGCAGTCCAGAATCTGATTGCTATCGAATCTTAAAACTTAGCTTTTGGATTTAATATGGATCATATTTTATTAAGCAAAGCAGCAGGATACATTAAATCGTATCTCCCTGGAGTAGAAATATACAATCTTCCTGTTTATTATTCAAAAGTAAGAAGCACTTTGTATCAGGTTAAAACATACATCTGTGGTTAGAGAGAGACTGCTAACCAATATGTTCTTTAATGAGACAGAGCAGTCAACATTGAACTTTTTTACCTAAACGTAATCATCGTAATAATTTAAATATGACTGGCATGTGGTTGTATAAAAGGCTACAACAATGACCAACCTTATTATGGACTCCAGACTCTGGGTACATTTCTTAACCAGTCAACTGCAGACCCGGCCTGGCATGGCTCAAATGTTATGGTTGAGACATTGCGTCATTGAACAAAGATGTGCATAGGCAAAACTAACAAAAATAAAATACATTTCTACAAAATATTCCAGTCAAGCGATTGGTGTTCATCTCCATGTAGAGCATTTTACTGCGTTTTTGTGTTTGTGTCAAGACAGTTTGTGTGTATGAGTGTGCGTTAATGCGCCTGTTTTTGTATCTCACCGTGCAAGTATGCATTCTTTGTGGGTCAGCATGCATGTGTGTGGGAAGGGTTTGTGTGTCAGCCAGAATGTGTGCATGAGTGTTTACATGTTAATGTGTGTTTCAGCATGCACTTGTGTCTGTGTTTGTTCCTGCTTGCGGTTGTCTTTGTGTGTGCTTCATACTATTGGCGCACAAGTTGGTGTGTGTGTGTGTGTGTGAGTGGGACTCAGCTGTAGCTTAATTAGAATTGGATGTCATCTCATAGACTGGCTATTCACAGCCTTAACAGAGACAGCCCTCCTAGGGGACCAAGGCATCTGAATTAGAAGCGGGAAGCTTCTTTTGACTAGGATTTATTCAAGCGTTACCTTGGTTTGTCAAACAGAAAAGCTTCTTGTACATCCTCCAGAACACTAAAGCCGACTACTGGAGTGTAAACCTGTTCAGTGTGATCCATCATATTAGGACGCAATTAAAAGGTAAGTGTGGGGTGGCAGAGTATTGCCCCATTAGCAAGTCAAACTGACAGGAGAAGTACGAGAACAAGAGAACAAGAGCAAGCAATGGATTAATATCGCTTCCTAGTCAGTTACAGTGCTAATGTTGCATCTGATGAATGTGTCCTGATGGCTCATAATGTCATGTCCCCCCCTACCCCCCCTCTCCCCCAACCCCATCCCGCCATCACACATACTCCCTCCGGGCAGCTCTTTTATGGGCCAAGGCTCCCTTCCTCCCTCCCTCTCCCTCCCTCCGCCATCTGCAAACTGACAGAATCGTCAGGGAAACGGCCCTGTCGCCCTGACGAGGTGCAGGCGAGACCGTGGTGACAGTTTGTGACACACATTTGGCAGAAGGCTGAACCTGACTCGATATGAAAGGTTCAAGTGGCCCAGGTTTAACCGCACGCTAACACATACGACCATGAGCGCTCACGTAATTGTCCTGGATTAGATAACAGATGCTGGGAAGAGGAGCGGATGTGTATGCTGTTTTGCTACACCTCCTTAGTTAACAAAATAAAATGGGTGCAAAACAATGAGTCTTGTTTAACGTAGAAAAGGTTATTTTGAATGAAAGTAAACAAGAAAAGGATTTCATGTGAACAATATTAAGTGTCAGAGCTAATTTCGGTTCCATTCAACATACTACTCTTATCTACATTGTGTGTAGGCTTATCATGTCTGCCCTATATTACAATTAATGTAGGTTGTGCGACTAAATAACGTTTAGGGTACATGTTTGTGCTTTGTGCACAAATGATCCACCAACTCAGAACAGGCTAGTTACATCTAATAGCATGAATGACTCTTATACTTATAACAATTATTATCTCCCATTCCAATTATCCAACTAATTTGACTATTTACCATAACTATAATGTTGTATCATAAATGGTCTAAGAACATTTGGCAAAGCGCGCGTTTTACTGCTAGCTGTACATTTAGGAATTTGTGCGTGATAACCACAACTTGTTCTTGAACTTTGTAGCACCATCATGTTTTACATGCTCTTCCTCTAACCTGACATAGAACCTTCACACTGTTGCTATGCTAATTTGGTCTTGGACCAAGCGTTCAGCAAGCTGCTACTTTACAATCCAGACACACATGGGACCTCTTTTGACTTGACTTTCACTGCCACAGGTTGGTGTTTGTTAGGCTAGTAGTAAATATTTGGGGGCCGTTGCTGCTCTGTCCTCTTCAATAACATGCTGATACATACTGCTACACCATCTCTGAGTGTTTCAGTCTGTCTCCATCTCCTCAGTTGTGAAATGGATGGAAATTACCAATCAAGTTTCTCGAATCCTATCCAATGGACACTTAGATCAATAAATGTAGCTTTGTTCTGGTGCTTTGATTTTTTTGGGCAGCATTTGTAACAATAAATACTTTTGTCAGCAGCAATGGTAGAGGACCCTCCAATTTTTGGTGTTAGTTAGTAGAAGCCAAAAACTTCTTAGGAATAAACCGCAAACAGGCATATGTGTGAAAAAGCATTTCTAAAAGAGCTAACTCAAATCAGTTCTCTATCATGTATATTCATGAATGTGATGTATTTAAACATATGTTTTGAATCTACCAGTCAAGGGACTGCGGATGAAATATAGCCTTTTGGGCTGATTCTGGCACATCGACAAAAAGGTTTTTCAATGTGTATCGTCCCAGGCAAATAATCAAATGAATGCCATGAATTATAATGAATTAAACATAAAGAGTGTGACGAGTTTATGTCTTGCAGGACTGAGAAAGAGAGAAAGAAATAACACCTTGTGATACAGGACCAGCACTTTCGGACCCCCCATTTAATTCTGACAGTGTTGTTTTGGTCAGTCCATAATGCCTTGCCAGTGCAGCCTGGCTCTGCATGGCAACCAGTCTTTTGATGGATGGCTGTAGGAATATGATGCCCCTGGGGCAGATGTTTTCTGCTGCTCA
Organism: Gadus chalcogrammus; assembly: GCF_026213295.1. NCBI lineage: Eukaryota > Metazoa > Chordata > Actinopteri > Gadiformes > Gadidae > Gadus > Gadus chalcogrammus. The sequence goes on along the minus strand of NC_079427.1, from coordinate 13,718,595 downwards.
TGTTTTGATTGGCATGACAGTGATGGTAGTGGGCTGTGCTAGGGCTGACTCTGCCTGTCGTCTCCGTGGGGAGAATTCTTAGTCACACTCATTCCACTTCCCCCCTAACCTAATCCAACATCTGATCCCTTAATGGCTGCTCACTCACTCCTCCATTTTCTGTTACTACCATCTCTCTCTCTCTCTCTCTCTCTCTCTCTCTCTCTCTCTCTCTCTCTCTCTCTCTCCTCCTCTCTCTCTCTCTCTCTCTCTCTCTCTCTCATTTTCTTCTGTCTGAAGACTTTACCAAAATAGACAGACATATTTTAGTATAACAAGAGCAAGGACAAATACAATTTGTCAACTGAATAAAATTGGTCACAGTTCAGTAACGCTGTATGAATACACCTATTTGTTTCGTAAAATGTTTCCAAATATAATTAGAGTGGAAAATAAATAAAAATCAGAAAAGAGTGTTGAATTGCTAGATAATGCATGGATGAATGCATGTAGGACTTCATATCGAAGATATGCTGTTACTTGGTTTTACATATAAATAATGAGGTTCCATCTGCTGTGATCAGCCAAGCACTGCCAAGTCATATCATGGTCCTTTGCCATTTGGCTCCTCCTAATATCCCGCTGATAATCGGCTGCTATGTATCTTAGGCAGGGAGGCAGAATTGGTTTCCAAAATTATTAGAAATTACAAAAATATGTATGGTGTCATTACTGGGTACTCATGGTCATAAAAGCCAACTGGCCAATATTAAACTACCAAAATATCTGAATCAGCTAAGTAGAAGTGCAGGGATTAGAACATATTAAATCCATCTCCGTATGGGACTGGTACAATGGAAGTATCTTATCGACCTTTCAGGCATCAGAATGCATCATGGAATTTGTTGTTAGTAATGTAAAATCCTAAATAAGCGTATATCGTAGTGTAATCAATTCTGACACGTGAGAGACACTGCGACAATTTCAAACACAATAACACAAATAATTTCATGATTAATTACTAAACAACGACCACAACAACATTACTACCGTTAACACTTGTATGCTCCTGTACTTCCCAAATGTAAGCTGTAGGATTTACAAGCTCTGTTATTAATATTGTAGGATGTGATTGGATCTTTACCAAATTAGTGGTTTCCAAGGTTACAAATGGAGTCATCTATATCGATGAAATGCAGTGATCATTTGAGTCCACTCAGCATGCAGGAATGTGTGACATGTTAATGTAGTCCTCTTGGTGAATACTGATTGTCAATGTACTGTTCAGGATGTATGTGGGGCATGCTTCACAATGGGATCTCGTCGGTTGGCAAACATGCATATCATTCACGAACAATGTATCTGACACTTTCAAGCTCAAATCCTCCCCGAGCCTTTAAGCACAAGATTGTTATGTAACTACTTTGTTATAACAACATCCCTACGCCACTTAGTGCCAAGACAATGAGGCCCGAAATGGCGACAATTTAAAGACTAAGTGTTTATGTGTGTGTTTAAGTGTGTTTGTTAATGTGTATGTGTGTTACTGTGTGTGTGTGTGTGTGTTAATGTGTACGTCTGTGTGTGTGCGTGTGTGTTGGTTAATCCCAGGGTAGAGATCTCACCCGGGGATACAAATGCAAAGAAGCACAGCTGGGGATTTTCACTGTCCCTTGGTTTCTGTTCTAATTAGTATGAAAACAAACAAACACATACACACACACTCACGCAAACACACACACGCACACACACACACGCACACGCACACGCACACGCACGCACGAACACGCACACGCACACGCACACACACACACACACACACACACACGCACACACACACACACACACACAGACAAAACAATTGTATGTATTGTACACTTTATTCATACCACACACACACGCACAGAGCACACACACACACACACCACGCACACGCACACGCACACACACACACACACACACAGACAAAACAATTGTATGTATTTGTGGTTGTCACAGAGTCTTCTTTCGTTTCTGGGAAAACGAAAATAAAATTTGTGGGTAGAAAAATAATATAGTTCTGGAAGAAGTCTACAGAAGGCGGTTAAGGCTAAAATATGACATTTGCAGGACGCACCAATTAGCTTGTTCCAAAGATATTATCAGAGGAAAACGACAGCTTTTACTAATGTACTAATAAGTAGTCATCACCTCGTGTATATGTCTGTTTGTTTATTCATGAGTTCATTGGGATGCCAGTGGGTGTTGAGCGAAACAGAATAACTTAGTTTCACAGCAGCACGTACGCAAAGGGCTTTGGTTGTCCTTTACCTATCTGCCCAGAAACAAGCTGCGAGCTAAAGTGAGCATGATGCCTTTCAAACATGATTTTTTTTCATACACTGCCTTATGCAAAGAGCTTTTTGTCCAAGAAGAAGTTTGCAATGTAATAATATCAATGTGTTGCATGCACATCAGTGTGGGAGAGACAGCAAGCTGGTTAAATAACACCCCGACACAACACACACACACACACACAAACACCACACACACACACACACACCACACCACCACACACACACACACACACACACACACACACACACACACACACACACACACACCTGGAGCCCAAAGAGAGAAACACAAAGAGAGCCCTGTTACATAACTGTAAAATCACATTAACCATTCATGTTGGCCTCTGCTTTTCATACACATGAAAGATGCACGACATACAACGCAATGTTTGTAAAAAATGTTAGATGCGTTGTCGTTTTTTTTTTTTTTCGTTCCAGAAGAGTAGACATTACGAAAGGCCCTGGACGGTTCCTCTGAAACTTTCTATTAATAATAACAACAGAAAACACACTTTTTGAGGCAGCTTTGCAAGTACAAAGAAAAGATTATCCGGTTCTGGACACAAAGCGGACGGTTTGGTGGGCCGTGCGCAGACCCTCGGTTTAAGACCCGCAACGGTTTCCTCCTCATTTGAACAGCTTTGAAGCGGGTTTCCAGAAGGCAAAAGGAGCATCGCATTTCACATTCCTTTGAATATCATTAATTTACTGGTGCCAGAGGTGTTTCGCCTTTTATTCCCCTTTTATTACTTAAGGCCGAAGACTTGTGAGGGGATTCTGGCTCACAGTATTATTCCATTTGGTGCCTGAAGATAAGACTCAGATATATGGATCCCTCTGCTCAACTCTTTCCCTCTTACTGTCCCTCTCTTTATCTCAGTGCGTCTGGATCCCTCGCCCTCTCTCTCTGTATTTCAGTGTGTCTGAATGTCTCTCACTCTCCCTCTCATCCTCTCTCTCTTTATCTTAGTCTGCCTGAATGTCTCTCCCTCTCTCTCTCTCTCCCTCTCTCTCTGTATCTCAGTCTGCCTGTCTGTCTCTCTCTCTCTCTCTATCTTACTCTGCCTGTATGTATCTCCCTCTCTCTCCATCTCTCCCTCTCTCTCTGTATCTCAGTCTGTCTGGATGTCTCTCCCTCTCTCTCTCTTCAGCTCTGATGTAGCAGTGTCGCAGTCCTCATTGAAAAGCAGCCTGAGAGAATTTTCTCTCACCAGGATTTTTTGGGGTGTAGTATCATATCTAAGAGCGTCAGCTTTGGCCTGGTGCGCATCATCAAGGTCTTGTCCCTTCTCTGCTTACAGCAGGACTTTTCTTCCCCTTCTTATTACCCAGCCCGCCTGCCCCGTTCAACAGGGAAAGCACCATCAAGATGTGTCAGATACAGCCACTTTTTAATATTATCGGCGCTGAAGGGAAAAAAAAAAAGGACTTGCAAGGATTACACACCATTCTTCCCCTCCACCCGTTGACCGCTTACGTATTTATGTATGCATTCAAATGTGCATTTGAATACTGGTATTAACATTGTCGGATCTTTGTTTATATGAGAAATATACATTAAATATCTCAGGCCTGCCTCATGGATTCTGCATGTTGGGCTCAACATCAGCTCCTAGTCTACCATACCTGTAAGCGCAGAATGAATGGCTGCAGTGTATTAAAAGCTGTGACGTATGGGCGCGCTGCTGCTGCTTTTTCCAGGCAGCAGGACAGCGAGAGGTTAAGCTAGGAGACGGCCGAGCTGCCAGGATGAGCTCCGCTGCCTCTAATGACAGCCTAATCTATCACTGTCATTTCAGGCCTCAGCCAGGCCTGCATCAATGAGATGTAGCAACACCCAAACCTACAGTACAGGGAAGGCCTTGTGCCTCAAAGAGTGGAGCTGTGGAGTGGGTTGGCGTGTAGGCAGGTAGGTGTGTGTGTGTGTGTGTGTGTGTGTGTGTGTGTGTGTGTGTGTGTGTGTGTGTGTGTGTGTGTGTGTGTGTGTGTGTGTGTGTGTGTGTGTGTGTGTGTGTGTGTGTGTGTGTGTTGAACTGCTACTTAATGTCATACAGGAGAAGGAAGAGGTTAGACAATACAGAGACATCATTAAGGAGCAGGTAGGGGTGAGACAGTACAGAGACAGGTCATTAAGGAGCAGGTAGGGGTGAGACAGTACAGAGACAGGTCATTAAGGAGCAGGTAGGGGATAGACAGTAGAGAGACAGGTCATTAAGGAGCAGGTAGGGGATAGACAGTACAGACACAGGTCATTAAGGAGCAGGTAGGGGTTAAATAGCACAGAGACAGGTCATTCAGGAGCAGGTAGGGGCTAGACAGTACAGAGACAGGTCATTAAGGAGCAGGTAGGGGTTAGACAGTACAGAGACAGGTCATTAAGGAGCAGGCAGGGTATAGACAGTAGAGAGTCAGGTCATTAAGGAGCAGGTAGGGGTTAGACAGTACATAGTGAGGTTATTAAGGAGCAGGTAGGGGTTAGACAGTACAGAGACAGGTCATTAAGGAGCAGGTAGGGGTTAGACAGTACAGTCAGGTCATTAAGGAGCAGGTAGGAGCTAGACAGTACATAGTGAGGTCATTAAGGAGCAGGTAGGGGTTAGACAGTACAGTCAGGTCATTAAGGAGCAGGTAGGGGCTAGATAGTACATAGTGAGGTCATTAAGGAGCAGGTAGGGGCTAGATAGTACATAGTGAGGTCATTAAGGAGCAGGTAGGGGCTAGACAGTACAGATACAGGTCATTAAGGAGCAGGTAGTTTTTTTTTACCACTGTTAAAAAACGGAAACTGAGGTGGTACGGACACATCACCAGATCCTCAGGCCTTGCAAAGACCATCTTGCAAGGAACCGTACAAGGCGGAAGGAGACGAGGGAGACAAAAGATAAGATGGGAAGATAACATCAGAGAATGGACTCACTTGAAAATCAGTGAGGCAATGAGAGCTGCCGAGGACAGAGAGGGATGGAGAGAGCTGGTCAACAGATCGTCTGTGGTGCCCCAACGACCCTCCGGGGTTATGGGATAGGTGAAGGTGAAGGTGAAGGGGTAAGGGGGGATCTTGCTCAAGGATAGGTACAATGCGGAAATGGGGATTGAACCCAGAACCATTTGTCTGTAAATCAGCAGAACACACATTGTTGTTCTTGAGTGCATGGGTAACGAACTGTTGAGAGAGGATGAACTCAAAAAGGCTTTTAAAAAGAATCACAACAGAAAACAAATATATCCTCAGTAGCATTTAGACCAACTCATACCAGACAGCTTTTAATTATATAATCTCCAAATGATATTGCAGTTGCATGTAAATTGAACCCCACTGAATAGAGCCATTAGAGAGCCGCTTGCTAAAGGAGCTCTTTATGAAACGTTGCTGTATGAATATAATCAGGGACCCACAAAAAAAAACAGAGCTTTGAGGCATTATGAAACTACCCACTTGGCTGTAATCCTTTATTTTTGTAAAAAAAATCAGATCGCCATTATGCTCTTGTGCTTGCAGTCGAAGAGAGGGGGAGAGCGTGTGCGAGAGAGTGAAGCAGAGGGACAGAGAGATACAGAGAGACAGTTTAGAGAGAGATAGGGGGAGAAAAAATAGTGAAGGAGGGAAGGGAGAGAGAAAGAGAGCGAGGCAGAGAGGGAGGAAAGGAGCTGACCTGTCAGAAATGTAGGCGGGCATTACCACATCAAGTGGTGGTCGACGGGTGCTTTGGTTTGCTCAAAAAATAGAGAGAAAAAGACTGTTGCAGGGGCCCCATTAGCATGTCGTACAGCAACCTGAAGGCCGTCGTCGTGGGCAACAGGCAAAACCAAGTTCCGGTTGGCTATGTAAAAGTCGCGCACCAGGGAGAGAAAAAAAAAAAGACAACAAGAGGAATCAAAGGGTAGTCCTTTGTATCTGTTTCTAGTCACAATAGCAGGCCACCATGAGTCAAACTCTGCATTTACACACAACACGATCTGTTGGGTCTCAGGTTGCCAGCCAGCGGACTCTTGTTTCCAAGAAGAGCTTCAGCAGTGAGGGTCTTCCTTCAACTATGCCGCCGTGTCACCGTCCCACGGATAGCGATAATCCTACCTGTCAAGCGACAAACTAGACCTGCCCCTTAGCGTGTGTGAGTGAGTGGAAGCGCATGTTGGGTTGTATGTACACACACCCGCGCCGGCTGCCACTGTTGTGTTAGTCAGTGTTTATTGTAATTGCTGTGCCCCGTGCGGGTGTATTGGCATGGATGGACGGGACATAGCAACAGAGCCAAAGAGCGTGCAAGGGGGACCAGACAGAACTCTGTGCAAAAGAGAGCAGACCTTAAGGCAGAGACCAACCACGACAACCATGACAAGTCATGAATCTGTGCTAAAAGATGAAACACACAAATATGCACACACACAGGAATGCACGCACAAATGTACATATATCGTACAAATAAAATCAATAAGCTGTTTGATACCATATCCTGTGTGTGATTTTCCATTTAGTGTATGTTCTATAGAAATGTTGGTGTTTCTAATGCTCAGTGATGCTATTTCTGCATTTCTACCCTCCTTTATGTGTAGACTACACAGAATGACAATATAATACAATTTAAAGATTCAATATTTCTTTTATAAAGGTCAAACTGGCTCATACCAGTTGTTTCTGTGATATTATAATACATGTGTGGTACCCTTTCTTGGGCCTTGGCTGCATAACGATTAGATTATAAACAAGGGTGCTGATGAAATACAACACTGGCACTAGCCTTTAAATTAGCTGGGTCAGCTGCTGACATTTTGCTTGCTGTGGCAGCTGCATAGCACAAGTTTACCCATTAAACAGGACCATGAGGGAAAAAAGTGGAATGTCTCCGGCCACCAAGCGGGACGTTTGCTGGACACCAGGCTCTCAGATCAAAACCATAATTAATTCACATTCAATGACAATTATATTTTTTAGTTCAAGCATAACCAAAAACCGGCAATAAAAGTCGGCAATATTCACAGCTTCTTAAACCAATCCATGTCTGTTTCTCCAATGTATCCAGGAACAGAGAAGCCTAGTAAAGACTGACATTATATGACAGTGTTTCCATGGCGAGGAAACATGCCTTCCAATGGCTTGCTGAGGAAAGCTGCGTCGGCAACGCTAACATTGGATTTTTTTATGACATTTTTTTCTCCTTCAATCCTCCTATTTCCTGCTTATGCTTCCTGTTACCATGGCAGCGGTGTGTTTGCATGAGCACCTGATTCGCGGCCGCTCTGGTGGCTGTGGGGGAGTGTTGGGAAGCCCGTTCAGATGCCCTCTCATGAGGTAGCGAGCTACAGTGAAAACTAAAACAGGCCCTGTGTAGGCCTTCACACAAACACACTTACCCACATACAGGCAGAGGCACAGACACGCATTCTCTTTCCCAACGCACACACATACGCACGCTCAAACACAGAGACAGACACACACACACACACACCTCACACAGTAACCCTTGATATTAACAGTTAATTTACAAAGATAAAGAATGGGATACTGCATGATCTGGTTCCCCCCCCCCCCCCACACAAACACACACACACCTCTGCCTGTGCTGGGAGGCGCCAGTGAGCAGGGGGGGGTGATCAGAGGGGACCCCCCTGTAGCCAATAGCCTTGTTAACATTCCCCAGTGTAGCATCAGGGAGGGCCACGGGTCATAGATTAAAAGGGGTCTCCCTCGAGGTTCAAACCTATGCATTTCTAAGAGCCCAGTTCGTCTTCAGCAAGCTTAGCACACACTGGTGCTAGGTGGATGGAGTGTGAGTCCATACACCCCCCGCAGTGTATCTCCGGCGTATATGAGCAGCCTGGCCATTCCCACTGGTAGGTGAACGTAGTGTATGAATGCAGGTTAGCAATGCTACTGAGCTACAGCGGGTAGGCTCAGGTTAGGTGTAGGCTACACTACTGGACATGGAGGAGGAGGGGGAGGGGGGTCAGGGTAGGCTACACCACTGGACATGGAGGAGGAGGGGGAGGGGGGTCAGGGTAGGCTACACCACTGGACATGGAGAAGGGGAGGGGGGGGGGGTGAGTATGCATATCCCAACGATCTGACCTGGTTGTTCTTTCTCTCCCCCTCTGTTGTATGTGTGGTAAACCGCTGCCCTTTCACAGCCCCCCGCTCCATTATGTAACCGGGGGGCAGGTTGCGGAGAGAGGGAAAGGAACAAAGCCCCTCAGGCGTGAGGCGATTATTTTTTCTCACTTCACTCACCGTTGACACAAACACATCCAAAACTATGGCCTCCTTGTTAGTCAGATGATGAAAAGGCCAGGTGTCTGTGTGTGTGTGTTGGGGTATATATAATATATATATATATATTAGATATTCTAAATGCAATAAGGTTGCTAAAAGGGCCATCTTGCCGTACTACCAGCGTGTGTTTACGCATTATTTATTAGATGGGGAAGGCAGGAGGCCGCATATGCAGCTTTTTAATGGGTGCTACAGGCATGACTTCTATTACTTATCCTCATTAATAACTACAGTATCTCGTGTACCAATGGTGGTCACAATCATTAACACCAGTCGCTAGTGGCAAACGAAGGCCTACATCAGTCAGTCTGAATAAACAGCACTCAGCGATGCGCTTGTTTTCCAGATGTGCGGAAACGGGCTAGTCCATCCCATGCATGAAGCTTGGTTTCTTTGGCCTCTTCCATTGCCTAAGGCAGTCCAGTTCCAGTTGCTGCATGCTCGGCCTCTTGTGCAATGCAGTTCTACGAATGGGAGCACTGCTCCATCTAGTGGCGATACAAATATTGCGTGTCCTTAAAATGAAAACCTAATTTTGATAGGTTAAAGGGATACTTCACCAGTGGAGATATGAAGGTTATATGAAGTAAATCATTTTATGTATTATAAATGGGCAATTATTTTTTTAATCGGTTCATCCTAGCCTGATTAAAGGCAGAAAGTGTCTCTCTTGCTCAAAAGCAAGAAATCCTCCAACTACCGCAGTGCATTGCGCTCGCTGCACCGCCCGCCTGTTTCAGTTTGGAGGGGGAAGGACCCATGGTCCTAGCGCGAGTGGTAGTGCGAGCAAACTTTGTGTAAATGTAACAGTGTAAATAATGACTTTGTTTTATTTGTTAAATTCCTGTCAAACTTGGGACTCCAACCAACGTTTTATATTTTAATTTGAAAGTCTACAGCAGAAGCTTGTGTTTGACTTAATGCTGGGTGATTTGTAAATTGCTCAGAAGCAATCGAGCTTACGCTGTGGTAAGTTGCCGTACTGACCACTTGGACATAAATTAAGTTATTAATGCAAACCACGTATAATAAGATGTTTAAAATCAATCAACATTTAATGTTACATGCTTGTAAAACATTGTATTGGTTTGTGTTGCCGTAATGTTTGAAGAGTCCTTAAGCACGACGTGTACGTGACATGTGCGCACTAATACGGGGCTTCTCTTTTATAGTTTGAGTGGGAACCGACTAAGGCTAGCTATTTATATGTGCACACTGGTTGTGTGTTTGTCCCATGTTACAGCCAGTAAACCAGTCCAGTGCTCCACCCAACCTGTCTCTGTGAAGTTCATTAAAAAGCAGCAGAACATTGTAACCAAGGTCACATAAACATATCCCCGTGATACGTTGACTAGTTGAGACTTCTGCCCTCGTCTTTCTCAAACGCATCATTTGTATATTACTGTACAGCATAAAAACATTTGCTATTTACAGTAGCTCAGCATATCAAGTATTTGTACCTTTTCTCCCCAGTTGAAATAAGTGTTTATCTTATACAGTAGGCCTACTTTAGTATAACAGCACTTGGGTTAGTAAACAAATCACAACAACCAACATGAATTTGAAGATTTATTCATAAAAAAAAAAAAAGATCCTGAACTATTTACAAAAATAAAACGTGTAGGCTGCGTTTGCTAGTCAAAATATTCACAGCTCACCTTGAGCATCTACTGTCTCCTGGTAGCCAAGGTACTGCCCATCTTGTGCTGGGTAATTAGCTCTGATGGCCTGGACAACACAGGAAGCCGATACTGAAAGAAAGAGAACAACATTAGCAAAGCAAGATAAATTATGCCTTGGGTAGCCTATACAGCATTACACAGACTTCAAGCTAACGTAACGTAGCCTATGCTCTGCCAATAAGATCGGCTACTTTCGGACAACTACATTGTCACGTTCCCCGGAACTCAAAACTATTGTAGCCAATCTGTTAGTAAAAAAAAAAAACACGTACTCTATGCTTAGACGTCTATTTCTCCCGACGGGCTTTGGCTGGCCTTTCCAGTTCAGGGTCCGGATCAGGCGTTCAACTTACTGGGTCCGGAAATATGGATCCAAAACCCAACTGTTCAGATGAGGCGTAAAGCCTGGGTGAGAGGTTACACACATGGCCCCGTCTTCGCCAGATTCAGAAATTTATTCTAGAAGAAACCGGCATCGCTGAAATTCGCTGCAGCACACTGAACAGAGCAAACCGGCGCGCTCCGGCTCCTCGTCCTGGGCAACAGACAATTCTTGTTGAGCTGCAGCCGCAGCAGCCTCCCGCTCTATTTGTGTCTATTCTTCCTGGCTGTATTTTGACCTGTACTAATAGCCCTGAATGTCCGAATCCAACAACATATTTTCAAAATCCACTTTGGCTGTTTCACATTGCAAATTTGTTCTCTAGCTAAGCGGTGAAGAAACATGGCGGACATTGTGTTTACATCTCGTACGCGAGCTCCCCCTTATTTCAAATAAATACACATAGCCTACATCTTTGCTTATTTTACAGCCGGAAATTCCAGTTAATTCTCACAACTACATCCAGGCTTCCATGTTATTGGCTAGGGGAACAGCGAACACTTCCAGATCTGCAGCACACTGAACAGAGCAAACCGGCGCGCTCCAGCTCCTCGTCCTGGGCAACAGACAAGGCTTTTTGAGCTGCAGCCGCAGCAGCCTCCCGCTCTATTTGTGTCTATTCTTCCTGGCTGTATTTTGACCTGTACTAATAGCCCTGAATGTCCGAATCCAACAATATATTTTCAAAATCCCCTTTGGCTGTTTCACATTGCAAATTTGTTCAGAACAAGTGAACAAGTGGTTTGTAGTCCTCGGCCCTTCCAGCAGGCAAGCAAAGTTCTCCCGAGATGACGTCAAACGCGTCATTTGACGTCATCTCGGGAGAAAATTAGACCAGGAAAGCTGGGCCAAGGGAAGACTGGGTTAGACTGAGGGAAAAAAAAACATATATATATTTTTTCAATTGCAATTTCATAAAGATAGAAATCCTGTTCTGAATGGGTGAAGCATCCCTTTAAGATGGACATGAAAGCTTCGTTTATTAGGACAAAAAATCTCAAATGCTTAAAAAGTTTTATTTAAGAATATACATGTAATATATCCAGTACAATTTCCCAAATATCCCCAAAAACATGAAAAAATGATATTTAAATAGTCAAAAGTCTGAGGTCTGCAAAATAGGCATATTTCTGCATATTTTGCATAATTGCTGTCCCTTCTTCCAACGGTTTGGTGTTTAGAAAACAGTCCCAAATTCAGTAGCGTATGAGTGACAAATAATAATATCCAGAGGAATGATAAAGGTTTGTAATAAATGCAATTTCAGTGTTATTGTCAAATTCAATAAACTAAAACTGCGCCATAGACATTTATTTTGATATATACATATAAAGAAGAAAACCCATAGCCCAAGTCAATTGTGAAAAATACTTCTGAAATTCGGGAAAGTCAATTTTTTCAAATAAATACACATCTTTGCTTATTTTACAGCCGGAAATTCCAGTTAATTCTCACAACTACATCCAGGCTTTTTATTACCATTTTGAGGATGCTTTTATCTCAGTGGTCTTTCGTGTCTTTTAGACATGTCATTAAAGTGTATTTCCGGCAAAAATTTAACCAGGGTCTTTTTCGGTATGAAACCCATAAAATAAGCCCTCCAGACACTCTTTTTCGTTGATAGAGCTTGCAAAAAGTTGCCCGGAGCAATGTAACAGCCCAAATGGCTTCCATGTTATTGGCTAGGGGAACAGCGAACACTTCCAGATCTGCATTTTTTAACCACTAATATTGCTCAAATAGCACCAAACCTCTGCAGTAGCATGATTAGGGTCCCTACACATAAAACGAAGCATTAACAACTTCTGTTGTTTCCACGAAGTCCACACAAGTCGATTACCAGCTACCGTAAATAATATAATAGAGGCCCCAACAAATTTAACTTAAAAATCTTCCCTCCTGATACTTGGCTGTTTTAAATTTGTTGGTGCGTCTATTATTTTATTTACTGTAGCCGGTAATCGACCTGTGTGGACTTCCTGGAAAATTGACCTACCGGTAAGGCAGACTTGGAAAACCATATTTTTTGATAAACGCCCAATACGCTAACTAAGGGTGCACTCACACTAGGCCATCTGGCCGTGGCCGTTTTAGCACCTAACCGTGCTCAAATCTGCCAGTGTGAGTGTGGCCAGTCTGGCCAGGCCGGCTCAATTTGGCCATTTGGGAGAGGTGTGCTGCTACGGCACGGGCCGCTACGGTACAGATGCTAATGAGCCGACACGCGCACACGCACGGCTACGCAACCTGAGCTGGATGACGTATACTCAATGCGACGATCACGGACATAATTAAGGCGACGAGCCTTCTTTCCCATTAAACGGTAAACATCGCGTCATCGCGTCGCGCCAAACTGTTGATGTGTTCTCTGTGTTGTTATCCATTGTTGTTAAAACTCTGACTGGCGGCAGACTTTATTATGGTCCATGCAGCGGACGCTTGGTGATGACGTGTTACGACGTGATGACGTATTTACAAGAGCCTCCAGGCCACAGCTGCGACGGCCAACGGCCACGGCCAGATGGCCTAGTGTGAGTGCAGGCCAGAGAACAATGGGGCCATTTGAGCACGGTTAGGTGTGAAAACGGCCACACGGCCACGGCCAAATGGCCTAGTGTGAGTGCACCTTAAGTTGTTGATGCTTTGTTTTATGTAGGGACCCTTATCATGCTATTGCAGAGGTTTGGTGCTATATTCTTTGAGCAATATTAGAAGTTAAAAAAAATTACGTTGTGCGTACGCTGTGCCCCTAGCCAAGAAGATGGAAGCTGTTTGGGCTGTTACATTGCTCCGGGCAACTTTGGGCAAGCTCTATACTCGATTATCAATGAAAATGAGTGTCTGGAGGGCTTATTTTATTGGTTTTCATGCCGATAAAGACCCTGGGTTCAATTTTTGCCGGAATTACACTTTAAGGTGCAAGCAGGGGTCTTGCACAAGGATGCCTAAAGGTACATTTACATTTTATTAACATTCAGGGCATTTATCAGACTCTCTTATCCAAAGTGACTCAAGAAAGAGAAACAACAATATATCGCTGTCGGTACGGTAAGGATGTTCATAGAACAAGTGCCAAGCATTAACAATTGCTTGGTTAATCCATTCCCTGTATTCAACAAAGATAGGTATAGGATAAGGTTCTTTAAGTGCCTGGGGTGTTTTTCAGAGAGTAAGGGAGGAGGCAGGTAAGGAGGAAGGCTTTGTAGAGTCCAGATTAACTCTGAAAAGGTAGTCTTGATACTCTTGTGGAAGCTGGTGAGCAACTCTGCAGTCCTGACATCGGCAGGGTGCTCGTTCCACCATTGCGGTTCCGAAACAGAGAAGAGTTGGGACTTTGTTGTGCGACCGATGGCGGTACCAGGCATCCAGCTGAGGTAGGTAGACCGCCATTTTTTCAGACAATTTTAGGTGTATTTTCAATACAAGCAGACAATGCAGTTTTCGACAGTGTACCCGACTATAACCTCAGCATGTAAGATCTGAATGCAACACCCTAAAATCAGCTATTCCAGATTGACAACATTTTCTGATTGGAATCTGATTGTCTACACAGACATTCAATACATAAAACACACATTTAATATCTCAAACTTCTTACCTGCAACAGGTTGTTACTGTGATAAAGCCCAATGTAAATAACGTATCTGAATTGGTCAGGCAAGACTAAGACCCAAAAAACGTTTTTTATACCATTAAATTGCATACCAGGTTATTAAAAATGAGGATTAGAGTACCGGTACTTAAACTGTCAACTGGGTGTTATCCAAAAGCCAATTAATATGATGCATGGATGAATCCAACAGAAAGTTAAGTGTAAGCTCAAAGAGTTAATCGGTTCTGAAGTTAAGGGTTAGGGTTAACCCTCTGTGTCACGAATGTGAATGCAGGTAAACAATGGCACCCAAATCCTCCATCATTTTTAAGGCACCCGCTTCATTGCTGACATTATGTGGAGAAACCTGAAATTGAGGACAAGGTCAGTATTTCCTTAATTCTTTCAATGTGAACATCCAGCACAGTCAAGGAACATCATCACCCACCTTCATCTGTTTAATTGTATCGTGTCCATAGTAGTGGACTTGATCATTTTGGTTTTTGAATGAGGGGTATCCGAAACCAGCAACGTGAACCACATCACAGTAGTTTAGAGCCACAAAAATGGCCAACATCCCTGTGGTCGGTTGCACTGTCTTCAGGGAAAAAGAAAGCAAAATTAAAATTTGTTGCTTAAAAAACCATTGCAATAGGCCAGTTATTTTACAGAATGTTTGTGTACGTTATTAATGAAATTACTCACACATGATCAGTCGAAAAAACACAGATGCACACACACAAAGTTTTTCTGCCACTAGAGGTCTCTGGAGGATAACAGATGTACAATGACCACCCGCTCTCTACTGTTGGCCCAGTTGTGCTTTGTTTGATATATAAAAAGCTTGCTGATCGTTTGAATCAAGAGGACTTTTTAAAAGTGTACTCTATATGAGATGAAAATATTTATGCCTTAATGAAAACAGAGACTTTGCAGTATTCACTAGCCGATGCAAAACTGCAGATAATTATCCATGTTCGCTGCTTCACCTACTGTTAATAATTATCCATGTTCACAGAGGGAGAGAGGCAGTTCCAAACAGTATTCCTTGCTTCATTCCCAACCAAGATCAAAGATAAACCCAATCCCTTCAGTCCCAAACCCTTGTCTCCTTGGGAGAATACCCCCATCTTCCTGGTTGGTGTACTGGTGTTTACAACAGGCCTGTTTGGTTCTCAGTTATTCCAGGAAGGACTTAAACTGAGACTGCAAAGCCTTACCTACTGCCCGGGACATTTCACGTTCACTGTTTGGACTATCTTTCGGGATCTCATAAAATAATAGTCAGCACTCACGGTCTCCACCATTTGGCTGAAGCTGTATTGATAACAACATAAACAGAGGTTTACGTTGTTGCATCTAGTTTCTATTACCAGAGTGTGCTGGTTTAAGCAACCTCACCTCATCTGAGTCAGGCCACGTTTATACGTAGCAGGGTATTTATAGAAACGAATATTTCCCCCCCTCCGTTTTCAAAAATAACATTGTGCACACAATATCGTTCTCAAAAAAGTTGTTGTTTACATCAAAACGCATAAATACGCCATTGAGGGCAATTAAAGCCATGCAAGCCAATCAGAATCCGCAGAATCAACAACAACGAATAACACGAGCGTCTTCCTGTAACAAACAAACTGTATGTAACATAGGGCGCTCATATGACTTTAAGCATTTCCTGGCGCATAATGTGACGCTTCAAAACCTAAAACCCTGTTTCCCCCCGTTGACACGACAACACACAACCGGCGTTTTCAGAAATCTCCACTTTGGCCGGAGTTTTTAGAAATGATCGGTTTCTGTGACAAAAACTGCGTTTTCGTGTACGGCGTTTCCTGGAAATATCTGCGTTTTCCCTTCGTGTAAACGGGGCCTCAGACTGATTGGAGTCTTGGGCTGAGTGAGGTTACACACCTGTTGTACATTGAGCAATCAATGTGCAACAGCCACCAGCAAACCCAGATCACCCATCATGTCACCACACACACATCTCTACCATGGCTGCACGTTACGACTCCTGATATATGTACCGCTTCCAACATCCCCACCATGTGTCCTTATTATGAACTCGGTCCCCACTATCAGCATTTGTCAATCACCTCCCAGCACAAGCCCATTCCCCAACAGCGCAGTGGAGCCCAGTGGTGGAGGAGGAGGGGGAGGGAAGGAAACACAGCAACCAGACCGGAAACTGTCTGCGGCTAGCCGCCCCTGTGCCAATGTGTACAAGTTGAACCATTTGGCTGGCTGGCTGTCTGCTAAAGGCCGCCGTGACATACCATACCGTGCACTGCTTCGATCATCAACTTCTCGTGCAATTACACAGCTGTCCTTGAAGTTCACAACACACCTGATCCAGAGGGTTTCATCCCTGTTACAGATCCCTACCCGCATGCTACAAGCCGAAAACATGGACTTGTTGCTGGAGCAACACCAGGATCAACTTTATAACCAGTGGGGTATTCCACTAACTGAGGTTTAACACAGAGTTAACGCTGAACTGTAAGGTTGATTGACCCTGTGCCCACTAAACCAGAGCTGTCGGTTCCACCGCACGGGTTATGCATTAGTTCAATCAACACTGGGTTGGTTAACACAGGGTTGTGCGCGTCCACGCCAAACCTATAAAGACGTGATGTATGGATCATGGAAACCCTGATCGAAATGGTGAAACGGGCCGCTTATTTCAATGAAATGGAACTCCAGGTTGTCCTGGAGAGCTATGACGAGGAGAAGAACATTATCACAAGAAAAGGGAACGCTAAAGCCTCTGCAACCCGGAGAACCAAAGCCTGGCAGCGGATCACTGACCACGTAAATGCGTTAGTTACATGTCAAAAGCATGATCCTTAATATTTCAGCAATGAATCTATAAATATCCCAGTTAAGCATTCTTAACGTTCCTACCACATAACCCTTTTCTTCTAAAAAAATATGTACTCCGATGGTTCCCAAGCGTCAGCGGATCAAGTAAAAATGAAGTATAAAAACATACAAAACTTGTTAGCTTTTCCCACCATCGTATGCATACATTTAAATAAGCCCTTTTTTTTAAGCCTATCGTGAAATGGCAGACAGTCGGCAGACTGGATATGGCCCTCAAATTGTCTTGACCCCGGAGGAGGTGCTGTTAATAGACATACATTCAGGGCGCCCTGGCATAGAGGGGATACCTGGAGGTACCTCCTCAGAGAGCCAGGGGCCATGTGAGGGTACCCCACTGGTTGAATGTAGGTTTTTGTGTTTTTCTTGTATTTTTGTTTGCCTTCGAAGTAACACATGCAAGCCGTGTGCGTGCCACAACGCATATGTTCTAAATATTTTTGTTTGGTAACTGGGTTGAAAACCTAAAAGTGACAAGAAAAAAAGTTCATCAACTTCACAGATCAAGATGGCTTGTAATCAAGAAAAAAAGTTCATCAACTTCACAGATCAAGATGGCTTGTAATGAAGCCGCCGGCTACTATTGAATATTCTCCAGTGGATGTTAGTCCGTTAGGACTATTTTCCGTTGTAAGCGCCTCTCGGCATAGTACTCAGCCAATATTGCTCTTTGTATGGTAGGAGGCCGATGAAAATCCTGGTCCGGAAGTGGATGGGTCATCTGAAAAGGACTGAGATGTGCTCAGCATCTCCAACATTATAGATTAAACTACCATTTGCAAAAAAACGGAGGGCTACGCAAATAGTCTGGAGTGAATGAGGCCAGGTCCTCGATTGGTAGTGTTGGCTATGTAAGGCTGGAGTATGCTATTTAGATATATTAAAGATTTGCGCAAGAATCTATATCTCTACAGCAAAAAGTCATCTGATATGCCAAGATGTCGAGCCGTGGTCTTATTAATCGCTCCCGGTGGATTGCACAAATAATTTGCGCTCCGATGTCAACAGGCCTCTCATCAAAAGGGCATGCCATTGTGAACACATGAAATCTGCGGTGAACAAGGGTTTAAATACCTACAACCGGGTTATGTTCCAAACTTAACCTGTGCAAAACGTGCTCCGACCAGGTTTGATTCAGGGCATATGTTTCTATAGTAACTAACATACCGTGTTCATTTTGGAAAGGAAAACCTAGGGTTACCGCAAACCCTGGGTTAACTTACCCGGTTATGTGATAAAATCGGCTTTGTGGAATACGCCACAGATGGAATTTTGTGCGTTACGTAACACATCTGTACCAGCGACAGGAAGGCACAAAGATGACTAGTCCAAGTAAGAGTACGTGTGTTGTAGACCGGAAACTACGTATGATGCAGAGGAGGAACCATGTTGGACCATGCAAAAAAAAGGAGAGGGTGCTGGAGAGGTTGTTTTATAGTGTTGTGGAGGCAGTGCATGGAGAGCTGTGTGCGTGTTTTGGTGAGCGCTGGCTGCCTCGGACAGAGGCAGACAGAGAGAACTTTATGTATATAGTTGAAGCAATACCTTTGCTGGAGCCAACAGGTGCTAAACTGGTTGAATCGGACTACATTGTGGGCCGATTGTTCCTTGCCCACCAAGTCTGAAGGTGAATCTCCTCCAGATTATGGAAAAGGGACATTGAGCGACATGTTGACATTGATATTGACATGACATTCAGCAGTGCCTATGCCTGTGTGCCACCTGGCACCTGTGCCAACTGGCTCACAGGCCAGGTTGTGGCCTGTGTGCTTACTGAGATAAGAAGGCTGTGACAATAGTCGCAGGTGACGTGCTAAATAATTTCCTACACTCTCTATACTTTTATTGGCCTTAGGCTCCAGGACCTAAAAACATGATGAAGGTGAAGCAACAAAATCGGGTAGCCAGTGGCCTCCTGGCCTCCCTCGTTTCTGTAAATGTATTTAAACACTGGTTGTCTATTAACGATGACACGAAAAACTGAACTCCCCACAGCGTGGTAGAATATGACTCTACAACCACATATCACAGGTTCCAGCATTCAGCCTAGGACCAAAGATGTTCAAAGGTTACACTCCTATGTTTAAAGCATATTTTTTCATCTAAACCTTTATGTCAGAAATAAAAACTTAGAGGAGACATATTATGGTGTTTTCCCAACAAGTAAACATAGTATAGTAGAAGTTTCAGTCCCTTCAGAATGCACTTTTTCTGGTGTCTGTAGCTTTAATGCATATATGCTGCAACCCATTGACCAATGAGCTGTCACACTGAACCACTGCATGGAGGAGAAGGGATTGTTGCCGTTTGCTGACTCCTGGTGCTCTAAATCTATATCATATAATATAATAATATTAATATTATACATGGGTATTTATTAGGGATGGGCGTGAGGAAATCGATTACTCGAGTACAATTGTCTGTGCGGCGCCACTAACGCATGCCGTGGGCACAAAGCAAATGAAATGTATCAAATTTATGTGTGGGGAGTACCGTGCCGTGTGCAGGCACGCCAGAATTAAAAAAGTTAAGAGATGGCGGTTGAAGCAAAGCGCAGCGAAGAATTGAAATACTTTAAAGAAATAGGAGATCATAAGATGAAATGTAAAATATGCCAAGCGAAATCGAGCTACCAGAGTACTACAAGTACTATGCGGCAACATATGCTCCTGAAACACAACGGTGAGGTCGGGAAAGCAGACCCGCAGCAACCAAGTGTGTCGGCTATTTTCACCGCCGCAAGACGCAGCTGTAATCACGGCCGTGTAGAGAAGATCAAAACGCTGAGTATTTCCAAAGTCCATTTGCTGCCGTTTTATTTGCAGCTTTAAATTATTTTCAATGGTTAGGCTAGGCTACTTGTTTCGTTTTTGTTTTTTTTAAACCGTTACAGGCCTTGGTTCAACGTGATTTAAATTGTGTGCAAAAATAAATAATGAATACTCTGATAACTGACTTTTGATGGAGAATAAGCATTACATGTTTGGTTGGTAATATTACCATTCATCATTAGGCCTATTCCTGCTGCAGATGCGTTGCATTCTAAAAATAGATTTGATTAAACGAGTACTCGATTGATCCTCGAGGAATTCCTTCGATCACTCGAGTTTGGAATTTACTACTCGTGCCCATCCCTAGTATTTATATAATATTATATCTCATATCACGGCCAAAAGCTATGTGTGCCTCGGATGATATGATGACACATAAAGACTGTGTCTGACGTCTCTGGCACTTTCACAACAAGTAAAGAATTGTAGTGGGGGATATCTCGGCCATGGTTGAAAGGAATTGGGGGAAAGGAACTTTGGCCTTGACTCTCTGAAGTCCATGAACCGCGACATGGAGGAGAAAGGGATAGTACTCCGGGAGCTGAGCTGCCGGACTTGCCGCCTATCTCCCCGCGCCGGAGCTGCCGGACTGCCGCCGGACCTGCCAGCTTCGGCGGCAGATCAGCTCCCGGAGTACACCCCCTCCTCCATGTCTCCTCCCTCCTGACTGCCGCCGAAGCTTCGGCAGTACGGCAGAGTAATGGATTGTACTCCCGGAGCTTAGCTGCAGGGCTGCCGCCGAGTTCCCCCCGCCGGAGCTGCTCGTTCGCTGGTCCATAAAACCTTAGCTATGCTCTGATTGGAGGGGATTGGGGAAGTGGGAGGCAATATTCAACTGTGCCCCCTTCCTACGTAGAAGGGGGCACCGAAACTGATTCGCTAATTTGGTAACTGTAGGCGGGGTACTTTCAGTAATGCATATCTCACTCAAAAAAATCATGTACAGACTTTGTTCAAAGTTTGCATGCGTGTGCGAGCACCAGAGAACAAAAACAGCACCCAAAATCCCAGGAAAAGTGTGGTTTTAATAATATGTCCCCTTTAACACCCTCCCCACAGAAGCTGCGAGCCACAAAACAACCAGGCACAAGCGGATCAGCATCCTGGGTGTGAGCAGACAAGGGTGTGAACTATGCTGCAAACATTGGCACAGGTCCCACCCTGCCAAAATACACAATTATTATAGGGTACAGTGTTCATATTTACTTTGGGCTTAGTTGGAACGAGATGTGTGTTACAACCTGATTATATTTAGTAAGGTGCAAGGGTGGGTGGTGCGCTGCTGACGGATCAACCTGTCCCTGCTGATTTATACTTTACTACCAATGACCGTCCTAAAGAGTTTCAGCATTCTCTTGAGGGCGGGCCATCATTACACTGTTGTGGATCCATGCACAGTCAGTGGGAAGATAGCATGGCTGCCAATGCAAACACTCTGAACAAAGCGCTGAAATACAAACTACCAATAAATGTAATTGGCCTCATTTTTAGTTATAACATTTGTTATATCAAGTTTCATATTGAAGATGTGCTGTATAATTACTGATATAGCTGATAACAGTAGGCTACCTTGACCTGCAGGCGAACTGTATAATAAATCTGTGTATACAAGTAAAAGTGTTCAGAACAAAAATGCTACATCTACCTCTAAGTCACCTTGACAATTGCATATTGGTAATATAAGGCTGCAGCACAAGTGCAAATTTCAATATAGTTGGGATCTAGACGAATCACATGAGACAACCGAAATCAGGGGTTTGCATCCCTGATTACCATCACATAAAAATAATGTGTCAGGAAACAAACAAAAGTTTGAAATGTGCTTTCATTGAAGCCAACGACTTCTCTGGACTCTCCATAATCTCAGCTGCAGACCAAGCGCTATAGGGCCTGCACAGCGTAGAATCCCTGCCTTCCAACTGTGCCATCTTCTCTGTAACAATCCAGTTTTGTTTGTACTTGAAAGTCCAAAAGAAGAACACATTCACATAAGGGGAGAAAAGGAGAGAGAACACATATGGCTGGTTCCATGTTCGCAAACATTCTCACCCAGCCCAAAGTAAGCAGGTTTATCAGGGATGTTGCTCGTTGGCCAAGTCAAATATTGTTTGCCAACTTGATAAATGTTGCATCAAATTACAGTCTACCACCAAATACCTTTAAGGAATAGATGGATAAAGGAGGGGGTACAACGTTTCGATAAAGTTTGAGCCCTAAAGAACTATGTGTCATGGATAGTTGTTTAGCACCTTATCCTATGGGGTTGCAAAGTCTGCTTTGCAACTCATAGAATCTTTAAATATAAATATCTTTCTGTTCACATTCATCTTATCATAGCACTCTTTCTCCCTGACTTTTTTTTTCTCGTTTCACACACACATGACCGGACAACCGAACACACACACCAGAAGAGACAAGCGCGGGTACTCTTATAAACAGCTGGTTCGCCTGCTCCTCCTCTCAACGCGCCTATCAAAGGAAAGGAGTTCCGGTTGGGGATCGGAATGTAGTGATCGCACTAGCGAAAATAATAGTTTCAACCACCCCAAACCTCTTCAAATACGCAGCAACGAGCAATTAACTTGGTATCTATGTAAACCTGGCAAGATGTCCTCGAAACCAGGCAAACAATCAAAGAAAGACAACGGCAAAAAGGTAGAGGCCCTCAATGGCATGTGCGGTGGCCCCTGTGTTGCTAGCATAGCTGAGCTACTAGAGGAGCACAGAGTGGCCCTCTCATCAGAGTTTAAAATGGCCTTTTCATCTCTGGAAGCTGACCCAAGCTGACCCAAACCCAAGCCACAGTAGAAGGTCACAACCAGCGCATCTTCTCAGTGGTGTCAAACGCTAACCTGCTGGAAGAGCGTGTGTGATTGCTCGAGGAGAGGTGCACCACGCTAGCTGATAGCAACGCTAGACTAGCTGCTAAGCCAGCAGACTTGGAGAGTCGGAGCCGGAGGAATAATATCAGGATAATCGGGCTGCAAGAGTCTATTGAGGGCCCCAGGCCGACAACTTTTTTCCGGACATGCTTGTGGAACTACTCGGCAGCTAAATACTACCTATACTTTATACGTCGGAGTCTTCACTATTGAGGCTCATATGTCAGAATTTTTCACAGCACTAGACGTACCCGCGATTTCGGAGAATAACAGACAGATGCTGGACAGCCCTTTGCAACTTAACGAGGTTACCGAAGCAATAAAACTGATGAATAATAATAAATCACCCGGACCGGATGGCATTTTCAGTTTTTCCAAATTATTATGACTTCGTAACCCCTCCGACCCCCACCCCCTTCCCCTTACAGGCTTCCTCAACAAAACAAAAACAAAAAAGACATAAGAGCAAACAGAAAAGGGCAATACAAAACCGACGGACATAGGACATCAAACAATCGACAAAAAAACAAACAAAAAAATGACTGCTGCGCTAATATGCCCAGAGAAAGGTAGGTCGATCTAAAAAGGATTATATGGACTGCATTTACCTTACCTTCCTCTGGTTTAACAAATCAGGATGCAGATCTTCCCTCACTGACCTGTCAGCTGTACTTGAGTGCACTTCAGTGCACTTGTTCAAGCCAAGCACAGACTCGATTTCTCTCACTGAACAAGAAAATAATAACTGAAAAACAGCTAATGGAGTAGTAAACAAAAACAAAAAGATAATAACACTTTGTATAAAGTTAATTTATTGCTGTTCTGAAAAACAGGCACATTTTGTTTAACATTTCTTTGAGTATACTGTTCAAATAGTGACATGTTGTCTTTTTGTAGTATGTCTGCTTCAGTTTTTCATCTGAAGAAAACATGTGGAAAAAAAGCTAATTCTGTAATCACGCTGCAAATGAAATAGTAATAGCACTTCATAAAGTTCATTCAATGCTGTTCTTTGAACAGCATTGAATGGTAAAAACATGATAATTATTTCACAATTGCTTTTGTGGATGTTAGTTAAATACTAACATAACTGCATTTTGTTACCATGTCTGCTTTATTTTTTTTCATCTTTCTTATAATAACATTTACTCTTACCAGTCACAGCTTATCAATTACCCTGCATTTTACTTGCTTTTTATAAAGAGATCAACTTAATATTGCGCTGAATTTTAATTTTTAGCCTATTGGTCCGGCCCTCAGCAACAGTTCCTGTTTCTCATGTGGCCCTTTGGGAAAATGAATTGCCCACCCCTGCATTATACTATTGATTTTGTTTTACCAAAAAAGTTAAATACAAGAAGAGGTTGATATTGGTTGAGGTAGGTCTTGAGTTCAGTATTTGAAATAAAAACCTCCAGCTTTAGTTATGTTTTGCAATTCATTCCTAGAATCTAAAGATTGCCACTAACATAGGTAAACATTTAGGTAAAAACTAAACTTTAACATCAATTTTGGTGAGTAAATCTCAACATGAAACTTAACAGGCAGGTCTATCTCCATCATAAAGTCCAGGTCTTTGTATGAGCAAACTAATTAAACTGGCCTGCCATGTAATGTATGGAGCTGTGGCAAGGAATGAAACAAGTCAGGGTTCTGGTAAAAATGTTTTGAGTTGTCTTCTCTTAAAGAACTTATTTTAAGGAAACAAGAGTGAGCTGAATAATTTCAAATGCTCCTTGTAGCTTTAAAATTGTCTCATCAGTTGACAATAGAAAAGCATACAGATGTATATTTAACATGGCAGCTTCAGAAAATGTGTGTTTGAACGCTGCCCACTGCACACACTCTGCATACACCCCGATGGCTCCACCGACCGCCACGGCACTGTGGCACTCAATTCCCCCACCGGCGCCAGGGGGGCAGCACACATTGTTATTGTATTCCTGTCTTGTTTTTCTGCATTATGTTCACTAGCTGAGCCATCAACTGCATTGTTTATGATGCCTTTCTCCCTTTGAGTCTCTGTTTGCATTAAATTGTACTGTTGGCTGCGGTAACGGTTGACTTCTGATTTCATATCGGAGAGCGTTCATTCCGTGCCATTTGCCTGTTTTTCTCATCTAGACAAGCTGCTTCTACCAGCTTGGAGTCTAACACAGCATGCGTAGGTGAAATGATATACTTTTTGATCTGGTTGATCCCTGTTCAAAGTAGATACTATAGTCTGCCTGGAACAGAAATATCTTTTTAGTTCCATCATGACGCAAAATAAATATTGACTAATTGTTTAGTCTTATTGACAAAAGGATGGTCATGCCGGAGCAAATGTTCTGAATGAAATCTCAGGGAAGCCGTCGCCCTTAAAAAACAAGAGCGGATTGTTTCAAACGGGATAGTGCCGTTTAATCCAGAATTCATAGAGTCCTGTTGCAAATTGAATGCCAGGAAGTTGTACAATGGAGGCTAATCTCCATCTTGATAGAAGCTTCAGAAGCTTGTTTGGTCATTTGGCATGCAGGCAGGGTTGGTCCATGTCTAAACACAGGATGCAGTAGCAAAACATTAACCTCTGTGTTGCTGGACTGCAGGCGATGAACAGAAAGTCAGTGTGCAATGCAATTTATGTGGTGATGTCACATCAAAGAAAGATGTGACTTCCAATAAACAATGCTTAAAAAAAAATCCATAAAGTAAACAGTGTATTTTTCACTTATACTTTTTTACTGATGAATATCAGTGAGAAAAATGTAATGAGACAGGGAAATTGTCTATTTCCCAAATGGACCCAAGGGGTAGGTAATGGAGGAACGCAACTGGATAGTAGGGCAAATGGGAAAATCACCTCACCTTCCCAGGCTTGAAAGGTAGGGGGATCTTCAGCAGTCGGTCTGCTGTCTGGTGGAAGTAGTAGGGGTCCAGCACTCTGAGTTTACTGATATCACCCAGCCATATCAGGGGAGGAAGCTTCCAAAAGCCTTTCCTCACCTAGGACACACACACACACACACACACACACACACACACACACACACACACACACACACACACACACACACACACACACCACACACACACACACACACACACACACACACACATTGCTCAAGGAAGGAAGACTTAGAAACAAAGGGAACAACAACAATAGGGAAACAGTGGAAAGGAGGAAAGCCAAAAATTTAAAATAAACACTTTGTTAAATTCATGAAACTGAATGGAGTTTGAACCACCATGTCTCTGGTTACTAGGAGCAACTGGGAACTGATGTGCAAATTAGGGGTAATGACCCTCTGACTATAAGCACTGGCCCTAGGGAATGGGAGGGGGCAGAGCGTGGGGAGGGCAACACTATGGAAACAGGTGTTAACTCTTAAAGGCCCCTGGCACCACAGACATTAAACCGCTTCTACATATGCAGCTACGGATGATCGGGTAGTTCTAGAAAGAAGAGCATGTACCAGTGTGCTTGATTACATTTATAAGAAAAATAGTTGGAAATGTAAGGGAGAGTGGGAGAATCAAAGAGTGGAGAGAAATTTTGTAGAAATAACAGAAGCACGCCTGGCCACAAATATTTGGGTGCCTGCATTATGGCGCACTATGTATACATTTCCGAAAAGGACATCACAATAATTGTTTGCACAGAAGTTATTCTCATGAGCCCATCCCAATTTCACAATTCCACATTCAGTTTCTCTCTGGAAATGTGTCTGGCCTTTTTTTGCAAAATAAAGTAAGCGCCAAGACCAATAAACCTTGATGCTAGCTTAACAAGTTGAACACAGTGCACATCCTGCTTTTTTAGGATCATCAGAGCCTGCAGCAGGTGAAGATGTTTCAGATGTCAATGAAACGTTATCACTTTTGAATGTTTCCCCTGTAGCCACCAACTTTTTTGGTTGGATATTATCAAAACTAGTGTTTCCGCGCGAGTGCTCAAGCTCTAGTTGAAATTAACCCATAGCTTTGATGCGGAAACCCCGGTCGATAATGTAACAAATTTCTGAGCGCATAATATAATAAAATGTTGCTTATAATGTTACAACGTATACCATTTTGGTTCACCTATTACGTAATGAGATGATGAGATGATTCACACTTGATGCTTTATATGCGGACATCGATGTCGTTCAGACATCTGTAGAATCAACAGGGGGTTTAGGTGGCTAACTTGCAAGGGGTGGGATATGAAGTAGGGTGCGGGATAAGTGCGGCCGGTGTCACTTTAGTTTGTTTTGGTTCGACCACAGACAGCATGGAGGAAGATCGGGCAGAACTCATCGCGATCATCTTAAATGTTGCTGCAACGCTGTATCATATATTCCGTTGCATCCACAACATCCAAAGCATCGATCAATGAAAGATTGGAGCAGGGGTTAGACACAAATAGAAAAAGAAAGGCGCGACAAACGACTGCATTGTTTGCCGGTCGGTGCGATGTTTGCATTGAACTGTTTTTATATGATAAAATATATTATTAGGAATAAGGATATTAGAAAAATCTATTGATGCCCGGCCAGACTGATTCATTCATTGGCCTGATATTAGTTGTGAAATGCAAAGTTAATATCAGGATGGTCTCATGAGTCTACCACATTGACAAATGGTCAACTTTTCATTAGCAACACTGGAAATTAGATCCAAGTTTTGTTGAGTCTAATTTGCAGTTTGTCATAACCGCAAACAGGGTAACTGAAACGTGCGTGTATCAGAAACTGATGACAGACCCTTTTCTCATTGTTGACGATGGATTTGAGCCAGAGGAGGTCTTGCTGTTTGAAAGGCACCATGACCATCAGGGTTTCAGGGTTGTTATTCAGGCCTGGGTTGTTGGACGCGGACTCCGGGTAGAAGAGCCTCATGGTGGTCTTGTGGCCCACGTCCTCCTCATAGCCCCTTACTGGAGCGTCATTCAGCCTGCACAGGGGACCACATAGCACAACTCCTTAGTCCCCATTGTTGGTTTTATTCTGAGACTGGAGTATGTCTTGTTGGTGGCTTGTTTGAGCAGCATCACTTGGCCCGAGTCGGCGGATCGGACTCTGGGGCTGGGTGTGGCTGCACGCCTGTGTGGCATTGGACAATCAAGGCACACTGGTTAATCAAGCCATCACCACACCCACTCAAGGAGATGTCTGTTATGGCAGGTAACACCTGGCAACCCTTAGACTATTTGTAACCTGGTGTTTGCTGTTGCTCGAAGTGCAATTTCCGTAGGGATCTTCCAGAGGAATTAATAAAGTACCTATCTATCTGTCTACCTGCCAGTAAACTAGTGCTACAAAATCGAATTGAGAACTCTTGGGTGGAGTTGTTCAAAGGTGCTCTTCCAGAGAATTTTGTGCTGATGGCTGTTTTACCTCGCCGGCTTTGATTGTTTTTTCCCCACAAATGTTTATAATTATTCCAAATAAAGACATAATGCATGAAACACAAAAGCATATCAGCATTCGGCAAATCATTTAGAAATAAAGTACTGTAGTTACCATTGTCATTTGTCATCCATCACATATATATCTATATATATATCTATATATAGATATATATAGATATATATATATAAATATATTTTTTTAGCATTTAGAATTTAGAATTTTGTAATTTTGCACATGTATACTTGTTTATTGCTTTTATTATATTTGTAACATGGTGTTTAATGCTTCTGAAAGTTTGATTTCCTGAGTAAACCTTCCCGAGGGATTAATAAAGTTCCTATCTATCTATCATTGCAGACACGCAAACATAAAGACATAGTATAAATATAAATATATTAATAAAACATAATAGCCTTTCTGATCAAAAAGAGAAAAGACAGCTACAGTTTCTCCCATCACCCAACAAGACCATTGCTTATAGGTCGTGTGGATGGCTGGTTTAAACAACCTCACCCGGCCATCCCCAGCCAGTGTAGCAACGACAATAATACACTCCACCTAGGGGACATTTTCTGGGCTTGGTTGCTACACACGAATTCTCCCAAGATTTGAGTGTGTGTGGAGATGGCTGGTTGAACCTATGCGTGCTGATTACTCAATGTGCAACAGGTGTGCAGCCTCAGCCAGCCCCAGATATCAATCAGTCTGACTCGGGCCATGTGAGGCTGCTTAAACCAGCCGTCATCCACACACACTCCAACAGATGTGAATACAACTAGGACATAGTAAATAATGCTACCACTGCCATATAGAAGAATAACAATCATCCTGGATTGTTATCTGCACAGCGAAAACCAAAACATGATACAGATCCTTCGTAATCAGATCCAGAGTTCATGTGACATATCTTCTGCTGCGCAGAGAATTGTGGGGAAGAACAGGCCAAAAAAACATGATGGCTTGCATGCTGCAAAACGAGACCGGTTGTAGTACGGCATCCTGTTTTTTGCATACAATTATGGTTGCAAAATTGGTCGCAAAACCCCAAACCGGTGGGTGGAATTAGACGTAACCATTACTTCCGATACAATTCTGATACTACTGTACTTCAGAAACGGAGGCAGTCTTTACATGATAATAAACAACCCCTATATAATGATAACATAGCAGTACAGCATGGGTACAACATTTCCCAAGACTGCCTCTGCTTACCGAATGATCACGTCATGCTTGTCGATCACACCCCCCAGAGAAGTGTTTATAATGGAAAACCCATTCCCGACGACGACACAGGTTCTGCATTCCAGGCTGTTGAAGCACAGGTAAAACAAACTGGTAGGCATATCACACACACACACACACTTGTTATTTTGTTCTTAAAAAATAGGTTTACGATGAGAAAATAGATTCATATGAGTTCTCACATTAACCAAATAATCAAAGTAACTCGGACTTACTCAATGTCTTCTGGCTCATTTTGGTTGATAATTGAAAGAATTTTCAGCAGCAGTTGCTCTAGGGTAAAACAAGATTTATTATTAAAGATCTGACAAAATAAAATGTGGGCTCTTTGAGGTTAATTTAGGTTACCTGTAGTTTAATTATTTCACTTCCACAATGTTGACAAACAAAACAAATATATTTAATTGAGGATTGTTTTTAATGAATATATTTGCACCCAAAAGTATATTTCTGCTTATTTTGGTAATCGGCTATATGAAATTGATTTTGACACATGCCTGCACCGGTGTTTACCAATAAGTATTTTGTCCAGTCACATTCCTCTGAATAGACTATTACGTATAGCACTGTGATTGATTTTTGACAGATAAAAAAGCTCCAGCCTAGCGAAGCTTCAGACCATTCCACTTTTTGAAAAGCTTTGTCCTTCTTCAACTTCGGGCTTGCCAACACTTCAGAAAAGACTGTCATAGAAATTACCCCTGCCTTCCATTATGGGCCTTTATGAAATGTTAAGCCTCCATTTATGTCTGCAGTTGAAATTCAGGTACAGATTAAAATAAACTGTCATGAAGGATCATGTTATGCGCAGCAAATCAAGCACACAGACTGCTGACTTACCACTGCCCTTAATGCCATAAGGTAAAGCCTGATCTGAGGGATGTTCTTGCCAGAAGAAATCCCCCGCTTTTAGAAAGAGATGTGACAGCCTGCTAATGCTGCAAAGGAAAGGTAAGGCTAGGTATTAGCAATAATTGCATGGTAAAGAACATGGTTGAACTGCACCCATTTTGTGCCATAGCAGTGTTAGATAAATCATGTGTGTATATGTATATATATATTTATACCACGGTCTGGGGGAATACTCGATTCTGATTGGCTGCAGGTTGTGCATTATCTCCTGATATATGGACACCTGCTAAGTAGTTCCAGTCAAATTGTCTGGTAAATTGTGAAAAATGCATTAAACTGTAATCAGACAACGCAGTTATATGCTATAGACCCAGGAGTAACTGTGGTATAAACGCTGGGACGAATTTCTAATTATAAATATGTACAATGCATAACGTTAGCTCTTTGGCGCATAGCTGAGCGGACTAGAATACCTCCCGTTGCCAAGTCGTAGCTAAGGTCCGTCCTAATTACTGGAGTAGTGAACAACGATACGTTGCATAAGGACCTTATGGGAGGGTAATGGTTGTTCCAGGAATTAGTCAAACCCTCATGCGTTACCAGGGAAACAAAGTCATGGCTTGTGAAAAACGTTATATTTGGATTGTAGAACGCATGAAAATATAAATTAATTGTCTTAATTTAATTTATTCTGCAAGTGACCATGGTATAAGCTGGATAATGTCCTTCGAGGTGTCCATTATCAGGAATTAATGGACGGTTCACTCCTCCGCGTCGTCCATTAATTCCTGATAATGGACACCTCGTCGGGCATTAACCCATACATATATATATATACATAGATCAATAAAAAAATATATATATATATGTATGAATATATTTCATTGATCTTGCTTGAATAAGTCTTTTAACAGCCATGGTTTATATCAGCAGTATGTAAGTTAAACTCTCAGGTTAAAGCTACACGATTCAAACTATTGTCTGTGTTACTAGTCAGGTCTAAGGTCAGGTGGAGAAGGTATTTTTTTATAAACAAACACCACTGTAGGAATGCTAATAAATACATCCTCCAGCTAATCGGCAGTTTGAGTGAGTGACTGAGTGAGTGAGTGAGTGAGTGAGTGAGTGAGTGAGTGAGTGAGTGAGTGAGTGAGTGAGTGAGTGAGTGAGTGAGTGAGTGAGTGAGTGAGTGAGTGAGTGAGTGAGTGAGTGAGTGAGTGAGTGAGAGAGAAAGAGAGAGAGAGAGAGAGAGAGAGAGAGAGAGAGAGAGAGAGAGAGAGAGAGAGAGAGAGAGAGAGAGCTCAAATGTCCAAGGTGGCTGGCACCTTGGCTTCAATGTAAACACTGGCCTAGGCTCCCCCACATGCCATGACTCACTTTAGATGGAGGCTCTCCCACTTGTGCTGCATGTGCAAGCTGTCACAATGCAACATGCTGCTGTTTGGAGATGTTTCGTAGCTGAAATAAAAAAAGTACATTCAAGATGCAGTTCACAATTAGTTGGGGGGATAAAGAACATAAATAGGTCATTTCACACAAATTCATCTAGAAGCACCAAATTTGGCACAGATGTAGCTCAGGTCATACTGAAATGATTTAGCAATGGCGCCTGAGCCAGCGACCCTCAGGGCGAAGATGGCGGCCGAATCCAACATGGCTATCTTGGCGGCCATATTGCTTTTGAACCACATGAAGCTACAAATACAAACTTGATGTATTTTTTAGCTTGATTGATCATGGGAAAAAAATAGAAATGTTTATATTTTATGATCCAGTATATCTGGACCCCTTAAACCTCCAAATCCAATATGGCTGTCACCTGAAAAGGGATTTGGCTGCATATTTTGAACCAGATGAGATACAAATGTAAAGTTGATATATATTTCAACTTTTCTGGCTATTGGAAACAAAAAACAATATTTATATTTGTGATTGGGTATATGTGGAGCCCCAAATCCAATCTGTCATAGATTTGGGCAATATTAAGCAAATATTGAGAATACTAGTTGACTGTATGGACTGTGGTGGAGCAGCTGTTTAGTGCTACTCCATGCTTGTGAGCAAGATGAAAGACGTTGAAAGAGGAAGATGACCAACAACAGTGTTTAACCAACTACTTCCTTTCCTACCAACTTACTTTCTCGTTTAAGTAACCAGGTGTACTTTTTTACCAGGTGTTTTTTTCTTAATATGACTACAATTGCAAAATAGAAAAAAGATATCCTGCTTTATGTCCCCCAGCCTTTCCAACTAGGGGCGTTTACGCAGTGGTACAAAGTCAGACATTCTTCAATGTGTGAAGGTTAAAAAATAAACAGCAGTAGCAGCAGTTAGAGATGCAACTGTAGTTGTGCTCGATGGTGCTGTAATGGTCGAAATGGTCCAGCCAACTACTGCAAAAAACATTCCATGACTGTGTTAACACCAATATTGCTGGGTTTGTGAGGTCACACATGAGCTATGAATCTGTCGCATGATTGGATATTGTGTTTGATACATATCCAGTTACTGGAACAGTGACTTCCCGAAAAATGAGGACAACAAGGAAGAACTACTTGTATATATCCAAGCATGACATGTCAGGTAAACTCCTGCTTTCCACCAAGAAAGATGCTGTACTCTGCAACAGACCAGGGTATGACATGTCTGCCCTTCAGCCTTGTAATCATCCCGAAGCAGATACAAGAATATTCCTGCATCTTGCACATGCTGGGGCCAACGGCCATAAAAACGCATTGGTCCGGACTCTCGACAGAAATGAAACAAATGTTTCAGGCTGTGATGGAGACAAGTCACCGCCCCCTTGGACCAATGCAGACAGCGAGAGCCTGCAGAAAGTGCCGGCAAGAGGAGAAGGGGAAAACAGCATCAAGAATTGTAACATATACACCAACTTGCTTTTACTCTTGAGTGTGTGATATTCTTCCACATTTCCACGAACTAATTGGGGTGTGAAGATTAAGGTAAACTAAAACGACATTAGAATGGATGTAATGAACGGATAAATATCAATTGCTGTGTAGTTTTGATATAAATAAAAGCTAGATAGCACTGTAGTGTTATCCAACAGTGTCAAACGTGCCGTGGCACACAAAAGGATGAAAAACACTGGCCTAGGCAAAAGAGCCAAAATGTTTTCTCCTCCTGTCATTTGCAGCCACGAATTGCTTGCAAATTGACTTCTTGTGCAGTAAGTCAAGTCTATCCTGATGGACATGACAGACAGCAACATGGTTGAGTCTGTTTTGAGACATTGTGGACCGGAGCCAGGTTTTGAGCCTGCGGAGGACACTAAAACTTCTCTCTGCCTCACAGGATGAAACAGGGACTACCAGAAGCAACCTGACCAGGTTTTCCACTTGCCCAAATAGTACCTCTACAGGCAATCCACGAATGATCCCTGCAGCCTCTGCACTGTAGCTAAATGAGTAGTTCAGGCAAAACATAGAAAGCTGCACTGAAAGTGACTCTCTGTTTAACTCTGGGTATTTCTCAATAGCATCAATCTCTCCACTTAGAAGTGTCTCTTCCAACTTTTGCAAAGTCAACAAGTCATCCTGGTTAAATTGCTCACTGAGCTTTCCATCTACATTATCCAGAACAAATAATGCCAAATAATGTTCTTTTTACAGTCATCTTTAATCAAATCGCTTTTGTCCTTTTCTTTACTGTAAAGTCTGCTACATTTTCGCTGGCTAG
Source organism: Gadus chalcogrammus (assembly GCF_026213295.1). Taxonomy (NCBI): domain Eukaryota; kingdom Metazoa; phylum Chordata; class Actinopteri; order Gadiformes; family Gadidae; genus Gadus; species Gadus chalcogrammus. The sequence continues at coordinate 13,684,598 of NC_079427.1, read as the reverse complement.
TAACGTTGACTAGTAACTTTCATGATAACAACTTTTACCTAGCAAGAGTCAGATGTTGATCACAACATCAACAACTCTAGTTAGTCTGAAAATATAATTATCCTCTTGGATAAAATTATGACCAACTCACATTTCCTTTCGTTTTTTTCTTCCCCTGGAGAAAGAAATCATTTAAACTACGCTGCTGCTGTCTTTTCATCTTAACGGCTCTAACCTGCCGCTAGTTGCAGACACCCGTATCTCAAACAGTCTGGCGCCTGATTTCCACCGGGGACGCAGCGCGCCCGGTGGAAAGGGTTTAATTGAAAAGAGTGGCAGCGATCAGCAGCGGTGACCGCGGCGCAGCCGTTCTGCGGCGCTTACGTCCCCGGTGGACATCAGGCTTTAAAGGCTCCGTGGGGGGCATACAACACCATTCATGGGGCCGGTGACAAGACGCTGTGTTGCGCTTTCAAAATAAAAGCATCAGATATTTTGAGGTATAATTTTTGGGTGAGACAAATGCGCCTGTCTCGAAAATTGGAGGGGACACGTCCCCTCCGCCCCCCCCCCGGTTCCTACGCCCTTGGTAAGCCTGGTGGGAAACCGATGCATGGTGAACTGTTTAATGGACAATCACCCAGTCAAAGTACTGTGGGACTCAGGGGCCCAGTCCAGCATAGTAAATGAGCCTTGGGGACTAAACCACCTTCCCCATGCGGTCATTGGACCTATATCAGAGCTGTTAGGGGAGGAGATGCTGACTGTGCTTGCTGCCAATGACACGCCCATTCCCTACATTGGCTGGATTGAAGTAAGATTCCGACTAGACAGTGACCCCACAATGTCAAGTGACTTACAAGTGCCAATATTAGTGCCCAGCTATTGCCAGTGACCCAATCATAGGCTACAATGTGATCGAGGCCATTATCAACCGGAACGAAGGGAAGAATCAAGGTGGAAGAAAGCATCTGGCCCACAAAATGAGTAAAGCTTTTGCCATAAAAGTGAGGAGCGCTCATAATGTGGTCAGACTGATGCAGAAAAGTGGATCAGGTCCAAATGGTATGGCTAGTACAGGGGGAAAAATAGTGCCTTTACCCGCTAATCAAGTCTCTACGGTCTACATACGGGCACATGTGAGTTCACAAGCAAGGGGCCAAGACATGCTTTTTTCACCCGACTTACTCAACCCCCCACCAAAAGGCGTGGCCTACAGCGAGGTCCTCGTGCGTGTCCCAGAACGCAAAGTGCCCTACATACCCATACCAGTGACCAACACCACTGACCACACCATCTACCTGGACCGCATAAAGTTGTAGGACACCTGGAGTCAGTCAAGACAGTGTATGCAGCAACCGTTCAGACCAAAGAAAGCAAAACACCTGAAAGTAAAGACAGCACAGAGTTCAAGTCCAGCAAGGCAAGCAACACACCACAGCCTGACAACGAGCAAGTCAAGAGACCAACAGCCTGGGACCCACCTGTGGACCTCCAACAACTCCCAGAGGGGCAACAAGAAGCGGTAAGGAGAGTGTTGAGAGAGGAATGTGAGGCATTTGCATTAGACAGTGTAGGCTCCATACCAACTCTCAAGATGCATAATAACCTCAACGACACCCAGCCAGTACGAAAGACGTACATGTCTGTCCCAAAGCCTCTTCACAATGAAGTTAAAGAGTATCTGCAGGACCTGTTGAACAAAGGGTGGATCACACCATCACGATCCCCTTATTCGTCGCCAGTGGTCTGTGTCCGCAAGAAAGACGGCAGTCTGCGCCTCTGTTTTGCGACTTCAGAGAACTCAACCGCAAGTCAGTCCCAGACCGCCATCCAATACCAGGGATTCAAGACATGCTGGATGCCCTGGGCGGGAGTTCATGGTTCTCAGTCTTGGACCAGGGTAAAGCCTACCACGCGGACTACCTGGATGAGGCAAGCCGCCCCTTGACAGCCTTCATCACACCCTGGGGGCTCTACAAATAGGTTTGCATACCCTTTGGTCTAAGCTCTGCACCAGCAGAATTCCAGAGGAGCATGGAGCACTGTTTGGCTGGCCTCAGAGACACAATATGTCTCCCTTACCTGGACGACAACCTAGTGCACAGCAGCAGCTTCGAAGATCACCTAGAGCATATTTGCCTTATCCTCCATCGCTATAAAGCACATGGTGTAAAGCTGACCCCAAAGAAATGCGAAATGTTCAGGGGCCAGGGTGTTTCTCGGCAAGGTTGTGACAGGACAGGGTTACACCGTGGACCCCGCAGAGTTGGCTCCGGTGAGGGCCTTAAAGGAAAAAACACCTGCCACGGGGATATACGCCAAATGCTCGGGTTTTATCTCCTACTACAGACCGTTTATCCCCAACTTTTCCCGCATCGCCCACCCATCGTACAACCTGCTTACTGTCCCTACTGTCCCTAACCCTGAAAGTCACAACCCAGACCCACCAGGCCAAAAACACAAGAAAGCCGTGGAGAAAAAGAAAGGTCTCACCAGGAAGTACTAAGTGAGCTGATTGATGCACTCACACAGCCTCCTGTTCTGGGATATCCAGACTTCACGGAGCCGTTCGTGTTACACTGTGACGCATCACAAGTTGTTTTGTATCAGCGACAGGAAGGGAGGATGAGAGTGATAGCGTATGGCTCCAGCACCTTAAGTCCATCAGAAAAGAGGTATCATCTGCACTCCGTGAAACTAGAGTTTTTGGCGTTGAAGTGGGCCATCTGTGAACGTTTCCGCGACTACCTGTTCCACGCTACATCATTTGTGTTGTACACAGACAATAACCCGTTGACCTATTTGCTCACTTCCCCCCATTGTTAAAAACATTGATAATGCCTTAAAGGCCCACTATGCAACTTTTTTAGCCAAAATTACATTAAGTATGCAGGTTGAGAGTTATGCTGATGGTTCTGCATCCATTTCTGGGTCGATTGGTGGGTGTGTCATTTTCCCATGTGGCCTCTACAGTGAAAAAGCGCATATGCAACTTGATGTGTTCGGACCGAGCGCTTCCGGATGTGACGCGGCGGAAGTTTCCTCGAAAATGTAGTCAGATTGTAGTTTCGAAAATGCTTTACGGCACAGACACACACCCAAACATGGCACCGGCTAGATATAAACAGCCAGTTGCGAGGCAATTTGGCTTGATTTACCTTAATATAACAGGCTAGGAGTCATTGCGATGGTTCCATTATACATTTTTGTTCGATTGTTCGTTGTTTCAACTCCCCCTTGCGCATCTTGGCGGAGAAAATGAATATGTTTCTGCCGGCGACCCGCCGCCCACTCTCGCGGGAGTCTCGGGTCTCGCGAAGTAACGAATTGCTTTGCGGCACAGACCTCCAAACACGGAACCGGCTCGATATAAACACAAGTAACTAAGGGATTGTTACATTCATCATAGATCAGCCGTCTAAAAAGAGACAGAGAAACCCAATGTCGGAGGAACAGAAGAAGAGAAAGGGGAGGCTGACCGACAGAGAGGCCAGACACGAGTAAACGTTGGGCAAGCTTTTCAGGAATAGCGTGAACTGAAAGAAAATGAAGACTTCAAATCAGACTCCGACTTGGCCGTGTTGCTTTTGAAATTGAAAGTACCCTTGGGTGAACTTTGTCCTCGTGGTATTCTTGATGTTGATAGTCTCTGTACAAATGTGTTTGCTCAACCATTTTGTTGTGAGCCCTGTAAAAATTGTTTTCTCGACCGTTTTGTTGAGAGCCCTGTATGTTTCTAGCTTGCTTGGTTGCAGCCATATAAACACCTTTGTTTCCATTAGTGTTTTGCTGTTCGTCTGTCTCGTCCCCCAGATACAGACTGAATCCCCGAATCCAGGTTCTTGGTTATTTAGATTATTATGTTGGCCAACACTCTCACACTGATTTTTCTGTTCAACCTAAGATAAAACAATTATAATCTAACCCTAACCCTAACCCTTGCCTACACTTTATGAACATTTACTTCGGACATGGCTCCACGCATTCGCCGGCTTCTTTGAAAACAAATGCACATGGCTCGCGTAGAAATGCATGGGGAAGGGTCGTCAACAAGTTGTTACGACAGTGTTGTAAAATATCTACTACGAAGCTGTAGGGGGCGCTGTGTAGAGAAATGTGCGTGCCAAAACCAAGAAAACGGCGAAGAAATTCCCAAAGTTGCATAGTGGGCCCACTATGCAAATGTCAGGTGACATTTAACTTAGTGGGGGAGAGTGTGGCACTGTGTATTAAAAGACATAGGATTATTTGCCCCCCCCCCCCCTTTCAATATTTAGGCCAAAGTCAACAAGCTTAACACAGGTTCTGTCTTATCACAAGGTATTTTGAAAGGGTTACATTATTGGCTGGACAAACTTGTATTCACCAGCAGAGGGCGCTCTAGGCCTTACAGGTGGCTGGGCATCGGTGCGCCGAAGTAGGACAGTACATGGGTATAGCTAATGAATGTATGCTACGCTAAAGAGAGCATCTCTAAAGTAAACTGTTTATATTTCCAACAGGAAATAAATGTTTTGCAGAAGAAAGAGCCAAGCCTCATTCGTATATCTGTAACACATGGGCAGCATGTGTCTAAGCATGGGGGAATCCTTGGTTACCCTCACCCCGGACCCTGAACAGATCAACAATGACGTCCATGTCCAAAGACTGGAGCGTATGGCTGTCATCATGTACAGCAAGAGCTGTAGTTCCAGCTGCGTAGATCAAGCTAGACATCACCTTTTCTCGAATGGTACCAAGTCCCTCGAGAACCTGCCTCCCACCCAAGCTGCACTGATTCAGCACATTAAAAGAGCACTGCTGCAGGCCAGTTTCTACTGGAATCAGGCAACTTCTGTCCAGCAAGATATCCCAGAGTTCAATGCATGGGGATGGTATCGGGACTCTCCGAGCAAGACTTGGGAACCTTACTGGACTAATCTTGGAGACGCCTGTAATGTGCATGTGAGGGTGCTTGTACAAACAATGATGGTAGAGACGATGAGTGATACGGTGATTGAGATCACTGTTGTTTTTTATGTTATTGCTGTTTTTTTGTTATGCTAAGCAAACCTTTAAGAGTTTTAGACAAATTTACTATATTATTCTTTTAACAATTTTACATAAAATAAATATTGCCTTGCAATAATAGTTGTGTCTTATTCTTTCAAATATGATTACAATTTGAATGTATTCACCTGTGGTAAACTGAAAGCATTTCAGGAGGAAATTAATCAACACTGAGAATAATCTTCAAAGTTGTGTTAAAAAAAGTTGTTCAACTACAGTCTTGAATGAAAACGGTTACAGACTTACACAAGCATTAATATAAATATGCCAATGGACTTCCTGTGGTCAATAAACAAAAAAATAGACACCACATCCTCATTTGTAGCGCATTTGGTTCAAATTTTCTAGCCAAAAAACCTTTTTAGGTCAGCGGCCATATTGAATTTAGGGAATTTGGGGGGTCCTGATATAGCCAATCATAAATGTTAGTATTCCAATGGGTTTCCTATGGTCAAAAAAGGTAAAATATACATCAAGTTTGTATTTGTATCTCATCTGGTTCAAAAGCTATGGACGAATCCCTTTCAGACGGCGGCCGTATTTGATTTGGCAGCCATCTTGGTCTCAGGGCCCATTGGCTCGGGCGCCCTGGCTAAATCATTTCAGTATGCCCTCAGCTACATCTGTGCCAAATTTGGTGCATGTAGATGAATTTGCGCGAACAATGGGCTGTAAGGCCCCATACTGCAGCCAAAACTGCTTTTTTTGGACAGCGGCCATATTGGAATTGGAGGAATAAGGGATCCAGATGCACTAGTTCATAAATATTAACATTCATATGTGTTTCCCATGACCAATTAAGCTGAAAAATATATAAAGTTTGTATTTGTTACTCATGTGGTTCAAAAGTTATGGCCGGAACCCTTTTCAGGCAGTGGCCATTTTGGATTTGGCCGCCATCTTGGCCCCAAGGGTCATTGGCTCCGGCGCCCTAGCTGAATCATTTCAGTATGACCTGAGCTACATCTGTGCCAAATTTGGCGCTTTTAGGTGAAATTTGACTGTTTTCACTGCTTTGTTGAAGAACTATGTTTGAAGATATTATCCACCCATGACTTAATCCACCCAGTGAAACTTTCCTTCATACTCAGCCTGGCAGGCCATTTGGATCTTTAGTCAGTCTAGGAGATACTTTAATCCAAAGCAATGTTCAATGTTTTCAGATAAAGCTAACTAATGAACAAATATCGTCTTTAGGATTCAGCTTTCTTTCTTAGATAGTCTGTGGATAATAACTATCCCAAAACCGTTCAAAAAAAGTTTACCCCCAGGTAAGGTGATAATATATTGTTAAGGATTAATTAAAATAGAGAACTTGTTCCCGGCGCTGTTTACCTTGATATAACAGGGTATATGAAGTAGGAAGTAACACAGGAAAGGAAGAACAGGAACACCAGTAGTAGCCTGAACCACAATCCTAGATAGAAAGAAGACATGCAAAGGCCAGCATGTTACACAATAGATATAAGAGAAACCACATTAATTTGAAGTTCATTGAAGACGTTTGAAAGGGGTACATGTTAGGAAACACTTGAATGAGTTAAAGTGTATTCCCAAGCCATTTAAGTTTGATAGCAGTATTTGTTATGATGGTTTCCTCTAAGTTGCTGGATTTACCCCCACCCCCCCGTCACAATTCCCATTGAAAAGAATGGCGCGGTGATTCGGTCTTCAAAACAAGAGCTGGTAAATTGGTGAAAATGATGAAACTGTAATCAGACAACGCGGTTATATGCTCTAGACCAGGGGTCTACAATTAAAATTTAACAAGACAAAAATTCATTCCAAGAAAGGTCCGAACCGCTAACCTACCACGTCCTAATAGCCTACTTTTGTCAAATACAATCAACACGGCATATTTCCTTATAATTTCAGATGTATTTACTTTCAATTTCCAAATAGCTTACTTTTAACCATGAAAACAGGTAAGACAAAGTAACATTTCAAGTAAACAAAACAGGTACACTAGGCCTACATTTCAAGTAAGCAAAACAGGTACTCCATCTGTAGTGGCTGAGACAACCTTTGTTAGATCAATCCCCCTCTTTGACAGCATCTCCTTAATAGCCTCAAGAATATCTTCTCGTCTTTTGTGTGTCTCAATTGGTGTTAGACCCAACAGGTCCTCACAGATCTCTTTCTTGTCTTGATGAAAAAATCGCACATAAACCAAAAGCTGGGCATTATCTGTTACATCTGAAGACTCATCAATGGCTAAGGATGGGGCACTCTGAACAGCCACATCCAGCTGTGACAATGCGTCATCTGATAACATTTCGGATTTTCTGGTTGTCGTTGCAGCTGACATTGGGATTTGCTTAATTTTTTCACACAATTCATAACTTTGTTTACCTTCAAGTAACGTCTCGGCAGCGGCGTTCAAGCACTCCTTCACAACAGTCGCGTCACTGAAAGTTTTTGTATGTTGCCCCGAATCCAAGCAATCTTAAGTAAGCATTCATTTGCAGTGCACGTTGCTGCCCGGTAACTGAGTGTGTGAAGCAGGGATGGAAATTAACTTTTTTGCCCACCAGCCACTGTGGCAGTTAGATTACAAACAATGATGGTAGAGACGATGAGTGATCCGGTGATTGAGACCATGAGACCTAACCCTAAAGATCTACCAGCCACTCATCTTTTTTACCAGCCACTTTTTATACGCTATATATATTTTTACTATATGCGTACATTTTAAACAATATAATAGTAACAATAGATAAGAAAAGTGTTTTTCATCCGCATCTTTTTTTCCATCAGAAGTGATTTTACTGTAAGTGGGTTCTATTAAGGTACTGATTGAAAACGTTACACTCTTACCGCATATGATAAACAATACACAGGTATCTGCCATGTTAAGTCATGTTTATTTCAAAGGTTTTACGATGACAAGTTTGGGGATAATTCATCTATGCAAAGTATTTTCAATAAAAATCAAATTGACATATTAACAATAAAACAACATGCATGGCTACACCATCATAAATCAATTTGTTTTTTTAGATTTACATATGACTGCATACAAATGTGTCCACAGACATGGTAACTAACATATGATAGGAAGCATTATTGGCCTTTAACACTAATATTCAGAAAAAACACTGCCTCAAAAGGCTATTGGCTTAAGAAATACAAGTAGAGGCATATGCTTGGACTTTATACCCTGAACTTTTAAACGTCGCAAACGTGCAAAAACATAATCATATATTTATGTGGCATTCAGTCCAATGCTGAAAATATATCTGTGGCATTCAGTAGGCCAATGCTGTGGTAAAGTGTGTAAAGTATGACCAAGTGTTTCTTTCTGTTCAATAGTCTAGATAGAACTTTATCAATCATTTACATTACATTAATGTTTATTTTTATTTCTTGTTTCTTTTTGCTTTTTATTTTTACTATTACTATCATTATTTTTGTTTTTGTTATTCATTCTTGAATGGCTTTATTGTTGTTTTTTTGCAAAATTTGTTTGTTTTTGTTTTGTCTACATATTCGAAATAAACTTGAAAGAAAGAAAGAAAAGAAAATCCCCTGTAGGAGAAATTTGTTAATAAAACAATAATGGTAAAAAAATTAAGGACTCTCCCATGAACACAATAGCGTTCATGCAAATCTAGCATTAAAGGTTAATTTAAGGAAGTTCTCTCCAGTCACGCTGAAAGTAGTTCGCTAGTAGTAGCGCTTTAATTTGCAGTGTCAGAGTAATCTGAATGGTGACTAAATTCTCCTAATTCTGACACTGCAAATGATTGCGCGCTACGACTAGTGAACTACTTTTAAAAAAAACTCGACACCACGACCAGGCGACAAATGACTGATGAGAACCTTCTTAAATGAACCTTTAATGTTGGATTTAATTTCAGAATTCGGATTTTATCCAAGTATTCTGACTTTATTATCAGAATGCTGAATTTTATCTCACAATTCAGAGTTTATTAGCCTATTCAATTTCTGAATTAAAATTCTTGTGATGAATAATCTACGTTTGTACAGTAGGGTGCAGCACTTTAATTCCCGTCAACTTTGTTTTCTAACACCAGCACTTCCACAACTATGCCCATGTTCCTGACTGCTACATACAAAACCATTTATAGCACATCTATTTTTCGGCTGGGTATTGATAGTCGTCCTGAATGCAGCTTTAATGTGGGCTCTGATTCTGAATGAATGCCGCTGCTGAACTGTGTGAATAAATAAAGGGATCTCTAAAGAAGACACGTGGTTTTAGTGTACCGGTGAATTCCAGCTGAAAGTGGAACATTGCTGACATCAGGGGAAATGAATGTAGCCTAGGCTACTGTTTTTTTGTTGAACATATCCATTTTTTCATATCCACACATCGATTTTTTCCTGTAGAAACCTATGGTGGAAACCGATACGCCCTCTCAACCACAAAATGTTTGAGTCACTTCTATGGAAGTAAATCTGTGCTGGATTTTGAAAATAAAATGCCATTGAACTCTAAGCACTGAAAATTTATGCATTGAAATAACGTATTTGGATTTGAATTGAACTCCTATTCAGCTTTATTTTTCAATGTTAAAAATTCAAAAATCAAAGATTCAACGTCCAAAACTTCAACGTGGGGACGTTGATTTCGTTGAAATTCAAGTCCAGATGCGTTATTTCAATGCATAAATATTCAGTACTTAGAATTCAATGGCTTTTTATTTGCAAAATCCGATGGCACAGATTTACTTCCATACACTTCTCCTTCGTCATGCTTAACTGATGGACCATGGACACTTCCAGAACCCCTCTCAAATTTCAGCCAGCCAGACAATTCACGTCAAAGTCACGTCTGTTAATTTATGAATGGAATTCTGAACCCGCCTCCGAAATAGCCTGGCTATATGCTGCATTTTAATATCCATCTGTCTCGGACGTCCGAGGACGTTGCCTAGCGACACGCACAAACACGCCCCTTTTCCTCGGACGGCGAACTCGCCATCTCGGTGACTTGACGTATGAACTGTTTTCATTGTGCTTGGACCACTTTGGTGGTTTAAATGGCAATTTAAATCACTCGTATTACTGCAATACCTTACTGCGTCCGTATCTGCCTATGGCCTATAGCCTACTTATTTTGGAGCGCCTGGTCCTTTGCCAATGCTACCGCGACAACAGCTTTCCGGGTGGCGTCCATGTTGTCCTCCAACGATCGAGCGAAATAATAAAACGTGTGGGCGTGGCGTCAGAGAATACTCGAACGCAGCAATAGCCATGCTGCCTTGTGCGCGATTTCATTTTGCGCTGCAAGGCAGCCTGGATTCCATGGATCAGATTTTCGCCTGAGATGGGGAACTAATCACAGAACGGGGAGGGACGGCAAGACGATGACGTCGTCTATGGGACACACCCATCGTCTTGCGTGTGTCTCACGCCGAATGCGTGAGACTTGAGAGCTGTTACCGGTATATTATCCCAGATGTTGACAGTCGCAGTTCAGCTAGAGAGGCGTAGAAGAGGAAGGGGGCCGGATGCTGACAGTAATGGTTGTGGAACTGTGCAGCGCCGTATGACGAATGTATTAAATATGCAAATTTGATCGGACCTGACTGGAAAGTATTACCCGACACAGTGGCGGGTGAAGTGACACAATTCACCCGCCACCATACAAATCCACCCCGCAAATGGCGTGTGGTGGGTGTTCATTTCCATCCCTGGTGTGAAAACTCACGTTGACCTCTCATACTGAGCTCTCAGCTCGGATATTTTCCACTGTACTTCTGACTTCTGGGAATACTTTTCCTCAAAGGATCTGTGTTTGGATTCGTAATGCCGCTTAATATTCCCGCTTTTTATCAGCGCCACGGTTTCAACACATAAAAGACACAACGAAGGTTTAGTACTGCCTTGCGGGAGAATGTATTGGTCAGTCCATTCATATTTTAAATGTCTGTTTTCGTGGTCAACTTTCCTAATTTTCGAGCAAGCCATTTTCTCATTCCAAATCGCTCTTCCGGTGAACAAACGATTTCATTGGCTATTTTTTGAGTGACGCTATTGCGCACATGCCGTGACAGACGGAGGGAGGGGGGGAGTTCGGTGAGTGCATGGTCTTCGCTCTGTGAAGATCATGATTTTTACTTGGTCATGGGTCCGGATAGGACCCTTACTTGGTCCGGACCCGGACCGCGGTCCGCCATTTGCAGATGCCTGCTCTAGACCCTATAGTATCTGTGGTATAAAGGCTTGGACAAATTTTGAATTATAAATATGTACAATGCATAACATTAGCTCTCTAGCTCATAGCTGAGCGGACTAGAATGCCTCTCATTGACAAGTCGAAGCTAAAGTCCGTCCTATTTACTGGAGTGAACAAAGTTTCCGTTGAATAAGAACCTAACGGAAGGGTAATGATTGTTGCAGGAATTACTCAAACCCTCAGGCGTTACCAGAGAAACAAAGTTATGGATTGTGAAAAACTTTATATTTGGATTGTAAACCGCAAAAAAATATAAATGAATGGTCTTAATTTATTTTCTTTGGCAGTTGACCATGGTATAAGCGGTATAATACCCTCCGAATACCCTCCGAGGTGTCCAACATTAGTTCCGTCCATTAATTCTTGTTTATTTGAATGGGAAAAAAAATTAACGGCACAAATGTTAAAAATCGACTTTGACAGTCGGGAACGAATAAACGGATATTCTGACCCATCCCTAAACAGAACAAGATGATATATTAGATCTACGATTGTGGATTTTGGTAAAGGAGCTTACTTTTCCTCTTCAACGTCTTCACATGATCCAGGCTCTGAAGATTACTGTGCATGATGATGATCTGATGACAAAGCAGGACATAAAACATATTCAACTTGCTGAAGCTAGCCACAAGGTTCATTTCACATGGTCAAATGGATGTGGTTGAGAGAGAAATGGTTGTTGGGTCATGTAAACGCACTGGCTGTGGCTGCATGGGTGAAAGACAGAAATGGAAGAAGTATAGCAAATGAGACATGGAAGGTGGAGGGATTAACAAAGAGGCAGCAGATCAGGGAAGGGCTCCAGACTGCGACCAAATGTTCGCATTTTGCGTCGAAAATTCTAGTGTGCGACCGACTTTCCCATCTGGTCGCCTATGTGCGACCAGTAAATTTGCCCTTTTTTTTTAAACGTTAAACGAAGGGGTTTTTCAATGAATCCGGAATCTTTAGCAGGTCAATGAGTGTAATGCCCCGTTTACACCATCCCGCTAATGGCCGCTAATGGCCGATGGACCACCGATGTGGAAGTCGGGGTGATTCGGGTGACATCGGGCTAAAAATGTATGATCGTGTCAATTTATCGGGGTAGCATTTACACATACCCGATGTTATAACGATAACATAACGATATATGCCAGGGAAGACACCCGAAGTGCGTTTGGCGTCATTTGACGTCATTTCGAATGACGCCAAACACGTCAAATGACGCGTTTGGCGTCATTTGGCGTCATTTCGGGAGAAGGCAAAGGGGAGACTGGTTTAGACTGATATTTATTTATATATTTATTTATATTACAATAGCGATTTTATAATAATAGAACGCCGGTTCTAAATGGGCGAAGTACCCTGTAATTATAAAAGTAGGACATCCATCCATCACCCCCTATTTATACCCAAGTGGCAGATTGAGGGTCTTCCTTAACACAATCTGGTCACTCACAATCGTTATTTGTCTAGGGTTCTCGAGGGTCTTTTGTGTGTTGAGGTTGCCGATATAAAGACGATAAAACACAATAAAGCGCGGAAGATTACCGAATATAGCCGATGTGCCCAGGAAAATTCCCGAACGATTTGCGATGTCTTACGTTATACTCTCGTTCTATTCCCGATTATAGCCGATTAGCCCATAGCAACACCTGGTAACCGATTCTACCCCGATAGACCCAAAATTAACAAACATGTTCGTTCTTTGCCGATTTCTTCCCGTTTCTTCCCGTTGTCTAACGATGTTCCCGGGAAGAGTAACGGTGTTTCCCGATGCAACCACGCTATTTGCCGATGTTATAACGATAGCTGCTGATTTAGCCATCGGGCACCATCGGGGCCCACTATCGGGTAGGTGTAAACAGGGCATAAGGAGAATAGGGAATGGCCACTGTAAGTGGTTAATGTGTCGAGGGGGAGGGTCCTAGAGATTATCGGGTGTGCGTAAACGTCTGTGCGAAGAAGAAAGATTTCAAAACCTGCTACGTGCGTTTACAATGAGCAAGCAAACTATTGACTCGTTTTTACGACCTTCGGCAAGTGTGCCAGTGCAAGTCAGTCCTGCACGGATCTTTTTTACAAACCCTACACCCGCCCGTACCCGCAATACTTCAAACCGCATCCGACCCATGTTCCGACAGTAGCCCGACCAGACTCACTATAAATTGATATCGACACCCGACCCGCACCCGATGGAAAATTAGAAACATTAGATGGGAATTACACTATCTGGTGTTTGGCTTGGTGCTTTAGATTGTTGTGCAAAAAAAGCACATCATCCACTGTTGATGGTTTTAGTTGACTCCTCCGCTCTTGATTAACATATCCAGCACTGGTGAAGTCTCGCTCGCAATCGCAAAACCCGCGCCCGACCCGCGCTGTTCAGGCGTCCGACCCGACTCGTTTCATCCATTGTGCGGGTCAACCGAACCAGTGCAGGACTCTGCTTCAGGTGCCATAAAGGGCTTTTCACACGGGGGGCGTTTGTCTGGCCTGATAATGCATTCTCAATGGAGAGGTGAGCGGGCAGAGAGGAGGCTCAGCGTCCAGTCAAGCGGCACGACAAGCGGGCGCACTCCCGTGAAACTGTCGCTTCCGTACTTGTCAAAGGCACGCATGCGCAAACCTGGAAACCGTTGGGATAGATGAGAATCACAATAAAATGTGACACTGAATTTGAAACAGCACATTGTAATTTCTGCATCTATTATCAAAATAGTTATTAGTAATACAGTGGAAATTAATAGAAATGTGAATATTTGGTTGGCATGTTGATTAACGGTGTGTGCCCCTAAAATTTCTGGTTGCGCCCCTAAAATTTTCAGTTAGGGGCCACAGTGCTCCTAGTGAAAAAAATAAGTCTGGAGCCCTGCATGGTCAGTGGGTTTAAAGCAAGCATAGGCAAATTGGAGAAACAAGACAAAGTATCCAACAAAAAGAGTAGCTCACTATGCTTGAGCAATAAGTCTCCCTAGCCTTGTGCATGCAGGTAGCTGGACAGGGAGATAATAATTGAATGGGCAGACTTAAATTAATAGAAGGGCTTATTACAAGCCTGTGCAGCCATATATATTTTAACATTTTAATGACTTTAAATGTTTCTCAAATATCGTCCTACTTTTTTTTGCACATGTAAAGCACATGTATTTTACATGTTTGCACTTGTAAAGCACATGTAAGTACACATCACATGAACATCCTTTTACCTCCTTTTACATTCATGTAATGGCCCAATTGTTATAAAATAAAATTGTTACAAATAGAATAAGTCACAAGGCTGGGCCGCAGGCTGACTTTTTAATAGGGTTTTGCAAGACTTTGCATTGGACATCTTGTTCTTCATTTGCTAAACAAAGTATTGAAGGGATACTTCACCCATTCAGAACCGGCATTCTATCATTATAAAATCGCTATTGTAATATACATTTTTTATTTTTTTTCCCTCAGTCTAACCCAGTCTTCCCTTGGCCCAGCTTTCCTGATCTAATTTCTCCCGAGATGACGTCAAATGACGCATTTGACGTCATCTCGGGAGAACTTTGCTTGCATGCTAGAAGGGCAGAGGACTAAAAACCACTGGTTCCGCAAATTTTCAAGCCCACCAATAAGGAACGAGGGGGGGCGGGAGCTTGCGTACGAGATATAAACACAATGTCCGCCATGTTTCTTCCCCGCGAGAACAAATTTGTGATGTGAAACAGCCAAAGTGGATTTTAAAAATCTATTGTTGGATTCTGACATTCAGGGCTATTAGTAGGAGCCAGAATACAGCAAGGAAGAATTGACACAAATAGAAGGGGAGGCTGCTGCGGCTGCTGCGGCTGCTGCGGCTACTGCGGCTGCTGCGGCTGCTGCGGCTGCTGCAACTGAACAAGTCTTGCCTGTGGCCGAGGACGAGGAGCCGGAGCGCGCCGGTTTGCTCTGTTCGCCTATAGACACTAACACAGTCCCTGTGCTGCAGCGAGTTTCAGCAATGCCAGTTTCTTCTAGAATAAATAGCTGAATTTGGCGAGGGCGGGGCAATGTGTGTAATCTCTCACCCAGGCTTTACGCCATATCTGAACAGTTGGGTATTGGATAAATATTTCTGGACCTGTGAACTTGTAACGCCAGCCAAAGCCCGCCGGGAGAAACAGATGTCTCAGTATAGAGTAAGTGTTTGTTTTTTTACTAACACATTGGCTACAATAGTTTTGAGTCCCGGGGTACGTAACAATGTAGCTATCCGAAAGTAGCCGATCTTATTGGCAGAGCATTTATAAGCTACGTTACGTTAGCTTGAAGTCTGTGTAATGCTGTAGGCTACTCAAGGCATAATTTGTATTTTTTCTCTGATGTTGTTCTCTTTCTTTCTTAGACAACATTGGCTTCCTTTGTTGTCCAGGCCATCAGAGCTGGGCAGTACTGAGGCTACCAGGAGACAGTAGATGCTCAAGATGAGCTGTGACTATTTTGACTCCGGCAAACGCACCCTACACGTTTTATTTTTGAAAATATTTCAAATTTTTTCATGAATAAAACTTCAAATTCATGTCGGTTGTTGTGATTTGTTTACCATCCCAAGTGCTGTTATACAAAAGTAGGCCTACTGTATAAGATAAACACTTATTTGGGAAGAAAATGTTGAGCACAAATCGCGATTAGAGCGATCAGAGTACTACGAAGCTCACTTATGGCGTGTTTCCACCGGAGGGTGCGGTTCGGCACACCGGCGCGTTTACGCCGCCAAAAGTGGGCGTGACCCGCACTCGTCTCGCACTCGTCTCGCAGTACTCCTCCGTTGGGGTACTGTGACGCCTGAAAGGCTGCCGGCAATTTCGAGCTACACGCGACCCTCCGTTGATTGGTGGACAGAATGGTCACTTCCGGGCGACATGGGGATAAAAACAAAAAGATCACACAAGGTATTATTATGGACAACGGACATGTCGCGCAAAACTTTAACTTGGGCGAACAAGGAGGAGGAAGATGTGCAGAGGGAGCTTGACAATGTGTCGCGCTGCTATGATGTCACGATATTTACGTAGCTGCAGCGGCGACCGACATCCGGCCTACCATAAAGGCCCGATTCCACCGGACGCGTTACTGCAGCGTTAAGGCAGCGTCATGGCTGCGGCACGTCTTGGCCGCGGTCACCGCAGCAGATAGGTTCCACTCTAATCTATGAGACCATTTCCACCGGGCGCGGCTGCGGAACGTCTCAGCAGCGTCCCAGGAGCGGCTCGCCGCGCCGCAGCGCTATCATTCCGTAGCATTTCTATTTTTTTTTTATTTATTTTTTTTTATAAAAAACAATACTCAGCTCATGTAGCCTATCACAACTTCACATCAACATTATAACGTCATCACAGGTGGCACAGGTGGCACTTCGACAATGAGTCTCTCGTCGTCCATGTTGCCGACCTTCTGAGACCCTTTGATTGATTGACTGCTGACCTGGTGCCACCGGTCATGACGTAATAATGTTGATGTGCAGTTGTGATAGGCTACATGAGCTGAGTATTGTTTTACTTTGAAAATTGACCGGATGCTCTATGGCTTTTACTTTTTCACTTCCTGCCCTGCTCGATCTGCTCTGTTGAAATTGCAAAAATAGAAATGCTACGAAATGATAGTGCTGCGGCACGGCGAGCCATTTCTTACATCCTATGTAAGAAATGGATCGCATACGTTTCAACCGCTGAGAGGTAGCGGCGATGGCGTAGTGGATTAGTATAAAACCGGAACACCAGCGACCGGGGTTCAAATCTCACCGGTATATCATCATGCCTTATTACCCCCATAGACGTGGTGCCAGCACGGCCTTGAAAATATGGGTTCAAGTTCGAAATAAGCACAAAATATAATTCCATAACCTTTAGTGAATAAGTATTCCATATGCATGATCATTGGGACTTTTTAATTGGGAATTCATTGGGACTTCACCCTTTGGAGTCGAACCCCCGTCGCCCAGGCAGATATTTAAGACTGACGCGCTACCTCCACTCTGCCACTCTCTCATAAAGAATATTCTTAGGCAATGCCAAGGGAACGGTTCCAGAAAAGCTTCTGTCTGAGAGACCCCAGTAAAATACGGGCTCCGAGGTCCACGGGAACACCAGTTTTCATAGGAATGAATGGGCGCCATTTTGGAATCCGCTGTCCTTTCTATAAGGAGAGATTTGGGCCTAGCTACGCCCTAGTAGTGCATGACGTTCCGGATGCAGAAAAGTTTTCCAGCATTGTTAGCATTATATCATCATAAGCGAGAGGTCTGAGCAAGCATAGTCGCAGTGTTTACCGACCATTGAAGTATAAGTTGCTAACTAGAGATTGACCGATATATCGGCTGGCCGATATTATCAAAAAAATATTGGCAGATAGCAATACACGTAAAAAACGCAAAGATTAATATCAAATATTTTTTTCTTTATCGGCCGATTTCTTTTTTTCTTTTTTGGGCCGTGATTATCAGCCGTTCAATAAATGTTAATTTTTTTTAATTGAGACATTGGAACATTTGTTAACATCATTGTGTCATTTTTATGACGTAAATTGACGAAGGTTTAGCCTGGAGATCCAGACCCACATCTAGAAAGCTGTGAGGTCTGGCAACGAGTAATGAAAATGGCCCAACTCGAGGGGCGGCACCAAGCATGCATTTGAAAATATCACTGGATAACACTATGACCAATCAGAAGAAACCAAGGGGTGACGTATCCAGACCAGTGGAGCTAACCAATAGATAAGACTCTTGCCGTATCCGGTCGGTAAAACAGCAACACTTTTGGCCTGCCTATATTGATACATCGATGTGATTGAGTAATGTTCTGGGCCAGGGGACGCCCAGAATATACACCAGTATATTGTTCGTTCCCAGAGTGACTCGCTAATCAAATTTCAAATTGTGCTCTCGCGAATACTCTGGATTTCCAAGGTATTATCGGCTCCAAATATTGGCTCAAGAAAATTGGTATTGCCGTATCGGTTATCGGCTAAGGCTGATGAAAAAAAAACGGTATCGGCCCGAAAAAATCCATATCGGTCGAATCCTATTGCTAACCCCCCCGATGATTCACTATATGTGATCTTTAAATTACACTCCTCCTGCCATCTGGGGTATAATTATTATTTAACAATTATGATTTATACTATTATTTTAGATTAGTTTGTCCCTTTTTGACCTAATAAAGAAAAACCTTTTATATAGATTTCATTTTTGTATTTTAAAACAAAACAAAAATCGTTATTACCACTCGAGACTACGAGAAGTTAATGGAGCCGTGCACTAACCCCTTTCAGATGCCGAGCCGAAAGAACATTTGTTTCACTACGACTCCTTTCAGCTGCCCAACCTTCCTTCTCCTGCAAACAATGGCTAATAAAACGTTTGAGGTGGGGTTTTGAAAAGAGAAAACGTACATTTTATTAGTAAATCGTATAAAGATAATTATGAGCCTTTGATCGATATCCAGATATTTTTTGCGGAGACACATTCCTGGTCCCACTTGTATTGGAGTGAACAGGGATATCTACTTCTGGGACCCGTCCACAGCCCGGAGGAGTCTGCATACGACCCAGAGGTCGGAACAATGGAGCGTCTGAGAAATTACATGGACCCGAAGTGAACTGACAGCTCTCTACTGAAAACATCTTTCTCGTATTTGTTGTTGATGGTTACGTAAAGAGGTCAGCTGGTTGCTCTACTACCACTAGTTGAAATGGGTACAGTGCCACCTATCGTAGCGGGGCATGACATGCTTCGGCCAATGAATCGATTTTCTCACCGTCATGTATACTCGGACGATTGCAGTTGTCCAATTGAGGAGATAGAACTATGGCTTCAATCAGATTAAACTGTGCATTTAAACGTACACTGATGGTGTGTACCTGAATCCACGGATGCCAGCTTTCCGAGGTGCACTTTTGACGTCATTTCCGGTCTCGGAGCGTTGATGCCTGGTGCGTTCACATCGCTGGAAATTATAGGGAAAACATTTTCGAGATGTCGGAAGTTTGCGTGAACGACACCTCATGACGCTGTTATGATTCTACTTCCGTTTGCCCTTTGCAAATTGCATTATGTTAGCAATTTGAAGTGAGCTATAGACAAAATTATGCATAAGTTCCGGCACTGACTGATATGACCATATTAACCGTTGTGCTGACTACCTGTACACACGGAACCATGTGATTTTACTTATAGATTTTGAGAAAATGTCCCTTGAAAACCTCACATGCATATTTTGGCCTTTGCAAATTGCATTATGTTAGCACATTGAAGTGAGTTATAGAAAAAAATTATAGATAAATTCCGGGACTGAATGATATGACTATACTAACTGTTGTCCCGACTACTTGTACACTAGTAGCCATGTGATTTTACTGTATAGATTTTGAAATAATGTCCTTTGAATACCTCCCATATGCATATTTTGGCCTTTGCAAAATGCATGATGTTAGCACTTTGAAGTGAGCTATAGACAAAATTATAGATAAGTTCCGGGACTGAATGATATGATATATTACCGGTGTGCTGACTATTTGTACACAAGTAACCATGTGATTTTACAGTATGGATTTTGAAAAAATGTCCTTTGAATCCCTCACATATGAATATTTTGGCCTTTGCAAATTGCATTATGGTAGCACTTTGAAGTGAGCTATAGACAAAATAATAGATAAGTTCTGGCACTGACTGATATGACCATATTAAACGTTGTACTGACCACTTGTACACACGTAACCATGTGATTTTACTGTGTCAATTCTTAATAAATGTCCTTTGAAAACCTCGCATATGCATATTTTCGCCTTTGCAAATTGCATTATGTTAGCACTTTGAAGTGAGCTATAGACAAAATTATGCGTATACGTTTCGGGACTGACTGATATGACCATATTAACCGTTTGGCAGACTACTTGTACACATGGAACCATGTGATTTTACTGTATCGATTTTGTGAAATTCCTTAAAAATAAGAGGAGATACATTTTTTCAAAGGAAACGTTGTAGTAAGACCATATAGATGCTATGCCTTTATGGAGCAAGTTTTGGGGCTCTAGAATCAACAATGGTGAAGCTATTCAAATTGTTGCTAAATAAAAATTCCTCAAAAATAAGAAGAGATATATTTTTCAAAACTAAAGGTTGTAGTAAGACCATATAGAGGCCATGCCTATATTGATCATGTTTTTGGGCTCTAGAGTCAATAATGGCGACGCTATTAAAATTTGACCATTGAGGTCGTTTTCAGTTTTGCACTTTGCAGACGGTCCCTATCCTGACGGCAATTCACCGTTCTCTAAAGACGGCTTGTTTTGATGAAAACAAGGTTGTAGCTGCTCCTCTAGGTTATCAGGCTACATTTAGCTAGAGGTGTCATTTGTGTCGCAACGATGTTTCACTGATGATCTATTGAACCGCAAACTCAGAATCTGCCCATTTCTTTCCAACTTGACGGAAATCCCAACTTCTGACAAGGTCACTCCTTTTGTGTACGTGCAAGTGTGTGTTAACAAGGTGTTGTGCCGAATCTCGACCCCATATTACAACCCCCCTTCGCGTGAACGCTTATTGTCAACGCCCCATACTTTCATTTAGTTCATTCCTTCTGACAATATTAGTCAAAATGCGTGTTCATATTATATCAGAACATCATAAGTTGAGCAACTTATCACAGAAAGCGATGGCATATTTTAGGTTGTAAGTTTAAGACGAACACATCGCAATGAAACCTCAGACGACCCATGTACGCTACAACATTCACGACAATGAACTACGAGAGTACTTAAATACGTAATAGTTAAATAGTTAAAAGTAATACATTTATGCATTATGTTATTTACTCATATTAATTTTGACAACCTCTTGGTAGCCTACCCTAGAGAGCACATTTAACTGTGACTGATCCAAAACTAAAGGTGCGGCCACACCAGACGCGTATCTCGCGTAATCTTTACACGAGATACGCGCGTAAAATGTTGCTTGACCATTTTGTGTCAAAAATGGTTGCATACGCATATCCATACGCGCCATACGCGCTATACGCGCTATACGCGCCTACGTCACTCGCCTAGATGAGTCCATGTCCATGCAAGTGAACGGAGCGTTCCCTCTTCGTCATAACTATCAAACCAAACATCCTTCACATTCACCGAGCGAACATTACGAAAGTAAAATGCACATTTCTCGCTAAAAATGTTTCCATAAACAAATTTAATGGCGTAACTATGTTACTATTTCCACCCAGAATAAAGAAAGTTGTCGGCCGTGGCTGCGCTGGAGTCCGAGGTAGGAAACCCAAACGCCGCCGTGTTTGGGTGATAGAGTTTAGATCGGGTTAGATTAAATAATCTCGGATATAAATAACAATAATCGGGTTAAATAACTTCACATGGTGTGTCTGGTGTGTTTCCAGCATTCATAGTGTTGATCAGCAGATATATAGTCCGCCAAGACGTTGAGGTTGCTTAGTAACCAGAGACTCTGTCCATGCAAGTGAACGGAGCGTTCCCTCTTCGTCATAACTATCAAACCAAACATCCTTCACATTCACCGAGCGAACATTATGAAAGTAAAATGCACATTTCTCGCTAGAAATGTTTCCATAAAAGCATTTAATGGCGTAACTATGTTACTATTTCCACACAGAATAAAGAAAGATGTCGGCGGTATGCTTCTGTCCAAGCTCACTACTCTCTGCCAGTGACGTCGGGTCAAGCTCAACGCTGATTGGGCAACGCGGCTAATCGTCATGCGTATGAGCGTAAAAAGTTAAATTTTTTGAACTCTTGAAATGTATGCGATATACGCGCGTATAGCGCGTATAGCGCGTATAGCGCGTAAATATAAATACGCGCCTCATACGTGCGTTACGCGCGTAAAATGTTGCTTATACGCGTGAAACGCGTTTCACGCGCGTAAACCAATGGTTCCCTATGGAAAAAATGGCGATTTTATACGCGAAGTACGCGAGATACGCGTCTGGTGTGGCCGCACCTTAAGGAAATCCTTTACTATGTACAGACTCAGTGAGCACAGCCTCGCCATCGAGAGAGTGAAGGATATTGGATATATTCAATATATATTCAATATATATTCAATATATTCCCGCCGCAAGAGACGACGCAGCCGGAGACGACGCAGCCGGAAACGAAGCCGCCGGAGACGAGGCCGTGGGAGAAGAGGCCGCGGGAGAAGAGGCCGCGGGAGACGAGGCCGCGGGAGACGACGCAGCGGGAGACAACGCAGCGGGAGACGACGCAGCCGACGCCTTGTCCCGGCGCTTGTGGGGCGGGGCATCACCCCATGAGCCCGCTGCCCGAGGCCTTTGCTGGCCACTCGCCGCAGCCTGCGATGGAGGCGGGCGGGGCTAGTAAGCCGGGAGAGGCTGCCTTCGTAAAGTTAATGAAGGGCTGGCTCGATCAATAATACAAGGTTTATTGACGGCCTGCATGTGGTGGGAGATGCGTGAGAAACAGTTATGGTCGGGCCGGTAGGCTCCAGGGTTAACTGTGTGGGGAAAAAACAGCCGTCTTTAGTAAAGAGGTGTTTCTCGCTGTCACACGCTTCTCCCTCGCCCCGTAATTGCCTTCGCCGGCGCTTGTGGGTCGGGACATAGCCCCATGAGCCCGCTGCCCGGGGCCTTCGCTGGCCGCTGGCCGCTGGCCGCAGCCTGCGATGGAGGCGGGCAGGGCTGGTAAGCCTGGGGGCCAGGAGGAGAGCACGTCGACTGCCTGTTCGGCCAGACGATGAGGGTTAACCGCCATGGTGGAGATGTTATGCGCCAGCAGGGCGATGTTATTCATAACAGCCTCTTGCTGCATCATACACCGATGCGCTCTGTCTGTAAGCTTGGCCGTCAGCTGGTCTTTGGGAGTGGGGCAGCGGTCGCTGAGCCCCGTCTTCACTCCAAAGACAGCACAGAGCGGGATCCAGCGGCGGTACCGCCCTGTAACCCCGGTCTGTCCGTCCCTCCGTCTTCGTGACCTGGATAAATGTATGTAAATGTAATGTAACGAAACGAGAGCTGAGCCACAAGGCAAAGCTCTCGATCTACCGGTCGATCTTCGTTCACATCCTCACCTATGGTCATGAGGGTTGGGTGATGACCGAAAGGACGAGATCGCGGGTGCAAGCGGCCGAGATGAGTTTTCTCAGAAGGGTGGCTGGCGTCTCCCTTAGGGATAGGGTGAGAAGCTCAGCCATCCGTGAGGAACTCGGATTAGAGCCGCTGCTCCTTTACTTAGAAAGGAGTCAGCTGAGGTGGTTCAGGCATCTGGTAAGGATTCCCACTGGGCGCCTTCCTTGGGAGGTGTTTAAGGCACGTCCAGTGGGGAGGAGACCTCGGGGAAGACCCGGGACTAGGTGGAGAGATTATATCTCAACACTGGCCTGGGAACGCCTCGGGATCCCCCCGTCAGAGCTGGTCAATGTGGCCCGGGAAAGGGAAGTCTGGGGCCCCCTGCTTGAGCTGCTCCCCCCGCGACCCGACCCCGGATAAGCGGATGAAGATGAGATTAGATAAATTGGATTCAATATATATTCAATATATTGAAAAATATATATTCGATATATTATATATATATCCAAAATATATATTCGATATATTAAATATATATTGAATACATATTGAATATATCCAACAGGCCTGTGGTGGCCTTTCTCGATGGCGAGGCTGTGCTCACTGAGTCTGTAAAGGATTTCCTTAATTTTGGATCAGTCACAGTTAAATGTGCTTTCTATGGTAGGCTACCAAGACGTCAAAATTAATATGAGTAAATAACATAATGCATAAATGTATTACTTTTAACTAATTAACTATTAGGTATTTAAGTGCCCTCGTAGTTCATTATCTTGAATGTTGCAGCGTACATGGGTCGTCGGAGGTTCCATTGCGATGTGTTCGTCTTAAAACTTACAACCGAAAATATGCCATCGCTTTCTGTGATAAGTTGCTCAACTTTTGATGTTCTGATATAATATAAACACTACTTTTGACTAATGTTGTCAGAAGGAAGAGCGCCTCGAACTAAATAAAAGTATGGGGCGTTGACAATAAGCGAATGCGCGTTCACGCGAAGGGGGGTTGTAATATGCGGGGGTCGAGATTCGGCACAACACCGGCTCCCGGATGCGTCAAAAGCAGAGATTTCCCCCAAAAAGGGACAATAAAGGATGTACAAAATGCTCTCTTAATTCCTCCCAAACGTCCGGATTATTGCTCAGTAGGTCGAATTAACCCAGTAGGCCTACTAATAGGCTAGGTACCCAGTAGTTGGAAAATAACAACAATATAATTGGTAGCTGTATCCCATAACTTCATGGTTCCCAGGTAGCCTGCAATTGGTGCGTACTGATTTGCTACACCGTTAGTACAAAATATCCCCGACGCTGCAGTCTGTAATCTAAAGCGTTTCTAAACGTTGTTCTTTAGTAACTTTTCGCTGACACTCTACCCACAACCTTGAGTTATGTCTATATCCTATCAACCATTCACTGTTAGGGGCAAACGGCAAGAGTGAAAGTGAATCTACGAATGTCCAATGCCTTTGCATGCATGGATAAAACATGCTTACCAGCCGTATAGTCAGTGGACACACTGGAGAATCGACGGCGCTATTTCAGCAGAAGACGAAGATCAAGACCGTGTTGTCGGGTATGAGGGTGATCCGCATCGAATAGGCGTCTGTTTGCGCGCACTTGGTGTGAGGCGCTCACAAAGCGGTTAAACGGATGCAAACACATCCTATCTCAAGGAAGCACACCCAGATCATGCCCCAATTAGGTTGGGACTTTCAACACGATAGTCAAGTCTTTCAGCGGATAACGGAATTTCAAAGTGAAGCAATCTCGACAACCACCGTTACTCCCTTGGTTGACGCATGCGCATCTGCGCAATTTTGAAGTCCCAATTTGTGGCACAGTTTACGAAGACAAAAACAAGGTGCATAGGCTGACAGTGAGTTTTTTAAGGTGCTGTACAAGCAAATCATATTGACTACTCTGTACAGTGACAAAGAGTGTACAGTAACCTACTTCATTCAATATTGAATAGGCTACTGTAGCCTACACTATGTACAAATGGTTTTGCTCTTTGCTCATGGCAGTTGTACAAGCAAAACATATTGACTACTCGGTACAGTGACAAAGAGTGTACAGTAACCTACTTCATTCAATATTGATTAGGCTTAGCCTACACTATGTACAAATGGTTTTGCTCTTTGCTCATGGCATAATGTACATCTACTGTAGCCTACACTATGCACACATGGTTTTGCTCTTTGCTCATGGCAGTTGTGGCAGTCATTTTAACATGTCAGCAGGCAAGCTTCACTCATTCCAGGATGTATTATGCTTTGTCATATAGCCTACTTGGAACGTGTTTTGAAATGGATCTATAGTAGCCTATAGAAATTTGCCAGCTGGAATACAAAGCAAACTCTCCTTCAAATGCACATTCATGGAAGTCTTGTATTGTCATCCCCAAATAATGCTGCAATGTAATAATATACATCTTTAAATGCACAATAATGAGTCATTATTTTTATTATGACTTATCAAAGGTTTTTATTGGCTCCCAGAATGCAGGTCTGTTAGTGACTCCCAGTATCTCTAAAAACAGACTGGGAAGTAGAGCATTCAGTTACTGGGCTCCTTTACTTTGGAACCAGCTCTCCCCATGGGTCAGAGAGGCAGACCCCCCCCCCCCCCTCACCTGTCGCACCTTGTAGTTTGGCCTTGGCGTCTCGCAGTCTCTCTGTGTTTCCATATATTCTCCACAGCTCCACCCCCAGTCTGAACCAACTGCAATTTTTCCCCTTGGTTTTCCTGGGAGTTTTTACTCAGTCGATGTGAGGGTTTAAGGGAAGAGGATGTTGTTATGAAGCTCATGCTATGTAAAGCCCTTTGAGACAAACTGTTTGTAAAAACGGGCTATAAAAATAAATTGCCTTGCCTTGCCTAACCCGCTTGGACTGTAATTCATATTCATGCTACTAGTTTGATCATTGACTGACTACATGAATAGAGATTCTTATAGAGGTCTTATAGTCAAACGGTATAGGGTACATACACATTTTTATGTGTTTAGGCCAGTTATGAGATCTAGTTAACATCATTGAAAGTCATTTCCAAACACATTAAAGAAAAGAAAAAAACAAAAGCAAAGAGATTTTGCAGCAGTAGCACACTTTTACTTAAACAGAGTGGGATAGGAATCAGGTTAACAAAACATTTAAGAACATCTAAGCTGTCTAACACATTACCAACGCAACATTGAAACATCATAAAACATCACAAAAAAAACAGCTGGAATACAAAGAGTTTGCTTTGTATTCCAGCTGGCCTGTTATGAGCAAATTTCTATACGCTACTATAGATCCATTCCAAAACATGTTCCAAGTAGGCTATAGGACAACGCATAATGCATCCTGGAATGAGTTCAGCTTGCCTGCTGACACGTTAAAATGACTGTCACAACTGCCATGAGCAAAACCATTTGTACATAGTGTAGGCTACAGTAGCCTATTCGATATTGAATGAAGTAGGTTACTTAACAGTCCCTGTCACTGTACTGTACAGAGTAGACAATATGATTTGCTTGTACAGCACCTTAAAAAAATCACTGTAGCCTATATTCATAGGCACACCCAGCCTCGCTTTCAATATAACACGCACTCGCATAAACACCATCAGTAAATAATAATATGAAAACAATATAAAATATCTTTCAACAAGAAAAAATAATTTGTTTACTTTAAATGGATAAAGGTCAACAAATGCGCAATTTTCAGCTGTCAGAAATGTGTTGTGATCACTTGTATTCCTCATAACTCTCAGGCTGTGAGGAAATCAGCAGCCAGCGTTCGCAGGTCTGCTCTGCATGTATTAACTGTGGCTAAATATGAACTGCACTGAAGTCATCATAACTTCATAAATTCTCATTTTCAAAAGATTATGAATACTATTATTGTTATTTGAAGCCGTGTCAGTCTTGACTGTGGGTGGTGTGGTCCTCTGTGTCTGCTAGTGTCTATAATACAGTAATATTTTTGTCGACATTATCAAACGGAAGAACTTTTATTATGAAGAGCACAGGGCAATGAAGCACGCTAGGCAATAAGAGGACCCGCCCACCGGCGGAAACCGCCGGTGGGCGGAAAAAACGAAAAAACGGCTTGTTTTCTGGTTTCTGCTTGCGTCAATTATTCCCAGAAAACAGAGTAATAAAACGTACCTTGCTCCTGTCTTATAGCCTAATGTAAAAGGTCTACTATCAAAACATATTTAAATAATAATGTAAAAAACATATTGGCCATTAGCTTTTTTTTATAGAAATTGGTTACACATTTGGAATAGATTATCCAACGATGGTGACACTGAAATTCAAAACGTTGTGTACTGATGAAATGACCAGTTCTGGAAACAGTGAAAACACTGACGGTATGAATCCGTCTAGCAAATAGTTTCCATCACTTACACATCGTATAGGAATAACTAAACTATTGTAACATCCCTGTTACCATTGTGTTCCTATTACTGGCAATATACATTCATAATTCTTAAAGGGGTCCTATTAGGCTTTTCCGTTTTTTTCCTTCTCCTATTGCAGCCGTTCTCAATCTGTGGTACGCGTACCACTGGTGGTACGCGAGCACCCTCTAGTGGTACGTGGAGTATGAACGATTTTATGAAGCAATTTTTTGAAGTTGAAGCAACCGTTAAAAAAAAAGTGCATGTACCCATCATATGCAATGATCTTAAACCTGCATTGACTAACTGCTGTGACGACGAGTAGGGGAAGCAAAATGTTTGCAAAATCGTCCTGTGACGAGACGTTGAAGTCTGCCTTCAGAGGCCAGACATTTCTGGACTTTTGGATGCAGCGCCGTAGCGAATATCCTGCGCTTGGGAGCGTGTCTATGTTCCCCGGGTCCTATGTTCCCCTCTTTGTATGAGACTGGGGAACATAGGACCCTTTTTTTTAAAAAGGGTCCTATGTTCCCCACTTTTCCCAAAAAGGGTGCTATGTACCCCGATATGTGACCTGGGAACATAGGACCCTTTTTCCAAAAAAGGGTTCTATGTTCCCCGGTCTGTTACTTTTTCCATCATAACTGCCAAATTCCGGTCGAGATAACTACCATTGCATGTCTTTACCTTTTGTGGAAGAGGAACCTGACGCAGTCTATTCATACGCCAGTAAACAAAACCCGAGAAGCCCAATCCCTACAAGAGCTCCCCGCGCAACGGCCATCCGGAGGCGCTCAGAGCTTTTGGAAGTGATATTATTATACAATTATATTATATTATATTATATTATATTATATTATATTATAATATATTATATTATATTATATTATATTATATACTATCATATAAAGAGCTATGGGAGTCGCAAACGGCAACAATCACTTTATCCTCCATGCTGCAGTTCACCCCGGACTGCACTGCACTGAGTTGGCCGGTTGAACGCTGATTGGCTGTTACGTTACACAGTCACTCAGTGGCCGCGCTGTTGAACGCCGATTGGCTGTCATCACGCGAATGTCACGTCAAAGTATTGATATATTTTTAAAGATAGATTGCGGGGAACGTAGGACCCTTTTCCCAGAAAAGGGTCCTATGTTCCCCGCTTTTCTGAAAAAGGGTCCTATGCTCCCCAGTATGTATGGCTACAGGGGAAAATAGGACCCTTTTTGGGAAAAACGGGAAACATAGGACCTTTTTTTTTTTTTAAAAAGGGTCCTATGTGGAACATAGAACCCGGGGAACATAGGACCCGGGGAACATAGGGATGACCCCCTGCGCTTTCAGACAAGGCTGTGCGCCTTCTCATTCCATTTGCGACCAGGCTTCTCTTGGTCGCAAATAAGAGCGATGACTACTGTCATGTCATCGCTCTTATTTTATCCCCAAAAACGCAGCTGATCGGATGCATCACACGATTCTGAGGCATGCATCACATTAAAGGATTTTAAAAACGGATTCTTATTCTTTTTTTTCAAAAATGCATTCGGAAGAGAAGGGAGACTAGCGTTGCTCACGGGTTGGAATGAAAGGGAGAAAAGGGGACAGAGTTGCCTGCGGAAGCGATGTCTGAGGTGCAGAGACTGCTTCACGCTACCAGTGTCAGTTTCGTACGGTGTGGAATGAGA
Source organism: Gadus chalcogrammus (assembly GCF_026213295.1). Taxonomy (NCBI): domain Eukaryota; kingdom Metazoa; phylum Chordata; class Actinopteri; order Gadiformes; family Gadidae; genus Gadus; species Gadus chalcogrammus. The sequence continues at coordinate 13,655,236 of NC_079427.1, read as the reverse complement.
GCTTGTGAAGGCACTATTGCGCAAGTACGCCTGCGTGCTTGCGCAATAGCATACTGCCCGAGAATGCAGTATCGCTGTCAAATCTGTCCCTCGGAAAAGTAACGTTGCTTGCGCCGAATTGAAAAAGGAAACCGCTATAATGAAATAGCAGTAATATTTCCACATTAATTGATAAAATAACATGGGGGGATGGCTGTTTCAGAAGGGGGATGATTTTGATCATTTTAATTCCAAAGGGGGATGCCATCCCCCCTCATCCCCCCTCAACTCGAGTGCTGGAAGCAGGTTGGATACTGAACCAAGTCTAGCCGAATAGCGTTCATTCCATGATGCGATTCACCGTTACCGGAAACTAGGCTGAATCGCGAACGACTACTCCACGTTCAGTCGAGTTTCCGGTGAATCGATTCACCGGAAACTCAACTGAACTGGGAGGAGTCGTTCACGAATCGTGTGTTCATTCAGCCTGGTTTCCGGTAGCGGTAAATCGCATCATGGAATGGACCCCATTGCACGGTGCTCAGCTGAGTCAGTCAGACTTAGTGGAGTTAGTGCTACCGGAAACTCGACTGAACGAACGATTCGCGAAAGACTCCTCGTGGCGAACTGAATCACGCGAACTGGGTCACGGAAACGAATCATTAAATCCACGACTAGTCTGCACTGGCTTCACAATGATCTGCCGGGCTGCTACTTTGCGCTGCAGTAGCGTAAAACTTGGGCTGTACCAAATAATGACAAACGAGAGGGGTGATAATAGGGTGAAGACTTTCTAATGATTTTCGAAAAATGGAGAAACAAACCACGATTAAACAAACCACCTTAATTTGATGATTTAATCCGAAAAATATAAATAGATATATTATTTTTTTGCATTAATAATACCACCTCTGGGGCGCCCCCCCCGTCAGTGCTGCGCCCCTGGAATCATCCTAATTTACCCCCCCCCCTAAGGACGTCCCTGCTTCCGTGAGTACACTTAAACGAAGTACACTATCCGCACTCACTAAGTGCGCTAATTTTCAGATGTCAGTGTTGATCCAAATCGAATACTCTGTGGTGCACTAACCGGAAATTACGATCACGACTGCCGCCGCGGCTCCTCCCCCGCAATGACCATCCCGATTTCAACGGTGAACTCTTTACGCCTAGCAGCTATAAAAACGATCAAAACTACAAAATGACTCTATTAGTGCAGGCTATGTGGAAAATGCGCCGACTTTGGCTCAGCCTGGCTCCGCCCTCTTCCGCTTCGTAGCTAAGATGGCTGCCGTCGAGTACGAAAAGTGTAAACCGTTTTGAGTACACCATCCGGTTCCTTTCAGTACACTTATTTTCGCCCGATCTGAATCGGAACGCCCTACGTACTCAAACTTAGGCTAGTAATTATAAAATTCTCTAAAATTCTCTTAGGATTCTCTCCGCGGCTTTCTTTTACTTCCGGTACATGGTGACGTAAGCATATACCTTTGCTGGGAGTCAATGGGAGAGCGTCATCAACTTTTGCTGCGTTCCTGGACACGCTGGGGTCGGGGGGAATGGATCAGATTGCAAAACAGAGTTTGAGTAGAGAAGTAGATGGACAGAAAGACATAATACTATATATATATGTATATATATGTATATATATATATATATATATATATATATATATATATATATATATATATATATATATATATAATTGGTAAGGTCATCTATAATTGGTAAGGTGAGTTATAATATATCTGTGAGTTATAATATATAATTGGTAAGGTAGCTGAAGCCATAGTAGACAGAGTGACAGAGTGCCTGAATTGACGTAAGCACCCTGTCAGCACCAAGATTCTTATGCCGCGTTTCCACTGCAGGGTGCGGAACGGATCGGATCGCAAAGGTGCGGTAGGGAGGGGGCGGTATAGCCAAGCTCAGTTCCGAGGTCGCGTTTCCACTGCCGACAGTACCTTTGTGGTAGGCCGGATGTCGATCGCCGCGGCAGCTACGTAAACATCGTAAACAACGTCTTCCTCCCCAAGAATGCAGACGAACGTCTCCAGCTCCTTGTTCGCCCAAGCAAGCGTTTTACACGACATGTAAGGATTCGCGTAAAACGGAAGTGATGATTCTGTCGACCAATCAACGGAGGGGGTGTGTAGCTAGAATTTCCTGGGACCCTTTCAGGCGTCTGGTCTCGTTTTCAGTACCCCAACGGAGGAGTCCTGAAAACGAGGCCAAAACTGGCCAAAACGGGTACGGCTAAGTCCGGGTCACGCCCACTTTTGGCGGTGGAAACGCGACCCGATCCGCACCTTTGCGATCCGATCCGTTCCGCACCCTGCAGTGGAAACGCGCCATAAATGCCTCAAAATTCTAAGCAACAGGGTGTTTCACAGGGGTTGTAATACTCATAAAAGTAGGAGAAAAAATAATGCGCTAGACAACCCTTTATTGTTGTAAATCAATTCTATGAGGTCTAACAAATTAAATAATAAACGGTAAAAAAGGGCATAATAGGGCCTCTCTGTACCCAGGGAATACAACTAGGCTATACAATCACAATAGCATTATATTTTGATAAACGACGAGTATAGAGAATTTTCCTCTTTCTAAGCCAGTTGGGGATACACATTCTTCCAGACTGCCTTAACAACCTGCCACAAAATGTATCCCCTCTATAATGAACAGGTGATGCCTTACCATCAAGTGATACCTAGTACCCTTGGTGAATATTGTTACGGCTCAAGACGGGGTGGACCCAAACGCACGGCACAAATGACCACAGACGAGAGCGGAAACAGTAGAACAGTTTATTAGTCCTGAAAACCACGGGCCGGGGGGTCCGAACCGGGGTTGGATGGGTCGGCTGGCAGGCGAACCGACAGTCACGCACGACGATTCGACGAAGATGGAAATCCGGCAGTGGAGCAGGGTTGTGGTATGGTTGTGATGGTGATGACTGGTAGAGAGAAAGAAAGATTAGGAATGTGCAGACTTGAACACGAGTAAACTAGAACAAGGAATAGAATCAGGAAGCTACTCAACAGGATAAGTACAAACGACGATCTGGCAACGAATGGCTGGAAGACTGGGGTAGATATCCTGCTGATCCTGATTGCAGATGACTGTCAGGTGCGGGTGATCAACGAGGCTGGGTCTGGGAACTGTGCTGGAATGCGGAGGCCACGCCCCCGCAAATGAAACACTGAGACAACAACAAACAGGGACAGACAAGACTGACACTAGTAGCAGCTAGGATCTGGCGGGTGAGACCGTGACAAATATAGGATGTGTTGTGCATTAACTGTTTAAGTTTGTCCCTCCTGGGACGCGTTCATGCCCTCTCTTATGCTACATGCTGACGTGAGCAGTGCATATCAAATGCTCACAGTCTTGTGTCCTTATTAGTTGTTGTACTATGATATCCTAGTATACAACGAAACTGGCGTCGAGGTTATGTGTTCTCACGCTGTGTTATTCTCGGAGGAAAGTCTGAGAAGGGACGTCTTTTCGGCGGATATACGGCGCGAAGGGGTGGCTGGCTGTGTGAGGCTACTTGCTGGCTACTGCAGGGTGAACGGAAACAGAAGGCAGAGCTGCGGTTGGAATTAAGGAATCTCTGTAACAACGAAACCGGCGGTGAAGAGACACAGGAAGGAAAGTAAAATAAAAATAAAAAAACAGAATGGCGGCTCTGATTGGACATATCGGACCATTCGAGGAAAACACTGAACCATGGAATTCATACACCGAAAGGCTTGGATATTTTGTGATTGCTAACAAGATTGCAGATTATGTTGTGGTGCCCACATTTGTGTTATGGGATACGAAACATTCAACTTGCTGCGCAGTCTAGTACAACCTGCCAAGCCAGGGGATTTGTCCTATGAGGTAACATAGGACAGTGACCACAGCTACCGCTGTGGGAATACAGCACACCAGGCAACAGAGTGTTGTTGTAAAGACTTAGACTGCCGAAACTGTGGTAAGAAAGGCCATATTGAACGTGCCTGTAAAATGAAAAAGACCCAGACAAACAAACAGAATACAGAGCGAAAGGGAAGTGGCTTTCAAAGAAACAAGAAAAAATAAGTGAATAAGATGGAACATGAACAGGATGAGCAGAGTTACTCAGATTCTGAGGATGAAGATACAATGCATGTTTTAGCTGTTACAGATGGGGATGATGGATACTGGGTCACACCATTGTTGGAAAACAAAACAGTACGGATGCAAGTGGACACTGGTACCCGGGTTTCTATGGTATCGGATACGGTTTACAAGGAGAAGCTGCAGCCCCTTACTCTTCGGGAGACAAAGTTGAAACTGAGGCCCTACACTGGTGAGCCAGTCCCCGTGTTAGGAGTTGTAGATGTAACAGTGCAACATAGCGCACAGAAAAAGACTCTTCCACTGTAAATCATTCAAGGAAACCGTCCAGCGCTACTAGGCCGCAGATGGCTGGAAAAGCTCAGAATTAACTGGCAAGAAGTGTTTCAGGTCAGTGATGGAGACACAAGTCACTTAAAGGAGATCTTGGAAAAACACTGCAAAGTTGTTGATGAAGAACTTGGCAGCATGAAAGACATTACCGTTAAGCTCACAGTTAAACCAGGGACCACACCAAGGTGTCTCAAAGCTAGATCTGTGCCATATGCCACCAAATCCAAATTAGAAAAAGAACTAGACAGATAAGTCAAAAGTGGGGTCATGGAACCAGTGAGCACAAGTGAATGGGCTACACCAATTATTCCAGGAATGAAAAAGGACGGAACCCCAAGGATCTGTGGTGATTTTAAAGTAACGGTGAACCCCTTTTTGATTGCTGCGCAGTATCCTTTACCCCTTATAGACGACCTCTTTGCTGGTTTGGCCGGAGGGAAGAGGTTTAGTAAAATAGACTTATGTCAGGCATATCTCCAGATGCACGTGGATCCAGAGTCACAGGAACTACTTACCTTGGTAACACACAAAGGCCTCTATAGATACCGGCGGCTCTCTTTTGGGATCACATCTGCTCCAGCACTGTTCCAAAGAGCAATGGACCAAATTCTGCGTGGGCTACCAGGGGGGCAGTGCTACCTGGATGACCTGCTGATCACAGGACCAGATGAACAGTCACACTAAGGTACCTGGATGACCTGCTTATCACAGGACCAGATGAACAGTCACACTTAAGGTACCTGGATGCTGCATTACAAAGGTTGGAGGAATATGGTCTGAGGGTCAGGAAAAACAAGTGTGAGTTTTTCCAACCTTCCGTCGAGTACCTGGGACATGTAATCGATAGCACAGGACTTCACAAGGCACCATCAAAGTTTAATGCTATTGTAGACGCTCCATCCCCAAAGGATGTGAGCCAGTTGAGATCATACCTTGGCCTGCTGACATACTATGCAAAGTTTGTGCCTAACCTTTCAAATAGACTGAAACCACTACATGAGCTCCTAGAGCTTTTAAACGATTTATGATAACTTTATGCTCTAAGGTGACCTTGGGTGTCTTGAAAGGCGCCCTTTAAATTAAATTATTATTATTATTATTATTAAAGAAAACCAAGACATGGAAGTGGACAGACAAATGTGAGGCAGCTTTCAAAGATGCGAAAACATCCCTCTCTCAATCAGAGGCCCTCACCCGCTTTGACCCCACATTACCACTTCTACTAGCATGTGATGCCTCACCCTATGGTGTTGGTGCAGTGGTGTCACACATCATGCCATCAGGAGAAGAGAGATCGATTGCCTTTGCATCAAGGACACTGAGCAAGGCAGAATCTAATTATGCACAGATTGAGCTGGAAGTGCACGATATGGGCAAAATATGATATCCCGATATTTTTGGGCTGAATGACGATATACAATATACGTCTCGATATTTTCTACAGAGTGGGTTAGATGTTTTTTTTGTAAGTCAAAAGCCACATGTGAGATGTTGCAAGCACTTTTATTAAAACACAGTATGACTGCAAAATGTGATTTTGTATCGTTATCTTCAACAGAATGGAACACTTTGAAGGTTACACAAATAGCTGCCAGTTAGAACATTGGTTGTGCCATTAGGAACTCTGGCTGGCACATGGCACGTGTGCCAAGTGCTAGAATGTTAAATTGAAAGAACATTTTTTCCTCAGTTTTTCATCTTCTTAACAAAATAATCACCTGTGCAAAACAATAATAAAAAGCTGTAGGTAGCACACATTAACTACCATTTAGATCATTGGCTTTGTCGCATTGTTTAACTTTAATCCCCCGCCCCCTCCCTTCTCCGCTCCATTTGGGAACATGTTTGGTTTCATTTCGCTATTGAATATCCTCCATGCTTGTTGTGTTGTGAGGGGGCGACGGGGGCGGGAATGAGGCGTCTTTGCACACGGCACGTTCGGAAGGACAGAGTGGGAGGGATAGGGGTCACGCTCACACAGTCTCCAAGGCAAACAAAGACGCTTGTGGCAGAAACTGACCATTTTAACGCATATATCGATATAAACGATATTGTGAAATCTTGTATCCCCTTGGAAATTATATTGATATATCTTACATTGCCGATATATCCTGCAGCCATAGCGGGATGCATTATCTATAGTGTTTGGAGGGAAGAAATTCCATCAGTATATTTTCGGGAGAAAATTCACTCTACTGGCGGACCACAGGCCTCTCACCTCTATCTTTGGTCCTCACCGTGGCCTCCCGTCCCTGGCAGCTAGCCGTATGCAGCGATTGGCCCTGCTACTGTCGGCCCACCCGTATGACATCAAGTACAGGAAGTCAGACCTACACGGCAATGCTAACAGACTCTCGAGGCCTCCGCTACCGGTCGCGCACGCTGAGCCAACGCAAGCAGAGATGTTCTACTTCAAAGATGTGACTGCTGCTCCAGTAACCTCAGCTCATGTGAAGAAACACACGCACACTGACCCGGTCATGTCTGAGGTTCTGGATATGGTCACTTGTGGGAGGGGAGCCTTACCTGGTGAGGAAAAACAAGCTGTCAGTCCAGTCTGGGTGCCTGTTGTGGGGCTATCGGGTCATCTTTCCGCCGCCATTGAGAGAGAAAGTGATTGATGAGCTCCATTCAAGACACTGTGGTGTGGTGCGAATGAAAGAAATCTCACGCAGTTATTTCTGGTGACCAGGCCTGGATGCAGCTATAGAGGAAAAAGAAAAGTCATGCGGTGCCTGCCAGAAAGTGAGAAACATCCCGCAGCTGGCTCCCTTACATCCATGGGACTTGCCTGAAATACCATGGCAAAGAGTCCATATAGACTTTGCGGGACCACTAGAGAATCACATGTTTTTAGTGGTAATCGACGCTCACAGCAAATGGCCTGAGGTGGCTGTCATTAAGAGCACCTCCTCAGAGAAAAGCGTCGAAGAGCTAAGGTCTATCACCCAGCGCATGTTCTTCCTCAGGAAATTGGCTAAAGTCCATCTATCCCCCCAAGTGCTGCTGAACTTTTACCGCTGTACCATCGAGAGCATCCTCACCACCTGCATCACAGTCTGGTACGGCACCTGCACCATCAAGGACCAAAAAATATATTTAAAAAAAAACAAGAGCGCCGTCTTAAATGACAGGGCATCCAAAGGGGCCTGAGAAAGAGGCTCGAAACGATCCCTGGACAATCCGCGCAACACGGTGGGGAGATCCCAGCGTGGTGTAAGCACGTGTGAAACAGGTCTAACCCGTCTAGCCTCACGCAAGAATCTCTTGACCAGTGGATGGCTGAAGATCGGTCCACTATCACAGCCTGCATGGCCAGCCGAAACGGCTGCCGCATAGACCTTGATAGTGGAGAAGGCCAAACCTTTTTCCAATAATTTTTGCAGAAACGAAAGCACGCTTCCCACCTCGCATTGAGATGGGACAGCGTGGTTCGTCTCACACCAATTAGAGAAGGCGCACCACTTCGCCGCATAGAGGGAAGAAGTAGAAGGCGTACGAGCACTCTGAATAGTGTTGATAACCGTCTCAGGCAAACCTTTGCCCTGCAGGATCAACCTCTCAGGAGCCAAACCAACAGCCGTCCCGAGACATCGGGCGGGTGGTGCACCGTCCCGTGGGCCTGTGAAAGCGCATCCAGCCTGAACGGTACTGGCCAAGGCGCCGACCGCGGCCAGCTCTGGAAACCAGAGAGCTGAACGGTTCTCCGGGGCCACTAATATCAGGGACAGTCTCTCCTGTCTGACCCGTTCCAGAAGAGGAAGGATCAGCTGGAGCGGGGGAAACGCATACAAGAGAGCCCGCGGCCAAGGTGTGTGTGCCAACGCATCTACCCCCAACGGGGGAAGATCCCGAGGGCTGAGGGAGAACCACCACCTGCAGTGCGTGTTCTCCCTGGACGCGAAGAGGTCCACCTGCGCTGTCCCGAACCTCTGCCAGATCAGTCTGACAATGTCGGGATGCAACCGCCACTCGTCTCGGCGGGGACCGCCTCGAGACATGAGGTCCGCCCCAAAGTTCTGGGCGCCTGCGATATGCAGACTGAGGAGATACTGATGAGCCCAAAGCCAGAGCTCGACCGCCTTTCGGTGGAGAGCAGGGGAGCGGACTCCCCCCTGTCTGTTGATGTACGCCGCCGCCGACACGCTGTCTGTCCTGATCAGAACGTGGCGGCCGCGCACCAGGTGAAAGAAATGCAACAGCACTTTGTTACTGTGCAATGACAATATATATATTTTTTTACAACCTGTAAATATGCCTTTTATTAACAACTTCAGGGAAAAGCCAAATGTTAAATGCATTTCAAATGGGAAACAACACTGTCAAGATCAAAATGTAACAGCAAATTGATAATATTCATAATATAGTATACAATGTATAAAGTTATTAAAGTAAACACAAATCTAGTTTCAACTTACAGTAATGAAATATAGTTTAATACTTATGCACAGTATTTAAAGAAAACAAAGTAAAAAACAAAATATTGATAGCTTTCAATGTAAATATTTTGACTTGAATAACTTTCCAATTGTACTTTCTTTTTAAAGATGCTGAAATTGTTTTCAGAAATGAACAGTGTGAGAATAATAAGGGGTATCTTATACATCAAGGCATGTCAATCTATTCTAGGAGTGCCCCCAAATTAAATGACCAATCCCAAAAAAGCATAATATGGACCCTTTAAACTCGCAGTATCGAGTATTATAGTTTGCCGGGCGCAATGTTTGGCGTCCATGTTGTTGACTTGGGGCATAGTGTTTCGCTTCTAAATCCGCATTTTTTTTTACCACTAAATAGCACCAAACCTCTGCAGTAGCATGACTAGGGTCCCTACACATAAAACGAAGCACAAACAACTTAGTTTGCAAACCCGGAGTTTATTTAAAAAGGCAGTTTAACAAGCATTACCGGTAGGTCCGTGTTTACAGGAAGTCCACACAAGTCGATTGCCGAATGCGCCGGAGTTCAGTTCAAGGAGGAAAGTTTTGGAATTTATATAATATATATTTATAAATAATATATAGCAAGTGTTGACACGTAAATTAAAGGAATTGCATATGTAAGTTACAGTTACAAAATAATTGTTCGCTACAATCAAGCATGGCACGTTGTTGACGGAAGACGCACTGCACACGTGATTGACGCATAGAGTTCCGGGTGTTGACGTCATAGACATCTTGTTGGGGCGGTGGAAACGTGGGCACCACCATTTTGGCAGTATTCGGCAGACTGGCGCTGTTGGGGTGGAGAAGACATGGTCGATAACTGTTGTGCACCAGGTTGCACAAATAAACGAGGCAAAAATAAATGTACGTCGTTCTACCGCATTCCTAAAGATGCGGAGAGGCGAGCTAAGTGGATCAGCGCCATTAAAAGAGCCAGGAGCAAGCAAAAAAAGACTGAAAAATGGGACCCCCCGGCTGTAGGATTCCGCTTGTGTAGCGATCACTTCATATCAGGTAAGTTACAGAATACAAAGCTTGGCAGCTTAGCTTCATTATTTAATAGGCTATAATTGTGGTTTCGGATCAGTTTATTACTACATAGCTGGGTGAATTATAGCATGCAATTCGTGGGGCTAACAATGTCCTGTTTTTTATGCTGCTAAGCTAGCAAGTGCTAACGTAGTAGTAAACAAACCCAAGTTCGACGCTGAAATGTTTCTATTTATTTTGTAGGGAGAAAGAGTGATAATCCCTTGAGGCCGGACTTTGTTCCATCTATTTTCAACTACGTTCCATCTCCAGAGAAGAGGAAAAGAGAAATGAGACTGGAGGTTTTCAACAGACGACAGAGAGCAAAGCTACAGAAGATAGAGCAGACAAAGCTATCTGCGAAAGCCATCCCTCCCAGGTGAATATTTAAGTTCCTTAACCTGGTCAACCCCACTTCCATGGACTTGGTAAAATTATAAACCAATTTTTTTTTGTACAATTCATTGTAGGTTTAATAACACCCAATGAGCTAAAAACATAACATCTGTGGCTGGTTTGAAATCATCACACACCTATACCGACTTGCATTTGGCAGCCACTGACTATGCATGTGATTGTCACTGTCATTGTCAATATCCCTGTCATTGTCTTTCTATTCATTTATTTTATTACATTCTTTATTTATCATATACCGACTATAAAGCACTTTTGGATGTAAATGTGCTATACAAATACAATTTACTTACTTTCTTACTAACGAAAGCTAGTATACTGCAGAAAACAGAGAGTGACTGACAAAAGAATGACAAACTGTCATCAGTAGTGACAGTTTATACTACTTTTGTTTTCACCAGAGCATCAACAGATTGTCCCCAAGACAGCAACAAGGATCCTACTGCAGAGCAAAGTCCCACCACAGAGCCTTTGAAGGAATCTACCCATGAAGAACCTGGAAATGATGTCCAGCCTGTTCTCCATGAGGAGGATCCAGCAACCCCACCATGCAGCACTGAAACCTGTGGTAAACGCGTCCAATCTCTTGAGCAAGAATGCCAAGCTCTGAGGACTGAAAATATGTTGTTGAAGGAAAAAATGAATAGGACTACACTGAATGAGATGAGCTTGCATAACATTTACATTTACATTTAGGGCATTTAGCAGACGCTTTTATCCAATGCGACTTACAATAAGTACATTTGTCCTAAGAAGTGCATCAATATATCGCTGTCGGTACAGAAAGGATGTTCATAGAACCAAGTACCACAATCGCTAGGTTAATCAATTCCCTGTACGCATAACGATGATAAAAGGGTTCATACTCTCACCGGTTTATCAGCATTTTCCATTCTCATGACAATTTTTCATATTGTGGCTCCTTTTCTCAAACTTAAATCTAGTTTAACATGTTTTCAGCAGTACATGTTAACTTTAATTAAGCTTAGGATGAACTTGTCCTGAGTTTTTTGGCTTTTTATTTTGACATTGACTCAACCACTGTTTCAAAGCTCATTGTAGACTGGTGCCAAGTCTGGTGTTGTGGCCTGACAGAGAATACTTAAGAAAATCTCTTCCATATGCATTTCGAAACAGTAGCTTTTGAAAAGACAGTTTGCATTATAGATTGTTTTGAAATATTTCTAGAGAAACCCAGTAGATTGCTAGCCAGTGCTCAGTGTTACTCATCATACAAATCACACCACACAATGAAATATTTAATTGCAATTTGCCCTCGAGGTTCCATTTGTTTCATTTCCACTGGATGGGGAGGTCGCACAAGTGATAAGTTTATCACAGAACAAAGTCACTTTTTATCTCATTGGCTCCCAGGGGACGTAGTTTTAGCGGACAGAGGTTGTCTGGTTAAAGAGTCCATTGAGAGATGCCAAGCTGAATTAAAAATTCCAGCATTTACTCGTGGAAAGAAGCAGTTAGATCCTGCTGACTTGGAGAACACCAGACGTCTAGCCTCTCTTGGGATACATATTGAAAGAGTGATAGGAGTTCTCCGTCAAAAGTACACAGTCTTGCAAAGCACTGTCCCCATATGTTTCACGGACATACAGAGAAAATGATGTGACCTACCTTGACAAGATGGTGAGCGTATGTTGTGCACTTACAAATGTGTCTGAATCTGTGGTGTCCTTCCAGTGATGGGGATGTACAGTAAATGTAACTGATGTGACTGGCTACAGATGTGCTCAACCAGCAAATAAAACTTTGTGACTCACACTACTTGCTTGCTTGTTGTGACATTATTTTTGATCACTCGCTATTCTGATGCGATCACATTGTTTCTCTTTACAGATCAAGCTGCACATCCACCCATTCTAACCGAGTTCCACCCAACCAGATATTTGTTCTGGTGTGTTTTATATGAATGACCCACCCATGTTTCATATCCCTGATTGCTACAGATATTTAATACAAATTATGGGGAAGAGAACAATATTGGTTTAACAACTGTTTATTCATAGATAACAGTACAGTATCAGCTACTACAAACAAGTCATTTCACAGTCTCCTCACTATGGTTTTCTTCTTTGGGCATTGATCACTTTTCGGCAGATGGGACATACCCACTGTTTTGGGACCCTTTTCATGCAAAGGCAGGTCTGGTGAAACTTTTTAACTGAACAAAAACCTGACGCACAGACCACCATGTTCCCTGCTTCTGGCTCAGGGCATTTGTTGACTATGATCAGCAAATGCTGCTGCTGCTGGTTTCTTTGCAGAAAAACACTTTACTGCCTAATTAACAGAAAGGTCCTTTGCAGAAAATGGGCACTTCATTTCTATGACACCTGAACCACAGCAGCTACAGGAAACGTATCCATCAGGTGAGGCCCCAATAAACGGGTGCAGGGGTGAAATCCTGAATCCAGCTGTTCCTACCATGACATCCGTGTTTGAGAGGCGATGCCGCATTTCATAGTATCTTCTTGCCAAGTCCTCGTGATGACATCCCCAACTGAAGAAAACAACAATAACATTAGTTTTGGACAATAGTAATGCCACCCCACATTGGTACCGCCCTGCTCTTTCAAAAGGATACTACTTGGTTTTACACTCCTGCTTTTTAAGAATAGTACTTCCTGGATTTACCCTCCCTGTTATTTTACCTACTTGACATTCATTTGATTGTACACCATCTGGAAATGACAATTTTACACACAGGAGCAGTTACACACTGCATGCCCTATTTCATCCCTAATCCTTCTATGCTCATGAATACCTGGTAGCCTCACTGGTGAAACTATGGGACTTTTGGGTAGCATATTTGTCTTATTAGAGACCCTGCAGGCTTTCTGACGTCTGTCTTTGTGGCTGCTCTGAAGGTAGTTATATATATCCGGATACTGCAGATCTGGGACGTCTTCTTCAGCGGAGATGCTTTTGAAAAGCACCCCGGGGGCATTGTATGGGTCGGTAATATTTAACCTATTTAATTTTTGCATATAAAGCTCAATGTCATGCGAATTAAAGTGAGATGAGTACTACTCCGATGGCTTGAAAGCTTCGGCGCTGGGTCATTTTAAGGAATATCTTTAAGGGCGGAGCTTGATTTTACTGCCAAAATGGCGTTCCGAACACCGGTGGTCACGTGGGTTCAGGAACTCTATAGAGTGAAGGACAGCTCAAGCACCGGAGAAGACGAACCATCCACAGCTTGAAGTCAAGAGAGAGATGGTTCGTGTTGGTGTTTTCCCCGGCTGCGGAAAAAAGAAAGAAAAGTTACACTCCAGAAACTTTCCACAGACTGCAATTGCGGTACAATGACCGATCTCTGCATGGTAGACCAGTGGCTTATTGTTCTAAATATGGACATTGAGACGCCAATCAAGACGCTAATGCATACGGATCACCCCCACATAGCAAAAGTACTCCGCGCCGGATCCGCCGCGGAGGTATCGCGGCTTCCGGAACGGGCCCGCGAAACGGACCCGTATCGGGGTCCACTTGCACGCCGCGTTGGATCCGCCACGGAGGTGGATCGCGGACCCGCCGTGGCTCCGCGCTGCCTCCGCTCCGCATCCACGACTAAAACCTTACCTCCGCGACGGGTACGTTCGGGACCCGTAAATTGATACATACATCCGTCGCGGACCCACAACGGACCCACAACGGACTCATACAAATCGTGGCTCATCCGGCCCGGATCCGTTTGTCCTTCCAAATCCCTTCTGTTCTCGTGTAGGATAAAATAGGATAAACTAAACTATTTGATAAAACTAAAAACTATCGCTAGAACTAGGCCTACTACAGCAATATAGCCCTAAAGCTTAAATCTGCATTGCATATTTTCAACCTTACAATACAATAGGCCTAACAGAAAAGGTTCAATTCAAAACATCGGTTTACTGTACAAAAGTAATAACTTCTCAATGGAAAATGGACATTTATGGAAAGATACCGGTTATAGCCTATTCTGTTTTTGCTAACCTGTTAAATGAATGTGGCTACATTCATTTTAGAAACTCATTTAGTGCTTTACCGGCCTATAGTGCATACATTTTATATATTAGGCTACATCTTCAATGAAATTCAATGAAATGTTGTGCAATGCACAGCTAAAATATCAGAAAATTAAAAACTGGTTAACAACAAGAATCAAACGTTCAATAATTTGAGTAATTTTTTTATTCATTATGTTCTCAACTGCTTCATTACGGCTTCACTACGGCTGTGAGGGACATGTCGGGGGACGGACACCTCCTCGTCTCTTTGTCGCCCGATCCATGGCCAGGTTAAACCACCTGATGGTGTGCTTTGTGACCTCCGCATCGGTGACGGACTTTGTGAGGGAGTTTTTCCTCACAGCACCTGAAATCAGACAAATATGTTTATGTTTATGGTATGTAGCATTCAAAGCCAAGTAGGCTAACACAATACAATAGGTAAGGAGATTAAATAATAATAATTAAAAAAATTACGAGGTGCAAAAAAACATGACTTGCAAAGTTATGAAGGTTGTGGGGATCAAAATAAGAGGTGGGTAAACTAAGAATTTGAGAATTTGGGTAAATTAAGAATTTGTGATCAGGGCAAGGTGTGCCATGATTAAAAGGACATCCAAAATGTTCAAACAATATCAGTTGTATTAAATGTTTCCCTGATCAGAGCACATATATTGTGATGTTGATAGGTTTTCAATGTAGTGAGTCCCCGGGACCCACAGGTGGCGAGTTGGGTGGGTCCCTGAGAAATTCAATGGGTCCCGACTCCCCAGTTTAAAAAATGTGTTTCTTTTTTATTATTATTCTATTTCTTAAATTAAATGAATAGTGTTAAAGGTCCCATGACATGAAAATCTCAGTTTATGAGGTTTTCTAACATAAATATGAGTTCCCCTAGCCTGCCTATGGTCCCCCAGTGGCTAAAACTTGCGTTTGGTGTAAAACGAGCACTAGCTGTTCTGCTCGCCTTTGAAAAAACGGAGGCTAAAGCGCGCTGATTTGGAAATCTGTGCTCATGACGTCATGAGGAATCTCAGCTCCTCCCCTTACTCTGCCTGGCCCGCCCAGAGACGTTGGCCCGCCAATGAGACTCGACCGTGCTAGCGCCACATGTGTGTGTGTGAATACACACACTGTAACGCAAGTGTTTCTTGTCGGTTCTTTGACGTGTCTTGTATTTCCACAACGAGACTGTCGTGGGGGTTATCTGAGCCATGGTTGAGAAGGAATTGGGGGAAAGGAACTTTGGTTTGACTCGCTGAAGTACATGAACTGCGACATGCCGCCGGTTGCCGCGAGGCACCATCGCCCGGCAGCGGGCAGCCGGCAGCAGGCAGCACGCGGTTCAGTCGACTTCAGGTTGATGTGAAAGTGGAAGAACCAGAGACGTCGCAGAACCCGACAAAGTCGTTTGTGATTCATAATATCGTCTGGAGGCGCACACAATAGGTTATATGATATAGATATCTATGTATTATATGATATTATTTAGATATAGAGCTCCAGGACTGTAACGCAAGTGTTGTACACTTCCTTGTTATTTGGATAACCGTTCTGCTGTTGGTGTGATGGCGCATCACGTCGGACTCTCGTCTCTGGTATTTCTACAACGAGACTCGTATTGGGGGTTATCTCAGCCAAGGTTGAGAATGAATTGGGGGGAAGGAACTTTGGCTTTGACTCCCTCAAGACCATGAACCACGACAAGGAGGAGAAAGGGATCTTTGCCGGGCAGCGCTTATGCACCTCCGCCTCCGGCGGTGGTCCCTCAGCGGGGCTCAAGCGGGAGACATTCGCCGCCAACAATCCCTTTCTCCTCCATGTCGTGGTTCATGTTCTTGAGGGAGTCAAAGCCAAAGTTCCTTCCCCCCAATGCATTCATTCGTGTTATGCGCCATCACACCAACAGCAGAACGGTTATCCAAATAACAACGACGCTGAAGTTGGCATCCGATTCGCAGCATCCGATTCAGCAGCAGCAGATTGAAAACTACTACACCTAGACTCTTCAAATCTGGACTAAATTATCACAGTGAGGCTATACATTATAATAAACCTAGTTACAGATTTGTGAAACCTTTTTTCTATTTGTGAAAATGCAATACAGGCTCATTTTAATGCTTTTTAGGGGTCCAGACTGCATTAGAACGGGTCCTGATTGAAAACCACTACACCTAGACTCTTCAAATCGAGACTAAATTATCACAGTGAGGCTATACATTATGTAAAACATAGTTTCAGATTTGTGAAACCTTTACCCTATTTGTGAAAATGCAATAAAGGCACATTTTAATGATTTTTAGGGGTCCAGACCGCATTAGAAATGATCCTGATTAAAAACCACTACACCTAGACTCTTCAAATCTGGACTAAATTATCACAGTGAGGCTATACATTATGTAAAACATAGTTTCAGATTTGTGAAACTTTTAACCTATTTGTGAAAATGCAATGCGGTCTGGACCCCTAAAAAGCATTCAAATAAGCCTGTATTGCATTTTCACAAATAGGGTAAAGGTTTCACAAATCTGAAACTATGTTTTACATAATGTATAGCCTCACTGTGATAATGTAGTCCAAATTTGAAGAGTCTAGGTGTAGTGGTTTTCAATCAGGACCGATTTGAAGATTCTAAGTGGTTTTCAAGCCGAATCGGATGCTGCGAATCGGATGCCAACTTCAGCGTCGTCAAATAACAAGGAAGTGTACAACACTTGCGTTACAGTCCTGGAGCTCTATATCTAAATAATATCATATAATACATAGATATCTATATCATATAACATATTGTGTGCGCCTCCAGACGATATTATGAATCACAAACGACTTTGTCGGGTTCTGCGACGTCTCTGGTTCTTCCACTTTCACATCAACCTGAAGTCTACTGAACCGCGCGCTGCCGGCTGCCCGCTGCCGGGCGATGGTGCCTCGCGGCAACCGGCGGCATGTCGCAGTTCATGTACTTCAGCGAGTCAAACCAAAGTTCCTTTCCCCCAATTCCTTCTCAACCATGGCTCAGATAACCCCCACGACAGTCTCGTTGTGGAAATACAAGACAAGTCAAAGAACCAACAAGAAACACTTGCGTTACAGTGTGTGTATTCACATTGATGTGGACGTTGAAGAACCAGGAACGTCGGAGAACCCAACGCGGTCGTTTGAGATTCATAATATCGGCTCACACAGCTTTTGGCCGTGATAATATATATTATATGATATAGATATCTGTGTAGGCTATATGATCCAACAGATACTGTAGGCTACATTCTATTTGAAGAAGACTAAATCCAAAACACACCGCTGCCGAACGGCACGCCTCAAAACAGAACATTTCTATGTAGGCCTACACCCCCCACACCGGCGGCGGCGATGCGCCGCTGTCACGTTAAAATTGTACCGGCCTACGTCATCAGTTGTTTACATCTTGACAACCTGCCGACAACATTCGGCTCATGTTTCCAAAAGACGAAATAACATAATACAGATAATGGATCGCTAGATAACACTTGTTTTTACTTTATATTTGTATTGTATTTAATTGTTTAATCGAGGCGATCGCGTCAGGAATGTACGAGAACCTTCCTACGTCATTTGACGCGATCGCCCGTTTCCGCTATTCGATTAAACAATTAAATACAATACAAATATAAAGTAAAAACAAGTTTTATCTAGCGATCCGTTATCTGTATTATGTTACTTCGTCTTTTGGAAACAGGAGCCGAATGTTTTTTGCAACCTGCCCGGCAACAGACGATCGCGTCGTCTGTTGCCAGGCAGGTTGTCAAGATGTAAACAACTGATGACGTAGGCCGGGCAGGCCTACGCCACAGACAATCAATATTACTTTGAATTATATACTTACTGAAAAGCAAGCTCTTTGCCGACATCTGGCTGAAGGCCTTTTTGGTGTTGACACCTTTCCAGTTGATCTGGTGGGACACGTCGTCTGTGTAAAGCCGGCCAAGAATGTTCCAAGTCACCCTCTTCAAATCATGGCCTCCAATTGTGGCCAAAGAAGCAATCTAAAAGGCAAATATATATATATTTTTTTAAATATCAGCAAGGTAAACAATTCTAAGCTTATGCATCCCGAAATGTAGAAAAACAAAAACGTCTATATTTGTACTAGTTGCTCTCAAGAAAAAAATCCTGTTCCCTTGAATTTTTATTTTTCTAAACATGTACTTGGCTCACACTCTCATGGACATGTGCCACCTTACACACAATGTCATACCAGGTAGACTGCCGCTCACTGACACAATCTGGGAAAAGGGGGTTCAGGACAGGCCTGTTCAGTGCTGCTTCAATAGAATACTTGCAATAATCATGGACAATCAATATACCTAATAGCATTATAGCATGGACCATTCATATTAAGAAGACTCACTATTCTCTGTCGAGCTGGGTGGTTTGAGGGTTCTTTTAAAAACACCTCAAATGCCTCCACTGCCTCCAGGTGTTCCAACGGGAGATTAATATTATCAGGCATCTCAACTTCTGGCCCCGGGGTGCTGTTCATCCTGCTGCAGAGGTAGTTGACCTTTGCCACAAGCTGGTCTTGCTGCGTTTTAATCGTCTCCAGCAGGTTGAGGATGTGGACTTCAGCCACTGATGACAAACATGAAATATAGCTCAAATGTAGTGTGTGAAATACATCACGTTTCAGTGCTTATCCTCATTACTCACAATACTGACATTAGTTATTGATAAAGTTTGAAGAAAATATGTGAGAGTTGTTATAATTTCTTCCAAAATCTGTAGCATAGAATGACCCTCCAGTATTTGCCAGTTATTGCTTACCAGAGCAGGGAATGGACTCATTCATTCTTCCCCCTCGCCATGTTGGTCCGATGGCGGGGATTGAAGAAGGCTCCTCTGTTGGCCGCAGGCTCAGGGTTGATGTCGGGGGTGGAGGGGGTGGAGGGAGAAGAGGAGGGACTGCCGTTCCTGGCCCAGAGGGGGAAAGAATTGTATTAAATCAATCATCTGTTAATCATGACTGATAATACACATGGGACCGTTCTATTCACTAATATTTCAGAGATCAGTCCTTTCCTTACCTTGAGTAACTCTCCGGAGTTGGTTTGGCAACGGTTGTTGCGGTCCTGCCCCATGGTGAGGTGCTAAGGGAAGGAAATTGTTATTAAATTATTGTGATGTGTTAACCATGGTAGACTGTCAGCTAGAGGACCAAACAATTGCAAACGAAAAATCTCTGGTCATGCTCTGGTTGTGCATTCATTTGTATGTTGCAACATTTTGGAATGCACTACCTATTTAAATCCCATGAATGGATTGACGATGTATTTCAATACAATTTGGTATTGATGAATGATAAATATTGCATGAGTGCAGATGTTTTTAATTGACAAAATATGTGGCTGACATTTAGATATTTTTACAAAAAAAAAAAAGTTACAATTTCAGTGGAGTATGCAGAAAATCTAAGATGGTAATGCAGTTGCAATCTGTTGATTTGAAACAGAGTGACCATTGCTGTGTTAATATAGATGGGGCCACTGTATTCAATATTATTTCGGAGATCAGTCTTTACCTAGACAGTTTTCCTCAAGTCGAGGAGAGACTCTGCTGCTGCTGCCTGGCCCTCGGCGAGATGTTGGAGCTGGAGGAATGGATACAAGGTGAGGTGATTATCTTTAGCACTAAGAATGTTAACCATATCTTAATATTAAAGTTATGATTATGTTATTTCTGATGGCAGGAGATTATCCCTTACTCTGCCAGTGCAATTGGCCACCATCTTCACTCTCATCAGAGTCCCCAAAGTGATGCCTGTTAAATAACCATATTATATTATTATTGGGGTAACTGCAATCCCAAAATTGCCAAATATACATACAGTATAGCACAAACCTCTCTGGTCTATTTTTGAATGCTACGGGAAATATCCTTCCTATCAATACAAAAACATAAACAAGACAGAACACACTTACACTGCCTTCCTTGGTCGTTTATCTGGCAGCCCACACTCCTCCTCTGCCTCAGACTGAAGATCAGTGGTGTTGCAGCCCGTCTGGTACTTCTCCATTAGCCTACAGGCATCTTTGTAGTTGTCTAAAATGGAATATGTTAAAATGATCATTAGGTTGAAATTAGCTGCAATATTATTACTAAAGATACGTAAACTAGGCACAAAAAGTAAGCAAACTTGTGTTTGGTTGATATTTTCATTGCTATAACAATGCTTTTTAGCAAGAAAACGTACATCGTTGGAAAGCCTGAAACCTCCCCTTTTAAATGATGCCACATTTGTAAGGAACATGTATTTGTGGTATGAGCAGCAGAGCTGAATGGGTAGGTTGCGCCCAAGAAAAATGTGCCAAACAGCATTCTGCCATTGACTCTTAGTTTGAGCTTTTGGTATTCCCAGGCGATGCCAATCAGGGACAATGGCAGAGCGCTGAGAGTCAGAGTCAGAGACTCAATGGCAGAGTGCTGTTTGGTACATTATTCTTGGGCGCAACCTACATACTCAGCACTGATGCTCATACCACAAATTAAAGGAACATTTTAAACAATGCAAGACAATTTTCACAACATAGACAGAATATGTTATTCCAAGCAGAAGGAGAAGAAACCATCACATTTTCTTTAAACTACAGTTTTATGAATTGGCATACCACAAGTTCTGATGACCATGATGTCATATTTTGGCCAGCTTGACTCTGGTGTCTCACTGTTGGCCGCTGCCCTTTTGGCACGTTCGGTGTTTTTATATTTTGGCCAGTACACCATCCCGTCATCACACCAATTTTCCGGGACCACAGCAATGTCCCCGTCGGCAAACTTAATGAGATGAAAACTCATCCTTAATGTAGAAAGAAAGAAAAATTATTTGTCATGTGTAGCAGGGTTAATGCTTCCCACTTGCCATTGCCAGCGAGATCCTTGCGCTGGCTGTGGTAGTGGGAGCCTTGGTTGGAGTGCTAGAGCTCCCCCTAGCGGAATGCGAGGGTTGTATTGTACGTTGCTGCCTCCTCTCCTCAGTCTACGTATACCCCGGCTGGGAGAGGTAGGTAGTCAGAGCAGTTAAATATGAATCCACACTTTGGCGATGTATTACGGGAGTCTAAATGTACATAATACTGTATTAATACTTGGTTGCTTGTACATATATTTATTGTGTTCCTTGGAATCGGTTATTACATTTAAATGGACTTTAGGCTTAGGATCGCTAGCTTGGCTACCATGTGCTTTGGTCGTAGCTACTTAGCTAGCGTGGACTTCGCCAAGAATGTGTACTTCAGCTTGTCTTTCTCTCATGTTAGGCTGCCATTGTGAGGGTTCTCAAAGAGCAAAACATAAAAAATAAAAAATAATAAATAAAACAAAAACAAGACACGTAGTGTATACCTGGAAAAATACCACCTTTTCTGAAATACTTACAGCAAGAGTAATGAAGTAATGGAAGTCATAGTCAGAAGTCAGTAGTCAACCATGTTATTAAGAGTTTTTAACTTGAACTGATTGTTTAAACTGATTGATTTATTGAACTGATTCATAGGCAGTAGTCAACCATATTATTAAGAGTTTTTAACTTGAACTGATTGTTTAAACTGATTGATTTATTGAACTGATTCATAGGCAGTAGTCAACTATATAATTAGTTTTTAACTTGAACTGATTGTTTAAACTGATTGATTGATTGAATGAACTGATTCATAGTCAGTAGGCAACTATATAATTAGAGTTTTTAACTTGAACTGATTGTTTAAACTGATTGATTGATTGAACTGATTGTTTTTTTTATTCCTTATGTATTTAGTGGAGGAGAGGTATGGCCACAAAACCATCCCTGTACGGCAAGGCTACACATTTCTGTCGCAGTGCTGACGCCTCAACCGACTTCAGCTCATCAGATGCATGATTGACAATGAATATGTTAATTCTGTCGGAGTTGAAGGGGTAGGTATAAAATGGCGACTGCTGGGAAAATTCAGTGTATACAATGAACACACCATTATCATTTTGGATGATGTTTTTGACAAGGCAGACTTTCTCCCCCACCAGAAATACATTGTCCCCTGTTGATAATTTTACTGTCCATCGTTCACATCTCATTTCCCCATATTGGCCCTGCACTCCCATCCCAACAACAATTGGCCCCACAAAATGCTCCCTTTTTAGAGTGATGTCTGCATCAACATCCAATTTCCTAGCTTGAACCTCTGAAAGGCGCCGGACAAGCTGGGCTAGTGGGAACTCCGGTTTTCTTACGAGTTTTTTTATTTTCCCGAGGTAGTTCTCATACGGGAACGCTGAAAAAGTATCCAAACAGCCATGTCGATTCACCTCGTCTGCTAGGTGGACCAAACAGTGAACATTGTAAACAATTTGGTCTGTCCCATACAGCTCACCAAAATGAGCAACAAAAGACTTCAGCAATTGGCCAGCATAGTCTACAAGGCTGTGATGTTGAGGGCTTACCAAGATCGATATGGCAGTTGACAGGAGCATGAAATTAGAATACATATTCTGGTCCAAGAATCCCGCCAGCACCACAGGGCCAGTGTACAGTAAAAACTGCCGGAATTCGGTTGCCTTCCACCGATCTAACTCTCTAAGTGACCGTGGTCTCCTGGCAAACTCAACTGGAACATTCGGCCTGACAGACTGGAGTTCATGTGACATCCTGTCAACTATCAGTGCAGGCATTCTCACAGTTAAAGGACCCCGGAGCCAGAACTGGAGCATTTTTTTAACAACGCCCAAACAGACTAAATGCATGTAATCTAATGGAAACTGTGTTACCATGCCTATCTTGATACCCTGAAATGGATGAGGTCCCTCATGGTGGTGAATTTCATCGAGCTTTAAGTTGAATGACATGTCCGTTCTAAGGGGGTGCTCTGGTCCAGGGAACGACATGCGGTGATTCTGGTACTTCCCCGGGTGTTGGCACTTATCGCACCCATGGTAAGCATTATGGGCCTTTGTTTTTTTCACAAAGGCCCGTGCAGGGGTGTCACACACTACTGTGTGAAGCTCAATTGTGAGGTTCTTATCACCAAAGCAAAACCCAGCCTCGAGCTCCTTTAATTCAGTCACAAAATCTGATAAGAACTCTGTGGCCGAACTTGGTTTTTTAGGTCCACAGTACGCCCCAATCACCACTGGTTCCTTCATAGGGACGGTAACTAGCAATCCAAGGATCGGCCACAGCTGTAAAGTGGAACTTTTAAATAAAGGCAGACCATCTACATTAATCTGCAGCCCCAATGTCATGCCCTCTGTCAGTATTTTGACGTGTTTATTTAAAGTGTTCCTTAAGGAGGAAAGGATCCCAAAGTGATGGTAGTTACCCCCAGCCTTCTCTTGAATATCATAGTGGACTTTTGTTTTGAGAAGGGTCCTACCATCCTTGGGCAGATTGGGATGGGTTATGTAGAGTATGCTCAACAGCGCAGTCAGGGCAACCATTGAAATGCCAAATCTCACTGCCCAGTTGGCAATGTTATCGGAAAGGGATGGGGATGGGACATCAGGTTCAGAATCTGATGGGACATCAGGTTCAGAATCTGAACATGTTGTCCCATCCCCATCATCAAAATCCATGTCCTCTTCACTTAAATCGTCAAGTGAATCAAATGCATCTGCAGCTGAAGAGGTAGGAGCAGTGTCCTCAGAGAGAACTCTGTAATCTGCCGTCATTGCCGTCATGTCCATGTCAGTCATGTCTGTCCTAATGTCAAGAAGCCTTTTTTGGACGTCAACACGTGCCCTTCGTCTTAAGGCGTTTGAGGAGACAGGCAGAGTCTTTCTATTCATTTTTGTTCTAAAAGAGACATTTGAGAAAGACAGGTTGCAATCAATTGATCATTGTTCCTAATGTAATGTTCCTAATCATTGCTCCTAATGTTGTTTTTTAAATAAATACATTGTTGAATATACTTTAGTGGTGTTGTCTGTTTCATTGCTACAAACTAGACAAAAAAAAACATTTGTGATGCTCTACTTGATTCGGCTACATGAAATGGCCTTCTTGAAAATGTATGTGTGAGGCATTATTATTCTCATTATTGTTAGCAGACCATTCATGCCACATCAGGGCGCTTTAGTTCCATTGATGTGTTGTGACTGCGTGAGTAAAGTGGGAAGCAGAAACCAATATGGAGGGAATGTAATGAGGTTGCAATGAAATCTTCTGTGCTCCAAAGGCAATTGTATCATAAACGTAACATGAGCAAGATGCAAGGGATAATGCCTGACGAGGTGTCCATTAACAGAAATGTTGACTTACTTGATCAATCAAACCCAGCAGAGGAGGCAATGGCAGAAAAGTTGAAGCTGCAGAACACAAAATAGAAGATGATGAGGACCAAGTTCCATAATGCTACCATAATAAATCACAAACAGGCGTTGTCTAAACGACTGTGAAAAATGTTGAAGCTTAATTTTCATTACAAAGAGGATGGAAAAGGGGCAATAGACACTATGAGACCAAAGTCTGCTGGAACACCGTGGCCACGGCGTTCCCGCGTCTCCCGCGTCTCCCCCGACTCCCGCCGTGCCCCGCGAACGAATGAATGAATGGCCCGGGAACCGTGGGCAACGCGGCCACGGCACTCCCGCGTCTCCCGCGTGCCCCGTGAATGAATGAATGGCCCTGGAACTGCGGGCCCGTGACAGCAGCCCGGGCAACGCGGGCACTGTCACACAAAATTTGTACCGGCTGCCAAATTTGTACCGGGGGCATCATCCATACGTAATCCATTCCAAACCTGCCTGTCAGCAGATGATCGCGTCGTCCGTTGCCGGGCAGGTTTCAAAAAACATTCGCGCTCATGTTGCCAAAGACGAAATAATATAATAATGTTAACGGATCGCTTGATAACACTTGTTTTTACTTTATATTTGTATTGTATTTAATTGTTTAATCAAATTGAGCAAGTAAACTGAGTGTTTAAAGCAGGTCAAGGACGAAATAGCACAATACAGATAACGGATCGCTAGATAGAAGGTTCGCGAATGTTCACGTCATTCGACGTGATCGTCCGTTGCCAGGCAGATAGGCTACGAGTAGATAATGGATATGGGCCTTAAAACAGACCAGACCGTTGTCTAAACGACTGTGAAAAATGTTGAAGCTTAATTTTCATTACATAGAGGATGGAAAAGGGGCAATAGACACTATGAGACCAAACTCTGCTGGAACACCGTGGCCACGGCGTTCCCGCGTCTCCCCCGACTCCCGCCGTGCCCCGCGAACGAATGAATGAATGGCCCGGGAACCGTGGGCAACGCGGCCACGGCACTCCCGCGTCTCCCGCGTGCCCCGTGAATGGCCCTGGAACTGCGGGCCCGTGACAGCAGCCCGGGCAACGCGGGCACTGTCACACACAATTTGTACCGGCTGCCAAATTTGTACCGGGCGCATCATCCATACGTAATCCATTCCAAACCTGCCTGTCAGCAGATGATCGGGTCGTCCGTTGCCGGGCAGGTTTAAAAAAACATTCGCGCTCATGTTGCCAAAGACGAAATAACATAATACAGTTACGGATCGCTTGATAACTCTTGTTTTTACTTTATCTTTGTATTGTATTTAATTGTTTAATCAAATTGAGCAAGTAAACTGAGTGTTTAAAGCAGGTCAAGGACGAAATAGCGCAATACAGATAACGGATCGCTAGATAGAAGGTTCGCGAATGTTCACGTCATTCGACGTGATCGTCCGTTGCCAGGCAGATATGCTAGGAGTAGATAATGGATATGGGCCTTAAAACAGACCAGACCGACACGGGGCTCATTTTCCCCATAATGACCGGCGTTCTATACATTGTCCCTTATATAACATAGTCTGCCGAAATTGCTATTGCATTTTAAATCAAATACACTCACATGATCAATCACTTCTCGGTTCTACTGCTAGTTCAATATCATGCAAAGGCATTACAATACAATTATAGCATAGCCCCTACACGATGAAAACAGAAAGGTCAATGTTTACTGTGAATGTCGCAATATCTCAATTAATAAATGCACTTACTCAGTCAAGAGGATTCAGCCGAAAGTCAAAAAAGCACAGAAAATCTCCGATGATGTCTTGACCTTCTCCGGTTCTTTAAGCGTCTGCGATAGCTGTTAAGTTCAACCGTTATAAGTGGGCGGAGCCATCCTCTGTGAAAGGCGCGTCCGCATCCAGGTATCCGAAATGGGTCCGCTCAGGATCCGCTGTTTGACAGTGGGCGGAGCCATCCTCTGTGAAAGGCGCGTCCGCGTACAGGGATCCGACATGGGTCCGCTCAGGATCCGCTGTATGACAGTAGAACTTTCGGAGGCGGAGCTGATCCTCTGGGCGGCGCCCAAACGGATGAGGCAGCTTACGCGGGTTTGGCGGATTGAAGGCGGATCCGCCTAGGAGTCTCCTGCTATGTGGGCCGTGTCTGCATTGCTCATTTTGATAAGGACGACTTCATCCTTCCCAAAAGAGCTGCCGACCCAAAGAACCCAAGAGGAGTTTCATTGAAGAGGAATGCAATCAACAACTTTACCTCAAGTCTATCCGTAGCCACTTGCCGCACTCGAGGGATTGCATTCCTCTTCAATGAAACTCCTTTTGGGTTCTTTGGGTCAGCAGCTCTTTTGGGAATGATGAAGTTGTCCTTATCAAAATGAGCACTGCAGACACGGTGATCCTTCTGCATTAGAGTCTTGATTGTTGTCTCAATGTCCATATTCAGAACAATAAGCCACTGGTCTACCAGAGATCGGTCATTGTACCGCAATGGCAGTCTATGGAAAGTTTCTGGAGTGTAACTTTTCTTTCTTTTTTCCGCAGCCGGGGAAAACACCAACACGAACCATCCCTCTCTTGACTTCAAGCTGTGGATGGTTCGTCTTTCTCCGGTGCTTGAGCTGTCCTTCACTCTATGCGTCAGTCACGTGTGCAGTGCGTCTTCCGTCAACAACGTGCCATGCTTGATTGTAGCGAACAATTATTGTGTAACTGTAACTTACATATGCAATTCATTTAATTTACGTGTCAACACTTGCTATATATTATTTATAAATATATATTATATAAATTATAAATTCCAAAACTTTCCTCCTTGAACTGAACTCCGGCGCATTCGGCAATCGACTTGTGTGGACTTCCTGTAAACACGGATCTACCGGTAATGCTTTTAAACTGTCTTTTTAAATAAACTCCGGGTTTCCAAACTTTTTTTTTTAAGTTGTTTGTGCTTCGTTTTATGTGTAGGGACCCTAGTCATGCTACTGCAGAGGTTTGGTGCTATATAGTGGTTCAAAAATGCGGATTTAGAAGCGAAACACTATGCCCCAAGTCAACAACATGGACGCCAAACATTGCGCCCGGCAAACTATAATACTCGATTTTCAATGAAAAAGGTATCTGGAAGGCTTATTTGATGGGTTTTAATGCCAAAACAAAGATCCTGGGCTAATTTGCGCCGGAATTACACTTTAAGCTCATATAGGGTAAAGTCGTTTAGCTCAACCACCTATCGGTTGTTATAGCGTAGTACTAGAACCGTAGTGGAGGAATCTGATGATTTTCAAAATGTTGGAAAATCCCTGGCCGTTTCTCAATTCCTAGCACGCGTACTACGGACTCGATGACTTGCTAGCACGTACTTGGCAAGTCTGTACTTCAAGCACATACTTGCGAGCACGCGAGTACGTACCTGGAATTGGAACAGCAGCGGACTCGATGACGTCACCACCTCTGCTCGTCCGTTAACTGTGCTACGGCCTCATTTAGGCATATACTACTGAACAATATAAACAAATGATATAAAACAAAATCCCAGCCTCTTTCATTTTCAAATAGTATGTAAATATTCTGAATGAATAACAATTGAAAAGATATGAGTGTCCTGTCATGTGTATAAGCTATACACACACACGACCTTACATATATATATTTATATATTATTATTATTATATTAGGCCTATATATTATATATTATATAAATGTATATATAAGTTAAGAGTAACTTAAGCTACAGTTGTAACTTGTGTGCGTCTTCTCCATATTGTCCGCCCTCGTACTGCTGCGAGTGCGAAATGCATCCTGGGATTTATAGCGGGAGCAAGCACACACGAGCCACCTCCGATGCATGCTCGGTGAAACGGCGATATCGAGCACGCATCCAGAACACTTCCGGGTTTTACGACAGTACTCGCTTGATGCGTGCTTCGAATTGGAACAGTGCTCGGGCAACGACTGATGACGTTTCACGAGTCCACGAGCACACGAGCACGCACAAGTACGCGAATTGAGAAACGGCTCCTGGCTCCCTGGCTGTCCAGCCAGGTGTCTCTCATACCGCTGATTGGGGTTCGGCAGGTGCTCTCCGTCGCCGGCTGGTGGGTGACGGACGGTATAGGCCATCAAGGACCAACCCTCGGGCTGGTCCGGGCCGAGGTTTAAGTGGCGGGATGCCACAATATATATATATATATATATATATATATATATATATTATATATATATGCATTTACATACATATATTATAAATGTGATATATTCAGTCACTGATCACTAGGTGAAGGTAGTGGCTGACCTCGATCCTAGACCTTGAGCAATTAGCACCCCCGTGTGGTTATCAGGGGAATAGCTCGTATGTTAACAACGGCTGCAGAGTGTTTCGTGTTCAAAGAAATGGATGGTTAAGCTCATATAGGGTAAAGTCGTTTAGCTCAACCACCTATCGGTTGTTGTAGCGTAGTATTAGAACCGTAGTGGAGGAATCTGATGATTTTCAAAATGTTTGCGGCTTTATGTTTTTTTTTTTTTTTTGTAGTTTATTTAGCAGGGACAAAGCAGTGCACATTATTACAAACATGACATGGCAAGGCAATGACACAACTTGCAGATGTGAATACATAAAAGGTTTGTAGCTAGATAGCTAATTTGCAACCTCAGTCCCTGAGGTGTTACACATTTAGGGTAGGTAGATGCCTATTATTTGAACCCAAGGTCTAGCCTGACAAGAAAAAGTTTGAGAACCACTGAATTGATAGCACCAATTAGCTACTGTCCTTTTGTGGCGTTACTAGGCTATAAGTCTGACGATATACATATTCCGATATAACTTTTAATTAATAAAACCTTTAAAAATGCCTTCTTGAGGTCCTTGAGATGTTGTGAGCAATCTATATTTGGTGCACAAGGTGAGAAGCAGATTATCACTTAATAGCCTAGTTGTCGGGATATTCAAGTAGCTGCCAGTGCTTATTTACTTCAGTTTCCTTTTGTTTAATTGTTTCCTTGAAGCCCGTTGCCTACAGGCCTAGACGCCAACATGATGGGAAGCGCTGCAATAACAGCTAATTGACAGCTGGCAGCGAATGACAGACAGCGCCAGCACTCAAGGAAAACAACTACTGCTACAACTTTGGAGCATGTATTGGATAGGGATGTATCCATGTAAGAGGGGGGTGGGTGGTTTTCTTGATTACATTTGAGGGTGTATCATTCATTCCCTGCCTTGTGTTACAGCTGCCAGCAGATGCAAGGTATTGTCCCAGGGCTGCAATGATTGGGAGATGCTGGATAAATGGTCGTCACCATAGCAGCAAGTGTAACTTGCCTTAGTTAACATGAACACCATAAGTAAACATGACTACCATAAGTAAATAATTACATAACCATTCTGTTAAGAAATTGTTAGTTAATGCTTTTACTGCATTGACTTATGTCAATGAATGTCCCGTTATTGTACAATTTTACCATATTCATAAATATAAAAAATATAAGTCAGTGTCTCCGTTTTGTATACCTTTCAGAACAGATTTGTGTATCAACTTGTAGCCACAGTCAGGGTTTGTGCTGATGCCGCTGTAGACAACGCACTGGAGCACCTTGGGATACTGGTCGTGGGGCAGGTTCTGAATCAGAGGTATAGTTCGAGCGGCCCCTGCCGCCAATGACTGTTGCATCATATACTTGCACCAGCCTTCCTGTATGAAGTGTGGCGTGATGAGCAGTGCTTAGCATTGGCTGTCCTGAATGGCCTGGCTTAGCTCTGTAGCGATGGCAGCTCCTGGGATAGAATCTCTCAGATGCAAAAAACATCTAAAGCAGTGGGGTGCCACCTCCAGGAAAGTGACGAGACGATTCCCCTTTTGGATATCCATTTCCGCCGAGCTGTGGCACACAACGACATCATACTTTCGACTCCACCGTGGCGCTGAGCTCAGAGGGCCCACTGGCAGGTGTGCTTTGGAGGAGGAGGCTGTTGGGATGTTCAACGCTGATGAAGAGGATGGTGATAACGGTGATGACGACGATGATGTTGATGAAACTAAGTTTGATGACAGTGATAACCTCTCAGAAGAAGCAGCTTTGTTAGCCACAATAGATGTATGATCATCCTGCGATGCCTCTTTGCACTACGAAAATGCACTTGCCCTCGACTTGAGCCAGTGCATCAAACCTTAAAGAAGATAAACACACTTTTTAATGTCTATTTACAACTTATGCAGGGTGAAATAAAAAAGTGTGGGTGGTAACCCAGTGTCTCTAGGGATTAATGTGGCGTAGGCCTAAGCCTAAACTATCTTAAAATGTAATCTTTAAAATTTAGCAGGTAAGTTTGACAAGAAAGAAAGGACAAGATAATAACTGCGTTTCCATCAGCTTATACTTACCATCAATGGTTCTTATTTTCACAGCAATTATTTCTACTCATTTTTAACTACTTTCTTCCAGCCATTGTCAAAGTTGAGTACGCTTACAGAGTGTGTGGACTGATCCAGTGCTCGAAATTAATCTATGATCAACATTCCCGTCCGGTGGTGGTCTGAAGTCTCAGCACCAATATGTGCATGCAGGGGCGTAGCACCAAATTCTGGACCCTATATACAAGAAGTCCTGAAGCCCCACTGAAGCCCTCCCTTTATTTTTTAACTAGCAGGAAGCTAGGATGTTACAGCCATTTTGTTTTGTCGAGGCGTCTGGGGCCTACATGCCATAGGTTATATTTATCCAACACATTCTCACTCTGAGCGCGTCGATTTGGTCAGTGACTTTGGCTTCAGCTTCTGACGCAAAAGGGTACCCACCCTTGTGCTCCTTTTTTCGATGCATGGGATTTTCAACTCGTTACAATGTAGGCCTAATCCCTCCACGGTAATATATGAAGCTATGAGCATTCATCCCATTGGCTAACGGGGGACCCGACGGCTGCACATAGAGACGCTATGAGCATTCATCTCATTGGCTAACGGAGGACCTTGTGCTTCTTTTTTCGATGCAGGGGGTTTTCCACTCATTACAATGTAATCCCTCCACTGCAATATATGAAGCTATGAGCATTCCTCCCATTGGCTAACGGAAGACCCGATGGCTGCACATTAACGGCGATTTTACAGTGAAATCTGTGACATTACTCAACACAACTACACCAACGTGTCCTTGTTAATTACACAACATGTATGTGTTAAGGCTATGGACATACATTTTCCTGTTTTGTGCTTTGATTGAGAGAAACAATCATTTTTTTGATCAGTGTTAATAACCAGTCTTAATAACCAAGGCCTCATCATTTGAAAGTGTCTGCTCTTGCTTTTGGTTGTCTCTGTTCATTTTAGCAACTATAAAGGAGGTAATTAAGAATGGGGTTCTATTTCATGTAGGCTACGCCGTCTAGGCTTCGCCTTATGGGCTTGTCCCGTGCGCGCGCTAGCGCGCGCTGAAAATTCAAACTATGCACCTATCAGCGTGGGCACCGCCCACATTTCCCACGGTATCGTGTCTATATAACGCGGTGTATACCGTCGCTCATCCTCCCTTTTCTTTCAGCACTTGTGCTTATCAGCGAGAAATTGAGAACTACTATTAAGAAGAAGATGAAGACTTAAACACGGATCTCCCGAGCCGGTGGCAGCGGCTCGGGCGAGGCCGCGGACAAACGGCCCCTTTTCAGGGCCACCTGAGAGCGCTCCTGGAGCTAGGTCCTTTTCAGGACTCCTTTGCGCCTCCTGTCCCGCCTCCCTGGCACCGGGTGACGGGCACTTGGCGTGCTCTGTGTGCCTCGGCACCGACCACGCCGAGGCTGCTATGGCGGCCCCCGTCTCCTGTGTCGCCTGCCGGGAGCTGCCTGAAGAGGGGATCCTCTCCAGGCATCTCTTCTTTTCCCCTGCGGTGGACCTGACGCGATGGCATCATCGACGCCGACGACGACGCCTCCATGGACGGCGACTCGGCGTCCGGTTTTTCCCGCTCTCGGGTTACAACCGCCACCGTCGCGGGGAGATCATGGGTGAGGCGGCGGCCATCAAAGGGTTTCCCATGCCGGCCCCGCCTCTCGCCCCCGTATCTGACGATATGCAGGGCGAGTGCTTTCGCACCCCATCTGCTTCCCGGCGGGTTACCCCTTGTTCCCGCCTGTGCAGCACTTGTTTACTGCTGCAGGTGGGGACCCTTCTACCCTGAAGGCTCCGGTAAGCGAGGGGGATCCCTCGCCTGGAGCCTCCACTGGCAGCGCTTCTCTGTCCGGGCGCCGGATGGCGCCCTAACGAAAAGCCGCTGCCCCCCGACCGCCTCCAGAAGCAGATTGTCGGCCTAACGGACGTTAGGCCGACAATCCGCGACGGCGGTCAACAACATCGCCCTGCTCTCCTCTGCCATGGTCTCCTTGTTTGCTGACAGGGAGGCCTACGGCCCGGAGGAAGCCGTGAGATGGCTGGCGGTTTCCCGCTTTTTCCAGCGCCATCCTCCAGCTATGCCAGCCGATAGCCGTTTCGGCCGGCCGGCATATGGCGTGGGCTACCATGATTCAAAGGGTCATATGGCTCTCCCACACTGCGGTGCAGGAACGAGAGCGGGCCAGCCTCGTCCAGGGTCCACTAGCGCCTGATGGCCTATTTGGTCCCCGGTTCTCCGAGGTGCTCGCGCACCAGCAGTCAGTCCGTGAGAATCGTTCCCGGTTCGGGGCGATTCTCACGTGCTCCTCCCACCAGCAGGCTGGGAGGAGGCGGGGTCCAGACCGGTCCCAGTGTTCCAGGGGGCCGCCTCCGATTCCTGCCCCGGTGCCGCAGCAGCCGGGTAGAGCAGCGCCACGGACCGGTAAGTTCCGGAAGCTTGCTCCTACTTTTTCTTTCCCTATTAAAAAAAAAAAAAAAAAAAGTAAAGACCGTTCGGCCGAACAGCGGTAGGCTACATGGTACCTAAAGAGCGACATTCCTCAGGCCACCTGCGTCCTACGCTTGTGGTGCGTTCCTCCATGTTGCCTCTTCCCCCCTCTCAGCCCTGTGGCTGTAGGGTGGCGGTCGGACGGCGTGTTCACATGGCCTCTGGTTCACCTGCTTCTAAGAAGCGGCGTCCCTTGGAGCCTCGTGGACGGATCAGAGACTCGTTGCACGAGCCCGTGGATACGGCCGCTTGTACCGGTCTCCTGGTTCCCCACATTATAGGTGAGGAGATGGGTCCGCGCGCTGTGGCTACAGCCTGCGGACAGGTGCTGCGGCCGGACGGCTCGCTCCCTGTTCAGCGGGCACGAGCGCGACGTCTAGACAGCTCGTTGTTTTTACAACTGCTAGTTGTGGTACGTCTCCTACGCTCGCTGAGCCTCCTCCCTTTCATGGGGAGCCCCCCATGGTTCACACGCAGTGTGAAGGCGGTAGGGGCAGAGGAATACGGGTTATTCCTGGACGGTCTTCCTCAGCTGTCGGCTCACCCTCTCTCCAACCGCTATGCGTGTTGGCAAGAGCGGTGCGTTCTGCCATCGTGGTTGGACACCACGTTGAGATGGGGCCATCCCATACAGTTCAAGCGTTGTCCCCCACCCTTTATGGGGTTGGTGGAGACCACGCTACGGGACCCGGCTGCGAGCACGGGTCTTGCAGCAGAGGTGGCACGTCTCTTGGTAAAGGGGTCCATCACTGTCGTTCCCCCCCACGAGTCTCACCTAGGTTTTTATTCCCGCTACTTCCTGGTTTCCAAGAAGTCAGGGGAAATTAGACCTATTCTGGATCTTCGCGTGTTCAACAGATTCGTTGCCACGAGGAAGTTCAGAATGCTCAGGGTCGGAGCATTGTTCCGGTGTGTGAGAGAGGACGATTGGTTCACATCCCTGGATCTCAAGGATGCTTACTTCCACGTCCCTGTTCGGCAGGCGCACAGGAAGTTTCTCCGCTTTGCCTTTATGGGGATGGCGTACGAGTACCAGTGTCTGCCGTTCGGCTATTCCCTGGCTCCGCGCACCTTCTCGAAGTGTGTGGAGACGGTGTTGGAACCGCTCAGACGTCAGGGAAAGAGGATTATTTTCTACCTAGACGATCTGCTTATTCTGAGCAACTCAGAAGAGACCGCGAGAAGGGACACCATGTTGGTGATAAACCATCTCTCCTTCCTGGGTTTTGCCATCAACTGGGAGAAGAGCTCCCCGCTCCCCAGCCGGCAGACAGTCTACTTGGGGCTTTGCCTAGACTCAGCCACCATGACTGCGATGCTTTCGCCTCCTCGGCGAGACGCCATCCTGTCGGCGCTCTCCCGTTTTCACGTTCGCAGAAACGTGACCGCACTGTCCACCATGCGCCTGTTGGGGCTGATGGCAGCTGCCCACCCCGTGGTCCCCCTGGGTCTGCTTTTTATGCGCAGACTCCAGCGGTGGTTTGCTCGCCAACGGTTGGACCCCAGGCGACACAAGCTCAGGGTGCTCCTCGTCCCCCGTTCGGTGTCGCCAGACCTGGAATATTGGAAAGGACCCTCCGCCCTTCTCAAGGGTGTTCCACTGGGCAGGGTGGCGTCCTACGTAGTGGTCTTCACGGACGCCTCGTTGACGGGTTGGGGAGGAACGTGCCTCTCTCACTCGGTCGGAGACGAGTGGCGCACGCCCCCTACAGCACACATAAATGTGTTGGAACTCGACGCAGTGAGGAAAGTGCTGTTGCATTTCTTTCACCTGGTGCGCGGCCGCCACGTTCTGATCAGGACAGACAGCGTGTCGGCGGCGGCGTACATCAACAGACAGGGGGGAGTCCGCTCCCCTGCTCTCCACCGAAAGGCGGTCGAGCTCTGGCTTTGGGCTCATCAGTATCTCCGCAGTCTGAGAGCCCTGCATATCGCGGGCGCCCAGAACTTTGGGACGGACCTCATGTCTCGAGGCGGTCCCCGCCGAGACGAGTGGCGGTTACATCCCGACATTGTCAGATTGATCTGGCAGAGGTTCGGGACAGCGCAGGTGGACCTCTTCGCGTCCCGGGAGAACACGCACTGCAGGTGGTGGTTCTCCCTCAGCCCTCGGGATCTTCCCCCGTTGGGGGTAGATGCGTTGGCACACACACCTTGGCCGCGGGCTCTCTTGTATGCGTTCCCCCCGCTCCAGCTGATCCTTCCTCTTCTGGAACGGGTCAGACAGGAGAGACTGTCCCTGATATTAGTGGCCCCGGAGAACCGTTCAGCTCTGTGGTTTCCAGAGCTGGCCGCGCTCTCGCGGTCGGCGCCTTGGCCAGTACCATTCAGGCCGGATGCGCTTTCACAGGCCCACGGGACGGTGCACCACCAGCCCGATGTCTCGGGACGGCTGTTGGTTTGGCTCCTGAGAGGTTGATCCTGCAGGGCAAAGGTTTGCCTGAGACGGTTATCAACACTATTCAGAGTGCTCGTGCGCCTTCTACTTCTTCCCTCTATGCGGCGAAGTGGTGCGCCTTCTCTAATTGGTGTGAGACGAACCACGCTGTCCCATCTCAATGCGAGGTGGGAAGCGTGCTTTCGTTTCTGCAAAACTTATTGGAAAAAGGTTTGGCTTTCTCCACTATCAAGGTCTATGCGGCAGCCGTTTCGGCTGGCCATGCAGGCTGTGATGGTGGACCGATCTTCAGCCATCCACTGGTCAAGAGATTCTTGCGTGGGGCTAGACGGGTTAGGCCTGTTTCACGCGTGCTTACACCACGCTGGGATCTCCCCACCGTGTTGCGCGGATTGTCCAGGGATCCTTTCGAGCCTCTCTCCCAGGCCCCTTTGGATGCCCTGTCATTTAAGACGGCGCTCTTGTTGGCCTTGGTTTCTGCCAAGCGGGCCGGTGAGCTAACCGCTCTGTCTGTCAGCCCGAGTTGCTTGTTGCTAAACGAGGACAGCTCCTTCGCGTTGCTCAGACCTAATCCTGCGTTCCTCCCGAAGAACATTAATAGTTCTTTTCGGTCGAGGGATATTGTGCTTAAGGCTTTTCACCCCCCGCCTCATTCTAGTGAGGCGGAGGCTGAGTTGCATCTCCTGTGCCCGGTTCGGGCGTTGGCTATGTACGTGAATCGCTCGGCAGCGTTCCGCTCCACACAACAGTTGTTTGTGTGTTATAGCGACGCTAGCAGGGGCCGCGCTCTCTCTAAGCAGCGGTTTTCTCGCTGGGTATGTGAGGGTGTTTGCCTAGCC
The DNA here is from genome assembly GCF_026213295.1 of Gadus chalcogrammus. Lineage (NCBI taxonomy): Eukaryota > Metazoa > Chordata > Actinopteri > Gadiformes > Gadidae > Gadus > Gadus chalcogrammus. Next base: position 13,618,565 of record NC_079427.1, on the reverse strand, counting down.
TACTCTCGGCAGGGCTTGGCGCCACCGTTGGGCGTTAAAGCTCACTCCACACGGAGCGTGGCCGCTTCAACGGCTCTACTCAAGGGCGTTTCGGTGGAAGACATCTGCGCGGCTGCGTCTTGGTCTTCCCTCGGCCTCTTTGTCCGTTTTTACATGTTAGACATGTCCAGGGGCTCACTCGGCAACTCTGTGCTAGAGTCCGGGACCCCTTTTTACGGCTTAAGAATATAGACATGTTCTTTAAAGCGGCGTGGTTGGATTTCCTCTCGCCGGCTGGCGAGTTGGTCTTGATTACCAGTCTCTTACTCTCCCACCTTTTTTCAAATGAAAAACAGGCTAGGGGGTTTTCTATTGGCTCGCCAATTGTCTGGTGGTTTTGTTTACCAGTGAGGCACTCCCGCCGTTTTCTTCAAATAAGAAACGGCCGAGAGAGTCCCATTATTGGAGAGCCGAATTCCGTAGCTCCCCCCCCGGTGGTAGCGGACCTAATGGAAACCGTGTTGCTCTGGTTTTCTTTTCCTTTTCATGGGTTCCATGAAGCACGGAATAGAGCCGGAGTCTTTACAGACTCACTTTTTTCTCCCTTGATCATTGCGTTGCTTGATCTAGGAGGAATTAGTTTTTATAAAGCTGTTGTGTTTTACACTTCCTTGGCTTTTTGAGTCTTAATGTGTTCTGGTGACTTAGGTCGTTTTGACTGGGGTCCAGCAGGAGTACATTGATCGGGCTCCGCTCGCAGCTTCACCTTAGCCCATAAGGCGAAGCCTAGACGGCGTAGCCTACATGAAATAGAACGATAGTTATGTTATTATAACTCTAGTTCTAGGATTGTAGGCGTAGCCGTCTAGTTTCCCACCTGCTGTACCCTCCAAATGCTGAAAGAAAAGCGTGGAGGATGAGCGACGGTATACACCGCGTTATATAGACACGATACCGTGGGAAATGTGGGCGGTGCCCACGCTGATAGGTGCATAGTTAGAATTTTCAGCGCGCGCCAGCGCGCGCACGGGACAAGCCCATAAGGCGAAGCCTAGACGGCTACGCCTACAATCATAGAACTAGAGTTATAATAACATAACTATCGTTTCATCTTGTTTGTTTAAACGTTAGTTAGTTAGAACCTGACTTCCTTCATTTTGTCTTCTCTCCCTGTCTTTCTTTACCTTTCTCTTCGGAGAGCCAGACTTCAATTTATTTAACTGTGGCTATGACATATTGCCGCAACTCCATCCAGATAATAAATGTTCACCGTAGCGTAGGCAAGGTGCGATTTGCGGTGAAATCAGCTGTGTGGACTGAACCATTTGACGTGTTCACAGAGTATAAGAATAGTGTTCACAGAGTAGTCACAGCAGTCTTTAGGCTACTTTTAGCACTAATATACCAATTCATTCAACTATTACTCTAAGCTTGCATTGAGATCGATATTCATCATGACATTAAGCTATGATATTAAACTATTTGAACAACAATCAAAATATACAACAACATCATGAATAAAAGTGCTACGGAATGATTGGGCCGCGCCGCACCGCAATCATTCCGTAGCACTTCTATCTTTGACGCAAGCCGTTGCTGAACCGAGTCAATTTCCACAGAGCAGATCGACCCGGGCAGGAAGTTAAATAGTAAAAGCCATAGAGCATCTGGTGAATTTTCAAAATAAAACACAATACTAAGCTCATGTAGCCTGTTATAACTTCACATCAACATTACGTCATGACCGCTGGAACCAGGTCAGCAGTCAATCAATCAAAGGGTCTCAGATGGGCCCATGGACATATTATAAAATGGACAACGGATTCCAAAATGGCGCCCATTTTGGAAGCCCACTGGCGCCCACTGAAGTCGACTATGATTTCTTTTGTCTTTCTGACATTTTTGCATATTCTCGAAGAAAGTTGTCCAATCCCGGGTTGCTTTGAACTCACTTCATTTATTATAAAGTCGTCGGCATGTTTCGGCATGGTAAGTGAAGCTATACGGAGGGAATTCTAGGAATCGTGTAGAACACGTGTGAGAGATAATAACTCTGGCTACTATGGGCCACGGGCAGAGGCCCGTGACCCTTCGCGGGTGTCGCTGAAAATCTCTCTGGCGATCCCCACTTCGTGTCCTCAGGTAGAGACCGCCAAGTGGGCGTGGCCTAGTGGGCGTGGCCGGGGTGCCGCTTCGGCTTCTTCATATATTTAAAAGGCCCTGCCATCTGTGGCTGGAGCAGCCTCTAATAAGGTCTTGCTCCCCTTGTGGCTATGTATAGTATTTACGGCTTATATGTTTGGTCCTGCTTCATTTTGGTCTATGTGTGGGTAGCTCAGATTCTTAAAATACGTAACAACATTCAGGGTCAGGTTGTTTTTTTGACACCATTCTGTCAGTCTGTCAACTTCGTCTCTGTAGGCACTTTCATTTTCATGGGTGATTTGTCCTACCACAGTGGTGTCATCTGCAAATTTGATCACAGTATTTGAAGGATGGGTGTTGATGCAGTCATATGTGTATACGGAGTACAGCAGGGGACTCAATACACAGCCTTGTGGAGCTCCAGTGCTGAGGGACAGGCTCGAGGATTGGTGAGGACCCAGTCTCACTGTCTGCGGGCGATCTGTTAGGAAATCCTTAATCCACATACACAGGCTGTAGCTGAGGCCCAGATCAAGAAGTTTGGTGATCAGCCGGTTGGGGACGATGGTATTAAAAGCCAAGCTGTAATCTATAAAGAGTAGTCTTACATATGTCTCCTTCTTGTCCAGGTGTGTCAGCGTTGAATGGAGGGCTGTGACGATAGCGTCCTCAGTGGACCTGTTTTCCCTGTAAGCAAACTGATGCTGGTCCAGGGAGCGAGGGAGGAAAGCCTTAACGCGCTTCGCCACCAGCCTCTCAAAGCACTTGGCGATGATGGGAGTCTGCGCCACAGGTCTATAGTCATTTAAGGTGCTGATGTTACTTTGCTTGGGCACAGGTATAATAGTGGCTGTTTTAAAACAGGTTGGTACGACCGCTTTGGCTAAAGACATATTAAAAATGTCCGTAAAGACATCTGCAAGCTGGTATGCGCATTCTTTGAGCACTCTTCCTGGAATGCCATCTGGTCCCTCTGGCTTCCTTGTGTTCACAGACCTGAGGATGAGTCTTACCTCCTCTGATGTGACCATGGCTGTGTGGTCTGTGCCAGCAGGTGGGGGAGCAGCTCCATTATCTAGCCCAGGTGTCTCGAAGCGGGCATAGAAGTGGTTGAGCTCCTCTGCCAAGGAGGCATTGATGTTTGTCGGTGGGTTGCGGCTTCCCCTGTAGTTTGTGATCTGTTGTATGCCTTGCCACACTTGTGTTGGGTCTCTGTTGGTGAAGTGGCCCTCAATCTTCTCCCTGTACATGGCTTTGGCCTGCTTGATGCCTTTTTTCAGGTTGTGCCTGGCTATGCTGTACTGTGCTCTGTCACCTGATTTGAATGCTGCGTTGCGCTCCCTCAGAAGGGCCTGTACCTCCCCAGTCATCCAGGGTTTCCTGTTAGGGGGAATCCTGCTGCGGGTGATGGTGGTGATATTTTCAATGCAGGTCCTGATGTAACAGAGGACAGCGAAGGCATACTCATTTACATCCTGATTAAAAAACAAGGTCCAGTTTGCTCTTTCAAAGCAGTCCTGGAGCTGTAGAGATGCATCTTCAGGCCACTTCCTAAACGTTTTAATGGTAGCTTCTTGTTTTTTAATGGGGCGATATGCGGGAATCAGGGATAGTGACAGGTGATCAGACTGGCCCAGGTGTGCGAGGGGTGAGGCCCTGTATCCCTTTTTAATATTTGAATACACACAGTCCAGAATATTTTTTCCTCGAGTTGCGCACTTTACGTGTTGATCAAAGCAAGGCAGCACCGTATTGAGGTTGACATGGTTAAAGTCACCAGCCACGATAAAAACGCCCTCTGGATAAGTGGTCTGCTGTTTGTTTATAGCTGCTAGTAGATAGCCAAGTGCTGCATTAACGTTGGCATCTGGTGGGATGTATACAGCGGTTACCACGGTAACTGAGAATTTGCGTGGTAAATAAAATGGTCTGCATTTGACTGCTAGCATCTCTAGATCAGGTGAACAGTGCTGATCAATGACAGTGGAGTTTGTACACCAGTCCTTATTTACATATGTACATAGTCCTCCTCCACGGCTCTTACCAGAAGCCTCTGTTCTATCGCTGCGATGAAGTGAGCAACCTGCCAGCTCCACTGCTGCATCTGAGATCCCTGAGTGTAGCCAGCTTTCCGTGATAACGATGATGGAGCTGTCTCGTATGGTTGACCGCGTCGATATATCTAGATGAAGCTCGTCCATCTTATTTCCTAGAGACCTGACATTTGCGACGTAAAGACTGGGCAGTGGTGGTCTGTTTGGAGCCCTTTTTAGCCTAGCCAAGTCGCCAGACCTGCAACCCCGCTTCTGTTTACGTTCCCTCCTCCGTCTTCGGGGTATGCCGCTCGGTGTATCTATACATGGAGACGCCGGTGTTCTTGCTATTCCCGGAGGAATCCCATGCGAGTGTTGAAAGGCACTCGTTATCGGAATTTGGCATGTTCTACCGAAGTGAAATAAATCCTCTCTGTTGTAGACAATATTTGACGATTGATTTGGTTTAATTTGACTGATTTCACTGCATTGTTAGCCTAAGTGGATCGCAGAGTGGGTCGTAAGAGCATCGTACAGTTTTCACACCGTTTCCCGAAAGTATATTTGGTAACGAACGTCTTAAAAACGCTCACGAGTCACGAGTAGCTAACGAGTGCTCCAGGGTACTCGTAGGACGCTAAGAGCCTCGTTAGCCTACTATAGCCTCAGTGGCGTAGCCAGCGGACATTCCTAGTATTGGATGCGTTTTATTATAACACATTGGTAATGGTGTATCACGTGCGTCTGAGCCTAATGTGGGCCATTATGTTCTTATGCCGCTTTTCCACTGCATGGTACCAGCTCGACACGACTCGACTCGACTCGACTCAGCTCGCCTTTTTTGCGTTTCCACCGCGATCTAGTACCTCAAGTGGCTGCTTTTTCTAGTACCGCCTCGCTCTAGGTTCCAAGCGGCTGAGCCGATGCTAAAAGGTGACGTCGGCAGACGGCCGGCCACTGATTGGCCAGAGAGTGTGACGAAGTCACGAGAGCGACATGGCAATCATGCTGGTAACAGCCATAGCAGCGCCGCAGCCAACATATTCCACTTCTTCAACATGCCAGCTAATAATACGAACACGAATACCATCGCATCGATGTTCTCCATTGTTGTTATGTGGGTTCTGTCCATGTGTGGGTTACGTAGGTGTTGTTTGCGTCGCGTACAAAAATACATCACGGCCCTTTCGCGCAGACGACCCCGCCCACGTCCCGGAGGTACTATTTGCGGTGGAAAAGGACCCGCGCTGCTACCGTGTCGAGTCGTGTCGAGTCGTGTCGTGTCGAGTCGAGCTACATGTACGGTGGAAAAGCGGCATTAGTTTGAGAGAGACAGTCCAGGAAATGTTTGAGCAGGCAGGGCACTTAAAATGAAACGTAGCATAAAATAATGTAAAAAAAAAAAAATATATATATATATATATATATTATATTTTTTTATAAAAAACAAGCAAAGGAGCAGGCAAAAGGCTGGGATATGGTGGGGATTGGTCACCTTGACGGGAATGTTTAGTGACATGTGGGAGGGTGGAGGGGGTTAAAAAAAAGTCTCAATCACTCTTCGACGTGCATGAAAACCAGCCGCGTAGTTATGAGGGAGGCCGTCCTCACACCGATATTCCTCGTCGTCATCGTCCTCAATGTCCTCCGGTTCAACCAAAGCTACCCCAGCCTTAGCTGCAATGTTGTGCAACATAGCTGTCACATATATCACAGCGCATGACTTGGCCGGCGAAAACTGGAGCCCTCTGCTGGACTTGTGAAGGCATCTAAAGCGCAACTTCCACCTCCCGATCGTGCGCTCAGGATTAGGACTGCTATATATGTCGGCCTAGGTTTAATCAATTGTGTTTTAATATCTTTAGCATTCATATTATTGCAATCTATTCTTTTCGTAGGCTACTCTGCGGTTGGCCTTGATGGGGAGATATTTTAACCCTTTTTAACCCCATTTTACTCGATGGTTATTATCGATGGTTCGAAAGATCCACCTTTCGAACCATTTTACGAGCGAAGATCCATCGATATCGGGAAACGGGGCCCTGGGCGATCGCAGTAGCATTGTTTGTTTACCGACCAGTTACTAATCCCACGATGATTCTCTATATGTTTAACAATTATTATTTTAGATTAGTTTTCCCCTTTTTGACTTTATGAGAAAAGCACCTTGTGTATACCTTTTTGAATGTTAAAATAGAAATCATAATTACCACTCGTCTTTTAATATATTTCTGTTTCTGAAACGAGAATCAAATGCCCAATATATGCACAGACCCATCAGCTGGACTCAATGTTTCACAACAAAAAATTAAAAAGTAAAGTAAAAGGGCTCAGAAAAACAACAAAAAAGGATACATGACAGCTGCCAAATTTACAGGCTGGCTTTTCCTCAAAGCCCTCCCTTTAAAGTGTGGTCCTTTGGAAGCTTCATTTCAAGGGCTACGTAGCCCTACGTCTTGGCCCTAGTCCTTAAACCAAATTAGAATTGGGACAGCCTTTCCCCTTTAAAACAAGGGGGAGGGGTAAGGGGTGGAAATGGGATTAGGCCTAATTTCCAGTGAAGTGAACGCACCATTATTACAGAAGAATCTGACGCGCTGACTGTACGACACGCCCACTGTATGACACGCCCACTTCACGCCATGACGGAAGAGAGCGAAACGTCACTTCCTGGTCCTGAATCTGACGTGTCTTATAGTTTCGCATGGGCAGCTGGTCCTACTTGCTGGGGATTTATTTCTTATTTATTAGACTATATCTGGTAAGAATCCCATAACGCAAGACCTAGCCAGGTTACCTCTGAACTGCTTGAAACACCATGACTTTACACGTCAACATGACATGTGTGTTATTGTGTATGTGTGTGTTCTCCTGATGCAGCTCGTGTAGCGACGTGGTGTCAAGATGCTGGATTTCTTCACCATCTTCGGCAAGGGGGGCATAGTGCTGTGGTGTTTCCAGGGCGCCGGGGTCACTGAGTCCTTCACCGGGCCGGTCAATGCGTTGATCCGCTCCGTCATCCTCCAGGTACGGCTACAGTATAGGGTCCGTACGGGTTGTTGTCGTGTAGCTGCGGTTAGTCGGAGTGCTAGCTTCAGCTAGCCCTAGCGCTAGCAAACGTTAGCACATTGCGTAATAGTAGTGGAGAACCAATTGAGGTATTCAAAGTATTAGAAAATCTTGCATACAAAAAAAATTAATTTTAAAGTAGAATAAGTGCCTAGCAGAAGGCAAATGGCAGAAAGGGAGTATACTATTCATAAGTATGTTTAAATTGGTGTGCATATTGCCATGAAAATAAGAGACATTGTTTAAGTTAACTTATAATGAGCCCTTTATATCTACATAGGGGTCAGGTCCTCTAACATGGAGCATGTTCTTCTAGTAGCCCAGGGGGGACATAGCGTTTTGGCTTGAGAAATCAAGGAAGGAGGGGGTCGTGTTATCCCCATGGCAATGACCCATGCTAATTATTTTTTAAAGTAGTGGAGGCGTGTCATATTGAACCATGTTGTACATGAAGTGTGTTGCTATAAGTGTCCTTCAAGCATAACCCTCTCTCGGACGGAATATCAACATCAACCGCTGGCCTGACGGAGGTCCGCACATCCACACACACACACAACATGGTGTTATACTATGCGTCAGAGAAGCTTAACCCCCTCTCTGATGCGGACATCAGAAACAGCCGGATCAGATGGAGCTTCACACTTCCACACACACCGGGGCATTATATTTAAGGGTCTTAGAAGCTTAACCCTCTCTTGAGCTCACCATCAACATCAACCAGTGGCAAGACTGAGCTCTACACATTGTGGTGTTATATATGTGTCAAATAAGTTTAACCCTCTCTCAGACGCAACGCATGTTTCCAGTGAGGAAGAGCATGATCTGTCCTTTCCCCACACATTAATTACCACTCATGTATTTAGGGGAACCAATTATAATGGAGTTTTACTTCTTATCCCAAGTGTTGAATAGTGTAGCAGAAGGCAGTTCGGGGATGAGGGGGATCATGATAAGGGGACGTGCATTCTTTAATAATTCCATGATTTGGAAACGTTTTTTTGATTGATTTCCTGTTTGATTACTAAAAGTAGGCCTGCACTCTTTCGGGTAAAGTTAATATCCAGAACGAAACTGGCGCTACAAGTGCACACCCTCAAAAATAAGCAACCTATCTGCACGTATGGCAGTGCAAGTACTTCTGCAAATTGTCAAAATGTCAAACTTTTGCTTCAAAAAATATGGATAAAATGGTTCCAGGTTGAAGACTGTCATTTATGTGTAGGGAGTTGGGTGTTCAATCGGTATTCAATTTTGTTCTTAATGGTATTAAAGGTCCCATGGCATGCTACTTTACAGATGCTTTAATAAAGTTGTTAGTGGGCCCCTAATACAGTACTTGGAAAATATTCTAGAACACTCCGGGTGCTCGGCGGAAGTCCTGGAGCTCAAAATCCAAATAATATAATATATACAGTAGGGCTGTCAAGCGATTAAAATATTTAATCACGATTAATCGCATTATTGCCATAGTTAACTCGCGATTAATCGCAAATCTTTTTTCTATGCTAAATATCCCTTGATTACATTGTCCCATTAATTGTTCTAATTTTAATGCTCTTATCAACATGGAGAAGTGCATCGGCTTGCCTTGTGCAAATGTTTTTTTATTGATAACAACATATAGTGATCAAAACAGGAAGATACAAAAAAAAACGATGGTGCAATTAAACGATGAACATACAAACATACTGCCTACAACATAGCAGTCAGGCTACTGCTTCTTTGTTTTGAGCCAAAGATTATTATTTATTTTTTAAATGAACGCCGTTAAAATTGGATTGCGTTAACGCCATTAATAACGTGTTTAACTGACAGCCCTAATATACAGTAGATATCTATATAATATAATGTTTATTATGACGGCCAAAAGCTGTGAGTTCCACTGGATAATATTATGAATCTCAAACGACTGCTTTGGATTGTCAGACTTCTCTGGTTCTTCCCCTTTCACATCAATCTGAAGTACAGACTGAGACATGGAGGAGAAAGCGGAATCCCGCTACTTCCACAACGAGACTCGTAGTGGGGGTTATCTTGGTGGCGGTGGAGCACCACCGCCGACATTGAGGAGAAAGGGATTGTTGCCTGCGATTGTTGCCCGGATTCTTCTCCCGCCAGAGCCCCGCTGCCAGGGCAGCAACGCCGCCCTGGCTGTACGACACGCGGGGCACCACTGCCACGGGGCACCAGTGCCGCAGTTTTCATCTAGAGTTTAGTTATTTTGTGACTATCACTGGTGTCATCTTCATTAGGGAAGAGCTCTATTATAGTGGTTTATTTGTTCTCACATCCTTCTGCGCTGTGGCTCTCATTTGTGCTAAAAATTAATCTATTGGATTATTTGTATCAACTCTAAATATCAAACGTTCCCTAATATATATATATATATATATTTTTTTTTTTAGGAACGCAGTGGTAACAATTCCTACACTCATGAAGCATTGAGTCTCAAGTACAAGCTCGATAATGAGTTTGAGTTGGTTTTTGTGGTAAGTATGCCAAGCATAAACTCAATATTAACCTCCCAGAGTAATTATAGCACTTTACATTTCAGTTTGTGCATTGTCCGTTTTCCCTAGGTGGGTTTTCAAAAGATCCTCACACTGACATACGTGGACAAGTTGATAACTGATGTCCAACTTCAGTTCAGGGATCGCTATAAGAATGAGCTGGACAAAAATGTGTCATTGAAACTTCTCAACAGCAATTTTGAGTTTGAAAACGACTTCACAATGCTGCTTAGGTAAAGTAGCATACGACTCAATCATAAATCAACTGCTGTAGGTGTTGTTAATAGAAACTCTTGATGCTTATAATAATAATAATATATAATATACAGATTAGAAGTTCGTTATGATGCTGGCAAAATATTGCATTTGTATGTGCAATTTTTGGGTAGGTTCACTGCTCTTACCAACATGTACATGTACAAGTAGATTTAAAATGTCCTAATACACAGTGAAGTGCACTATCCAGCTGGCCAGTGAACTATATATCTTGAGTGTGTTTCTAATGTAAAATTATGATGATTTTTAAATCAGAGAGGCAGAGGATAGCAGCAAAGCTAAGGGTCCTGCCTCCATGCGGACCTTCACCGAGTCGCTGAAGTCCCAGAAAACGGTGAAGTCAATGATCGAGACAAAGGGTGGGGACAAGGTCAAGGAGCAGGGCGGCAAGAAGAATAAAAATGCTAAGAAGGAGGGTAAGTGCTGCAGGGAATGCTAGTGATCATTTTTATGTATGTATCAGTAGTAATGTTTACTACCATACATCTTTTATATTTAATGTTGTATTTTGACCGGGATATGTGTCTACTTTCTGACTTTACATGTCCTCCCATGCCTTTTGAAAGACATGAGAGATGCTGAGATGCAACGTGTCGTGTTGGCGTTGCTGTAATATTTTCTCCCTTTGCTTCTCCTCCCAGCTCCTGTAGCCGAGCCTGAGAAAGTGGAACCAGGCAAGAACGCTTCTGTCAGCCAGAAGCCAATGGAGAACGGCAACCAGGGCCTGACCCCAGAGGAGGTCATCCAGAAGAAGCGGGAAGAGTTCTTCCGCAAGCACCGGGGTGGAAATGTTGAGAAACCCAGGTTAGAGACAGTCAAAATGTTGGTTTGTGTAGGGGTTTAGCTAGGCAGACTTTTGATTTGATGAGATCCAACAAACTAGGGAGTTCTGCAAATGATCTGGACGTGATCTCTTGCTGGGACATTTAACACAATATTAGCAATATTTATGAACCGTCATGAAGATCAGAAAAGGCTAGATCAACTGGCTGGTTTGCAATATGTTTGAAATATTACATTGAAAGAAATTTATTTTATTATTATATATATTTTTTGTTTTCTATTATATAACAGATTGCACATTGGCCAACCGGTTGTATTCTCTCTTTTAACCGGCCATTCTACTTCCTTTAGTGCCACTAAATCCCCCAAGCCTCAGAAGCCCAAGGAGAAGCAGAGACGTGTGTGGGACATGGGTGGCAGCAGTCCAACTGCACTGGACTACAGCGATCCAAACAGCCCGGACGTCCCCGTCGAACCAGCAAGAGATGTATGTATAAACACTATCTTTGTTTTACTTCAGTCCTTTAGTGGGGTTTCTTGAGCAACTGATTTTGTTCTCCTGTTTTGTATTGTATCAGAGGGGGCCGGTTAAGAGGAGATGGGCAGGGTCAGTTGCCAATGATCTCCCCTGCGTTTCAGGAATTGCAGCTGAACTCCATGAAGGGAGACCTGCTGTCTGTAGATTATGAGTCCAGCGAGGAGGAGGAGGAGGAGGAAGAGGAAGAGGAAGTTGTGGAGGAGGAACCTGAGAGGATCAAGGTCGCCGACACTAAGAAAGTGTAAGATCACCCTGCCTTTTTCAACTCCTTTTCGAATATTTTCTCTGAAGGGTTCTGGGGTGTTATGGTCTTGGGACATTATAGCAGTTCTAAAACAGGATGCCTGCTTCATCACTGTTGGTACTCAACCGGTGGACTCTCAACTCTCCACAGCCCTAAGAAGGGTGTAGGTTTTGGGGGCATGTTTGGGATGCTCAAGGGCCTGGTGGGCGCCAAAAGCCTGAGTAGGGAGGACATGGAGCCAGTGCTGGACAAGATGAGGGATCACCTCATCGGTAATAAATCCCTTCAAACCTTACAGTATATTCAGTTCAATGTTGACCTGTTGACCCATGGGAGTATCGGTTTGATGCAATTCTCTCTCTGTCGTCTCACAGCTAAGAATGTAGCAGCTGAGATATCCATCCAGCTCTGTGACTCTGTGGCCAAAAAGCTAGAGGGCAAAGTCATGGGCACCTTCACCAGTAAGTGGGTGTGACATTTATCTTTTAAATAATTGTAGGGCATAGTGGTAAAGGTACTTTAATTGTTGTAATTATACAATTCTAAATATATATGCTATACGGTGGCCTAACAAGGCTAGTCTTCTTTGGAAAGAATGGTCTATGGTCAGATGTTTCACTCGTACCCGAAAGGTTCTGAGTCAAGCCCCACAGTCTACCTGATATGTAGTGGTTGGATGCCCCTAACCCCTATTGCTCATGAAGGACAGAATTCATCAGTTAAATGACTACACGGTAAATTGTTATTCCCTCCGTCTCTCCAGCTGTGGCCTCCACGGTTAAACAGGCCCTGCAGGAATCGCTGGTGCAGATCCTGCAGCCAAAGAGAAGGGTGGACATCCTCCGAGACGTCCTGGAGGCCCGTAGCCAACGCCGGCCTTTCATCGTCACCTTCTGTGGGGTCAACGGGGTCGGAAAGTCTACCAACCTGGCCAAGGTGTGTATGAGCTGGGCTCAGTCAATGCGTCAATGATTTCAATGTCGTTTTCTCACTCACTCACTTTTATATTACTCTATCGGTTCTCGGCAAAGTTGGTGAGCCGGTGACTTCAGGAAGGGAAGTTGAATGCAGAGTCATTCATGTAGATAATTAATTTTGAAGTAAGAAGTAATGAAACATGCAAATTGAGTTTTATTTCGGTTCAGGTGAAAAACATAAATGTAATGGCAAACAATGGGCGGATGAATACAAGCATAAAGAGAACTTCAATAGAGGTCCATTGATGGAACTGTACTGGCCTGTTTTATTGGCGGTGCCAGTAGGTAGAACCTTTTTGAGAAAACGTGTCATTCATTAAAAACGCACCATGATGAACATTTTCGGCTCCCACCATTCCGGATATATCCGTTAAACCAATCACAATCAGGTTTTTTGTCATAATCTTCACGCAAACACTGTCTTCCAAGATGAAATAAAAAAACATTGATTTAGTTAATGTAATCCACGCCTCACCAACCCATCAACCTTAACGTAATGCATCCCGTCTCACCGTGTCCCCCCCCCCCCCCCCCCAGATCTCTTTCTGGCTCATCGAGAACGGCTTCACCGTGCTGATCGCCGCCTGCGACACCTTCCGCGCCGGAGCGGTGGAGCAGCTGAGGACGCACCAGCGGCGCCTCAACTCCCTGCACCCGCCAGAGGAGCACGGCGGGCGGCCCGTGGTGCAGCTCTACGAGAAGGGCTACGGGAAGGACGCCGCCGGCATCGCCATGGAGGCCATCGCCTACGGTAAGACAACAACCGCTCGCTATTGGGTTTTGGCCTCGGAAACCCTGTTGCTGTTATGGTAGACCGTACCAAATCTACACATGGAACAGAATATCAGCTCTTGTTCGTGTCGAAGACTATCACCAAATAGCGTGAAAGAGTCATTACGGAAATGACGATTTTTTTTTTAAAACTTGTATCGTCATCAATAACCCACTGTGGACTTGAGATGCATGACCTCTCCATGCTGACTGTGCCCCTCCACAGCCCGGAACCAGGCCTTCGACGTGGTGCTCGTGGACACAGCCGGGCGTATGCAGGACAATGCCCCCCTGATGACGGCTCTGGCCAAGCTGATTGCCGTCAACATGCCTGACCTAGTCCTGTTTGTTGGGGAGGCGCTGGTGGGCAACGAGGCTGTGGACCAGCTGGTAAGGACAGAGTTCCGTCTGCTGGCTGACGAGGCCAGTAAGATCTAAATGTAAAAGGGGCTGTATTATGAGGGCAAGTTGTGGAAGTGCTGATTCAGAGCTATAAGAAGATTCAAGATTCAGATTCAAGAGAAAAGAAAGCAAGAATTCAAGGATTCAAATTCAAGAAGCAAGGTTTTGAAGCTTGAACAGTGCTCAGATGAATTGTGGACACTTGTTGGGAATTCTCCTTAAATTATTGTCTTAATATGGCGTGTATTAAGTGAAAGGGGGGATAACATGTACAGCAGAAATGGATACAGTAATATACCGTATTTTCCGCAATATAAAGCACACCGGATTATAAGGCGCACCTTCAATGAATGGCCTATTTTAGAACTCTTTTCATGTATAGGGTGCACCGGATTATAAGGCGCATAGAATAGAAGATACTGCAGTCAAATGTTTGACTGGGGTTGCGTTATGCATCCACTAGACCGAGCTGTGCTAAAGGGAATGTCAACAAAACAGTCTGACAACTCTGTTCACTCCCATGGTAACGATGTTCAAACGTTAATTCGCATATTAACAATATCTCTCAGCCTTGTTCACTCTTCTCCCAAACGTGGAGGGGAACTTTTCCCTGATTCAGTTAACATGCAGTAAAAGAAACAGTCTGATACCACTAAATCAAACGTTAGTGCATTCACAATATAGTAACTCAAAATTTTTCAACTTGTGTATAAAACTATGTTTTATACGTAGTGCATTCAACGTTGTTCAAACGGTAATGTGCATATTCACAATATCTTCCAGCCTTGTTCAGTTGTAAACACGTAAAAGACACAGTCTGATACCACTAATTCAAACATTAGTGCATAACTCAACATTGTTCAGTTACGTATAACACGTAAAGCTCACTTTTTCAGTTCATTCCCCGTCCACGAATCCCTCGAATTCTTCTTCTTCAGTGTCCGAATTGAACAGTTGGGCGAGTACGGCATCCAACATGCCCGGCTCCCTCTCGTCATTATCCGTGTCAGTGTCGCTGCTGTTACCTGGCAGTTCAGTGATTATTCCTGCCTTCGTGAAAGCTCGGACCACAGTTGAGACTGATATATCAGCCCAGGCATCCACGATCCATTGGCAGATAGTGGCGCAAGTCGCCCGGCGCTGTCTCCCCGTCTTGGTGAACGTGTGTTCGCCTTCTAAGTGTTTGTGTGTTCGCCATATAAAGCGCTCCGGATTATAAGGCACCCTGCGTTTTTTGAGAAAATTAAAGGCTTTTAAGTGCGCCTTATAGTGTGGAAAATACGGTATGCAGAAGAACAGATACTGACCGTTGCCTTATGAGATAAACTAACGAAGATCCTAGGCAGGGTGAAATTTTTGTTTGTTAACATGTTAAGGACCTATTAAAGGCAACATTTGACGTGAATAAAATAAACACTTATAGATTGTTCAGTATTGAGTAACATTGTAGAGTCTGAGTTTTCCTCTTCAGACTTAACACGTGTGTATTGCATATTCTGTATATTGATGGGCAATCAATATGTACACATGCAAATAGCACTTTATTTTTTTTAATCCTTCAAGGGAATTTCTTCTTTGACAAAAAAAGGATTTCCTTGTTCAATAAGATCACTTCAGCATAACATCGTCTGACTGACGTTTTCCTCATGCGTCCAGGTGAAGTTCAACCAGGCCCTGGCGGACCACTCCATGTCTGACAAGCCTCGCCTCATCGACGGGATCGTTCTCACCAAGTTTGATACCATCGACGACAAGGTTAACAAAGTTCCCAATAACGTACTGGCATTTCACTCTGGCATGATTGGTTGAGCTTCCTGCCAGTTCAGAGCACCCACATGTTTATTTTATGCTGTGCCTTCATGACATTTTTGACTGAAATGCCTCCCATCTTCCTCTCCAGGTCGGCGCTGCCATTTCCATGACCTACATCACGGGCCAGCCCATCGTGTTTGTGGGCACAGGGCAGACCTACAACGACCTGCGCAGCCTCAACGCCCGCGCTGTGGTCAGCGCCCTGATGAAGGCTTAGGAGGGTGCATGATTGGTCGGATTCCCTTTTCTTTTCTTTTTTTTCTATTGACAAATACACCCCAACTACCTACGCTTGGACTGCGAGACGTCTTCTTCTTCCCTGACCCAGCTAACAGTTCTGATTAATTCACAACACACAACTCCAGTCATGAACTCAATAGTCATGTGGAGTTTCTTAAACAGCCTGGATAAAAGAACCTAAAGGATCACATGGAGTTTTGGAAAATCAAACAACGAAAAAGTGTGCTACATTAACGTAGCCTCGTTTGGCATAAATCTAAAATGTTTGGGTGAAATCGGAAGGTACCCCATCTGTGTCTGAGCTTTGCGCACCAATCAACAGATATCAAGTCCCATACAAAATGGCAATTGATTCAAATGACATTTGAACTGCCACTGATCACATGGACCTTGGACTTGCATGTTATTCGTTTTCTCTGGTTTATCCAGTAATCTTTAAATTATTTACGCAGTGTCTTTTTACAAATTACGTCACAATGCTTGTTGGATGTGACATTTCAGCAGCTGCCTGTCCCAGAAGAAAGTCTAGAGACCGTGGTGCCTGTCACATGTCTAGTCGAACTACAGTCCGAGCCCATACATTTTTAGCAGAGCAGTCTGAACAAGTGATCTAAATGCAATTTTACTTGTTTAAGCGGTTTATTAGAGTCAAACAGGTGGTGCAGCGACCCGCGGCCACCTATGTCAATATTGAATCTATATTCTCCCATTATAGTTGTACTGGGAAACGGCCGTTCATACACTCAGCCTCCGTGCTTTGCTCGGAGCAAATAGTCATTCATGTTGGAAGTAGTAAAATTAGGTAGTAGTTCGTCTTTGATATGGCTAAGAGTTTCTAAATGCATCCGAGCTGAATCAAACACATAACGCTAACCTAAGCTAGGGGAAGGACCAAGGATTTCAAAGCTAACTGCCATTTCACAAAGACATAATTACAACTTTTTTTCTTACAATTTCCCGTTTGAGGTTTCAGTGTTTTGATTGTCATTTCTAGGTTGCAGTTCTGTTCAAAAGACTACAGTTGCGTAAGAAGTCTAAAGCTCCCCTCACCTCTCCAATTCACACTACCTTCAAGTTTAGATCAAGGGGCTGTCTTAGGTGTTCACCATCTACACCTCTAACTTGTGGTAGTGCAATACAAACCTATAAATATACAGAAGATTTGCCGTAATTTATGAGAATGTAAACATTTCTAAATAAAGTTGCTTCATGCCATCAATGCTTACACAGTAGGTTTGTTCTGTTGTGGAATATGGATCATGGAATATATCAAATAATACAAAGACACTGGGGATATAAAGAATTTATTCTGAAAAGTGTGCTTATAAATATCAAACAATTGTCACAAACGCATGCAAGTATTAAATACAAAAAAGCTTACACGGAATAGTATACAACTAATTTTTGTGTTAATGGGAGAAGCAAAGTTCCCCCTGCGTAGGGCATTCTGGGTCACCTTTTGAGAACATTCTCATATGCACTTAATGAATAAAAATAAATTAACTCCAACCTCATTCCCCTTACACAGCAAGACCCAAGTCAAGTGTCCAAAGGTTCAAGTTCAACAGATGAATATAATACATTCAAAAATATAATGCACTATCTTTACAATCAACTACCTGGGGTCACATAGTTGACCTGAGGTCCAATCACTGCAAGCCAGGGGTGTTGTAGGCCAGTGAGGGGAGTTCATTCAGAGATGTATTCATATTTGCACGTTCCACTGCTTGGAGTTCGGTTCGGACATCACCACCCACTGGTCTTTTGTCTTACGAACCAGGGGATGCATCAAAGTGAGTTTCAGTATCATACTAAATATCACTTGCCCCCCCCCGCAGTATTCATATTACAAAAATAAATAGTTTGGGGTTGGATATAGGCTATTAGCAGACTTGATGCTGGGATTATTATTTTTTTTGTCCATTTCTGTTTACCGATGCTTCCCTTTTCTAAAAATAAGCGAATAAAAAGGAAACCAAACAGGGCTTTTATTAAATCGTAGTAACAGCAAAGGTCTCTTGTGGCACCTGTTACTGGTAGCCCTCAATAAGTCCAACGAGTGAAATCTGACCTGAGCTTGACTGGGAGTAGTAGACAGATCTCTACTGGAGTCTGGGGGAAACTGACAGATTGAGCTCCCGACCGTTTGCCTGTCAAGAACGATAGTCTGGGGCAAAACAGAAGAGGGAGGGAATGAATTGACATGAAGAGTGCAACAAGGCGCAACATCTGCCGTCACTGAATGCCACATATGCAAGTCGGTTAAAACAAAAAAGGAATCCTGGAAGAGACTGAAATTGCATGTCTACAAGTAGGGAGGGAAGAGGAATTGACTGGTATTCTCCAAATGCTAGAGGGAAACAGGCACTGACACCAAAGAGAAACATTCAGTCCTAACCTTGGAGAAGGCTTTTCTGTGTGTTAAAGCCATTCTGTTGTTCGTCCCCGTTTTGTGAAGGAGACCCTGTAAGTAGAAAAATACAATTAAAACCTCACTTTATTCTGGTATAACAACCTTAAATAAACGGATGATTTAAAGTGCTCAAGATGTAGGATACAATGTGGAAAAACTTCACACTAGTTCTCTTATTCGGATAAATCAGGTGGCAAGACACCCTCAGTTATATCAATATTATAGCATACATATTATATGAAATATTAAAATAATAAACATCAAGCCTGAACCCTATTGGAAGTGAAGCTTTGGGTTTACAGTGCAGTTGTACATGGTTGAATGCAGAGAATGAATGGAAAAACATTTTGTAAGAAAAGTCAAATTTAGCTTGAACCTACAACCCAAAATGTACACGATGGGAAAATAATTAAGAAATATACCATGACCAGCGAGAAGTGGGGTAGCGTTTCTGACCCTCAGATCGGGCGACACACTAACCACACACAAATGGTACAGAATTAAAAAAAAAACGGCCACAGAACTGACCATAGGGCGTGGCGGCGGCGGCGGTGGCGGATGCATCGCGGCTGCAGATCTCGTTGGCCAGCCGCTCAAAGTACTCGGGCAGGTCGGAGTACTCGTCGCCGTAGGAGATGACCTTGATGCCCTTGTCCAGCATGTTGTCGCGGAGCTTCTTGAACTCGCCCACGTCCTCGCGCCGCACCAGCATGAAGTGCTCCAGGTCCGACTTGTGCTTCACCGCCTCCAGGAACAGAGCCTGGAAGGTGGTGTCGTCCACCGTGCGCCCACAGCCCAGGAACACAAACGACTTGGTCTCGTACAGCTTCTGGATCTCCCGCTGTGGGGAGGGAGAGATGGGGGGAAGAAGGAGAGGAAAGGGGGGAGTTGGGGGGGGGGGGTTACTGCTGCGTTCTCAGCTGTGCTAACATCAGGACATGACCAACAAGGGCAAGCAGAATCCACAAAGAAAACACAATTTAGGCATAAAGACATAAGCGAGTAGGAACAATTTGTGAAAATTGATGACATTTTTACTCTCTCATAATAGACTTCTCATAATAATAAAAAATAACTTAAAACTCATAATTGGTGCCTTTATGTAGTATTTGCCCGTTATCCTCATATGTCACCAGCGGTTCCCATGTCATCCTTCCATCAGATTTATTGTCTTCCTGGTCAGGGTTGGAATGATGACTAAGCCTGTCCCAAAGTATTCTATGTTCCCCTAATAATGACCTAGCAGCCGGCACCATTTAGGCTCAAGGATAAGCGCTGCCTATCGAATGTCGTGCTTACCATAACCTCGGTATTCCTCAGTACATTCTGGTAGCCAGCAGGGTGTAGTACGATTCCACTTGGGTTAGTGTAAACACCATGGATGTGCAGAACGCTCAAGTTGCGCTTCTCCTGGGCCCACTCTAATACCTGGTAACACACACACGCACACAGGCACACCCACAAGGACACAGACATACACACACAGTTTGTTAACAGTCCAACGCACCTAATCCTGTTCCTGCTGGACAGAAACAGGTTTGCAACACATTAGCTCGGATGGGAGATGGGACATAAATACCAGGATTGAGAGGCTGCAGTTCAGTTGACCTTTTGGCTATCAGAGGAAGCTTGTGAGAACTTTTACAAACCCAGCTGTTTGCTCTTGATTAGAGAAATACTCCCCTCCTCCAGCCGTGTCTTTCACCAAATGCAAATATTGTTCCAACTTGTAAAGTTCTCCCACAGACGATTAACGGGGCAAACTTTGACCTCTGTGGCCACGCGACGCAAGGGGCGCTGGAAAGATTCTTTCAGGCGGAAGACAGGCTGGGCTAGTGAAGCATGCACTCCCAAGTACATTTGCACCTTTGGCCTTTTACATAGACAGATAATGTTCAAGAAAACTGTAAAAAAGAAAACACAAAAAAAACAACACACTAAACAAGAGGCTTTAAGGATAATTCTCTAAACACCCCGTTGGAGCATCGTCCCACCTTCTTCTCGTCCGTGAGGTCCAGCGACTCCAGCTTGGTGCCCTGGTGGGCGGCGTAGATCTCCAGCAGGTTGTCGAAGTTGGTGGTGAGGACGAGGGCGCCGCTCTCCATCAGCTGCAGCACGGAGCGCAGCAGGTGCTTGCCCGCGTGCTCCATCTTGCACTCCAGGTTGTCGAACACCTCGTACAGGCAGTCCTTGAAGAAGGTGGAGCGCACGTTGCCCGTTCTCTGTGGGGAGGCAAACACGATGAAAAGGGAACAAACAGTGGGGGACACACAAACAATATGGCCGGTGTGACGTTGAAGCCGCCCACCACAATCAAGGACAGAAGACGTGATTGATGTTGAGTAAGGCGTGGGGCTACTGTTAAATGGCCACTTTAAATTACTAACGGGTATTACCAGGGAAACTAAAAAAGGGAATAATGGGATGAAACACATAATGTACATATGATGGCACATCATCTGGAAACATGAACATCATCCATGACCTATCTCACACGATAGGTCTTGATAAAAAATTTATACAAATAAACACGAGTGATCAAAAGGAAGGAAGGGAGGAAGGAAGAGAGGATGGAACAATGCACAGTATATGCCTTACAGATAGAATCAAACAGTGTCATTCTAACTATGTATTCAACCCAGCAGCTGTAAGGCAACTTTATTTTTTATTTATATAGCACTTTTCATACACAAAGTAACCGAGAGATTGAGCAAATTAAGTTGATCTGAGAATGAAGTGAATGTTTTAAAGTCAACATACCCATGACTCGGGTCTTGGTGTATGATAATGCAAACACACACACACACACACACACACACACACACACACACACACACACACACACACACACACACACACACACACACACACACACACACACACACACACACACACACACACACACACACACACACACACACACAAAGCCAGTTTGAAACTCCGGTTTTACTACCAATGGAAACCATGCCAAGCAATTTTTATGTACACACACACTTTTGGAATCTATTAGGAATCTAGCTGCAATGTAAAGGCCCAATTCCACAGTGAGTTTAAGCAGACCACAACTTGGTAAGCAAAGGTTTACCCAGGGTATGCTTGGGTAAACACAGGGAGAACGTGACAACTCCGGAACCAGCACTTAATACTAAAGACAGACAGGGTCAGCAGGGCATCTCAAAGTAGTACACATTTTCCATATTTTCCTGGCCCCAACATAACAAGTAAAGTAGCTGCAAGTGCATTTGTCACAGTGAGCCGCTTGTGGTGATGTCTGTGGTAGCAGGACAAGATGAGTTACTGGACACAGATTAGTGACTGCATCGTTGAGGGATTATTCTAATGACGTCATTCTACACTAAGCCAGGCTAGAGCAAACACATAGCTGGCGGAGGAGAAGACGTTGGACTGAGGAAGGGAGGGATATCTATTGATACCAGAGGAGTGCCGCCCATGGCGTTGGTGATTCAAATTAAAGAAGCTAAATTAGCTAAATACTCAAAAACCTTTCACCGGAAGGAAGACATTAACCACACGACACAACCATCATTATCCACTGTTTTAACACTCGTCAAGCCCATTTGACATAGGCAAGGGAGTCTTTGGGATACAGACAACCAATGGGGATTCTTGCAATAAAAATCACCACGACATGACACTGACTCTAATGTCAGGTTTAGATTTATATAAGAAAGGGAGCCATGTCATTTTAGTGGTACAGCAATTGATCACCATTTACACCTTTTTATTGAGAAATGGTGTGCTAATCAAGACGCATGTATGCCTATTGTAATAAGACCGACAGTAGACCTGAGGTAAAGCACTCTTTAAAAGTGACACAGAATTTAAGCGGTTTTTAGTTTTTCAGGTTGAACTGAATCAAAAATGGCTCGTTTGATGACCCTAAAATTAAACAAAACTAATCTAGGCCTAATCACCAAGCTTCTAGGAGCCGCATGTTTTCATTCTGACTATTCTAATTAGCTACTCAGCAAAGTTCTAATTAGCCCACTTTCTGTCCGGGGTCAAAGATGTGAGAGGATTAGTTACAACGACTTTCTTTTGCCATTATGACATTGAAGTGCTTCAGTAGATTAAGCATTTTTCTCAGCAGTTTTGTAATAACGGAAAAAAGGTAAGTAACGGCAGGGATGGAAACCTACTTGTCATTTAAACAATAAGATCATACACATTCTTCAACGTATCGTTTGATACGCGAGTAGAGCAGCACAAAAGCTACTTTGTTGGGCTGTTGAAGAGAAAAAGCATAACAAGGACTAGTGTGTATATGGATTGGTAGGGGCCTGTTTGTCCATGTTGGCTATTCTGTGCCTAGGGTGGGAACTACTGTTTCAGAAGGTTTTGCACACACACACACACACACACACACACACACACACACACACACACACACACACACACACACACACACACACACACACACACACACACACACACACACACACACACACACACACACACACACACCCCTCGCAAAAAGCGATACAGAGAAGGCTGATGCCTCTGCAGCCCACAGCAGTGTGGTGGCGGTTTATCCACACTACTGGATTAAGCCATAAAAACTCCATTTGTTCCCTTTGTGACAAAGGGCTGGAGGCTGAAACAATACGTGAATTCCAACCACGTTGACCACGGGTTGGAACATCACCATGGCCTCACAGCAAATGAATGCACTGATATCGAATTTATGGCAGAAAAATATGTATATATATTTTTTGATAACGTATTTTCTTTCATTCTATTTCAGATTATCAATACAGTTGTTACCATTTGGAAATCTTAACTAATTAAATTATTCTTAACGATCAGACAACAACACTTGAAAAGGACCAAAAAAAAAAGCAACTGCTCAATAGTAATTACAACTAACTCAACCATGTACCTCTGCAGCTGGGAAGTATTGTGTCTGTGGAAAACTCTTGTCCAAGTTGGCTGGCATTACAACATGTTAACTAATAATATCATATCATTCTTATCATAAAATATACTTCTGCTTCCTCTAATGAAACAGAACTTCTTCCAAATCAAATAAAATACTGAGTAATTCATTAACTTTACTTCTATGTCAAGCCCTATGGAATCCAACTGTTATTTAGAAATGAGTCATAAAATGATGTTAGGATGAGAATAAAGATAAAGTGCTTCTTGGTTGTAAACTATCAAACAAAGGATATGCTTTGTTTTCATAAATCCAACAAAGATTTGAAATACAAGCACTAGCTCGATGCAGAACATGGCCTTACCCAATCCATGTTGAGAATTGGGTCTTTGATTGTTTATAAAAGGACTGATATTGAAGAACAACATATTAGCCATCTTCTGACAAATCACGTTATTTTGGTCTACAGAATAAGTTAAAAACAAATTAAAGGCTAAACTGGCCCCATAACAAAAGTTACCATGACCCCAAATTCTAAACCAGATAAGAGCAACACATTTTTCTAATCCCACAAAAGCCTAAGGGCAATGTCCCCATCAAGGAGGAGAACAGTGTGCTGTTAGACTTTGAGCCCACGTGTAACACACAGATTGGATCTAGACCGGAAGGAGGAAGCAGGAAGGAAGTCCTTACCGGAGACAGTTTCTGGATGAGGTCATGGGCCACGTGCACCAAGTTCTTATCCTCCTGCAAGTGCTTCTGGAAGCGACGGCTCTCCTCTTCCTCCAGCAGGTCAAAGTCATTGGCTGCATCGAGCAAGGCCTGGATCAGACCCTTCCATGAACGGAGCGCAGGGACCTGGGGGGCCACTGCGGAGCTCACCCCTGTGCCAATTACAAGGACCAGCTCAGGGGCCCGCTTTGTCTTCAGGCTAGGCAGCAGTTTCCTTTGGGGCAGGAAGATATTCAGTGACGATGGTTCCAGTGATGGGGCTTTCCACATCCTTCCGAAAGCATGTAGGTTAAACAGAGCATTTTAAAGCACTAGTCACACTAGTGGTCACACGTGGTATGAAATGTGACCCCGATTAACATTTAGGTTAGTGATGCTGAAAGGATTGGAAATACTTTCACATGGCTGATTTCAAACAGTATATCCATTCCATGTACATATTGTATACATTTTGACATGGCATATCGCTGTTTAGAAACAAGGCATGAACTTACCTGGGCTTCTTTGCATTAGAGTCTACATCCTGAGAATCATTTGCTGGTCGCTTCTCGGTTTTTAATGCTAGAGCAGTGGCCATTCAGCTCCTAAAAAGACAAAATGTGCATCCATTTTTAGAAATAACATACATGCATACATAATTCCCATAATAAATGCCACGTTTACACTGGCCGGTTGCATAGGTTACCAATGAACAACAATACAAGGCAATAAAGTAACATATGTGGCTGCTTGCATAATCTGTAGGCCTACAGTTTATATGCTATTAAAGATTATAAATACTGCGGCTGTTCGTCATAAAAGGTTCAGCAAAGAAAACATGAAGCAAAATTGCTGATGTCCAATGAATCGACAAAGCAACCCTCAAGAAAGGTGACGACCTATCACTTGTTGCTGCGTTCACGTAATCCAAGCCGGTGATACACGGTACTATTGAATAGATTTTACATTACAATCTTTAATTTGTCACCACGCGTACAACAACTTCAAAGAAAAACGAATCCACTGTGTGTAACCATAGCTTTGTAACTCACCCGAGTGGGGTTTCTTTGTATTTTTATAGTCAACAGAAGTATCTGCCACTTCCTCCACTGACCAGACAACCAGAGAAACCGCCGCTGATGTTACCGGCTAGTGGGAGCTAGCTCTGCCGTTAGCGTCACCGCTGAGCCGGGGAGGAGACAAGTGTTCGACGCGCCCGAGCCCGCCACGCTAGACAGCAGTTATCTCCCAGACCGCACCGCGCAGCACAGGGCTCACATGCAGCTCCTCGCATTGGACACAGACCGAAGAAGTCAGGGTACCCAAAGGGGCTGTCCTCTACATAGTGACATCCAACCAAGCCAGGGGACACAGGAGTTTTAGTACAAACCGAATGATTCAGTAAACTGTACGATTTTAGTTTAAAAAACAATATTTGTTTAAGATATAATGTGAGGATACGCTGATACTTGTTGTCTCCCACCAGTCTTCTTCTCAACACATCACGGGGAGGAGTGTCTCCTGCTTCCTATGGGATTATGAGGGCTGACACACACACACACACACACACACACACACACACACACACACACACACACACACACACACACACCCGACTTCTGCGACTCATGCAGAATGACATCGATGTCGTGTCTTATTGTTTCACAGTTCATAGATGCGGAGTACTTTTAAATGATATATTTTTAAATGTTACCCAATCTGTAAATGTATACTTTATCCTTATTCGATTCGTACAGCTGCTCCTGGAAGTTTAAACAGAGGAAAACTCCCCCATAAAAATTACTTTGTCTGCCATCTAGTGGTAAAATTTGAATTCGTCCTGTATCGTTATCCCCCCGCCCCCTATACCACACACACGCCTCGTTAGTTACTGTATGATAAAAAAAAACACCACATTATTTATTCATAATAATTAAGAAGATGGACATGCCCGTTTAGCTATTTTGACACCTCAAAGCAGGTATTTGAATCAACGTTGTTTTTACTTGACAGGATTAAGTAATAACAAGCCGAATTTGTGCTTAAAATCGAAAATAATTATTCACATAAATGCTTATTTTATTAAAATGTATTTCTGATTTAACAAACACAGAATATATACCCTTTTTTCCCTTGAAATGTGTACTGAAGCAGAATTTGTGAACAGAACATGTGCTTTTTTATCTGAATATGACTAAAAGAAAAACTTGCGGCCTAGAGGTTTATCTTTTTCATCTTTAAATCAAACCCACTGACCGGATTAAATATACATGCCTATAGAAGTAAATCGTTAGACTGAATACACAATGCATACATTCTATAGGCTGAAAGGGCATCCTGGTCATAAAACTAATGCCAATGTAGTGTCAACTGAAGCAGTTTCATCTATTCTTAATAGCATAAGTGAGAAAGATGCAGTCAAGAGAAAGATGCAACTTAAATTAGTTAGCATTGAAAAAGTAGAGGTTGAAATAGTTCCTGAATAGTTGTAGTCCATTAACTTCTCATTCATGGTTTTAACAGTTACACAATTTTTCCACATAAGATATTTCTATCACACATACCATATAGATTTATGTAAAAGTCAGTCTCAATAACTCATTAATGCCTGTTCGCATTCGGACATATAACTGAAGTTTGATATTTTGTAACCATAACAATACATATAACCAAATAAAGTGAGTGATGAATCCTATGTGTAGTGGCTGACTGTTCAAAGAACTCTTAATCGACGTAAACATGTAAAATAACAAAAATGTAATTCAAATAATAATAATCATCATAACTATAATAACCTTGAAGTTACTCTTAAGGGCACATAGGGTTAGCCAGGGTTTGGTCAGGGCCGGGCTGGTCCTTAATCAGTCTTGAACTCATTCATTTCATAGCATTACATTCCATTTTCCCTCTTTGCCTGACCCACAACAAATCCCTCAGGCAAGCCGGGCAAAACTTTGGGGTCTGAGCGGGGCACCAAGCGCCGGCCCGCTCTACACAGAGATGGAGCCCTCTCTGAAGTCTGTCTTGCCGATCAGAACGTTGAGCAGCATGGCCTTGCCTTCCCGGCACTCCCTTTGAGCGGACTTGATGATTTCACTGAGCCTGTCCTCGTCCTCGCGTCCTATGAGGCAGCCCTTACCTCCGTAGCCGTCAGCCACAATATGGTAATCTGAAAAATAAAACGTGTGAAAAAAGGTTGTCTTCTGTCTGGAAAGGACATGATGTCTATTGATTGACAATGAACGTGTGCAAAACAATTCAATTGAATCAAATTAAATTAAAAAAAACTTTATTTGTCCCCTAGTGGGTGTGATGGAATAATCCATTTGTGGTTTCCTTTTAGTCATTTAAAGCTTTGTTTCCTATTCCTTGTATTTTCTGCCTTTCCTCAATGTCATCTAAATGTTATCCTTTGTGCTTGGGGTAAACCGGTCACAAGGGAGAAGGCATCCCCTTATGCATTCTTCTGCTTGATGAGAGCACAGGCAACTTTGTGTCTTGGGTAACATTACCTGATTTGATTATTTACAACTGCATTGTGGGGAGGATGTGGAACTTTGGAACTTCCTGTGAGTGAGGAACTGAGCTTAATGTATGCACACACTAAAATAGGTTAATTGTCTACAACTATTGTGGGGTTTTTAGCGCTGAGAACTGAGAAGTCTCATCTGTCCTAGCCGCAATATCGCTTAAGCAAATTTCCAAGACAGCAGCAATTCCTGGCAGCAGGAATAGTAAAAGGACACACATACAGCAAATACAAGACAATACATGATAGACAAACAGTGGCCAACAAGCAAGCAAACAAGAACAAGCAAAAATGCTGTTCTGTTATCAATGCATCTGGCATGGCCGTTTTTTCCAGATCAGTGCTGCGGTACAACGATATTTACCCGAGAAAGCGAGGCCACAGGCAACATTGCTGCCGAGTATGGGCACCTGCTCCCTGGAAATCTGACTCCAACACGCATCGTTCCCCACCACAGCTATGACTGGCGTCTAGACGGACACACAGATAGAGACACTCAGAAATACAGAGAAAGCACTGCCGAAGTGTTTAATTGTTAGTACAGTTTGAAGTTTAATTTCCAATGAGAAATACCCAAATTAGTAAACCATCTGGTGGAGCAACATCAAAAGTAAAATGATAATGAAGTAAGTGAGGATACTAAATCGACCTCGTTTATAAACCAGGAGCTCTAAAATGGAGTCGTCACCTTATGCCTCGTGAAGGTGTCAAACTCTGCAACGCTGTACCCCAAGGAGCCGTCACCGTAGACGATCCATACCTCAGAGAAAAATGCCATGTTTAGATCAAGTGAACGATCCTTTAAATAATGCACCGAATCCATAGTCAATGAAGGCTACCTCGGATTCTGGTCGGCACAGCTTTGCTCCGAGGGCAAACCCGCCTCCTACTCCAAGCGTCCCAAAGGCACCTAGGAGGATTTGGGATGAATACAATTTATAACAAGAATCATTGTGGCCAATAAAGACCCCCCCGGCCACAGTGTACTCAAAGTATTTTTCCTGTATTCAACTAATATTGCTGTAAACTTTGAAGTAACTTTAAGTAATCTGCACACTTAATGTGGCCTTTTTAAGAGCTGACGGCAATGCCCAAAATGTCTTCAGTGCGCCAGGGAATAGCTCATCTCGGTTCCAGTTTGCATTAATCAGGGCAGTTGTCCCTGAGCCGAGTCCTGTGGGACTCTTACCTGGATCCAGCCAGCGTAGGGGTCCTCTTGGCCTCATGATGTAGGCCGCGCTGCCCACAAAATCCCCACCATCAGCGACGATGATGCTGTCTTCTGCCATGAGCTCGTCCACACAGTGGAGCACTTTCAAAGGATTCAAGTGACGGTCCGTCTTCTCCACCGCTTTAGCCCTGGTTACAAATACAGGTGGAGGGGGTGTAATTAAAAATAACAGCAAGATCATTTTTATAGATTTAACAAACCTACAATACAATTTGTATTAAAAGTAATACCAACAATTTTGTATATAGTGTACGTCACGAGCCCCCATTGGACACAATTGACAATGTAAGGCGTCATGCCCCATTAACTATTCAGTAGAATAAAGGAGGGTACAGCTGACATGCAATCAGGGATTGGCCCATAGCTCGTTTTTGGAGTTGATTTGATTGACTGCAAATGCTCATGTCTGGCTACTTAAATAAGCATTCAGTGAGTTCTGGTGGACTTGTGGTTCCTGCCCCTGAGCTTTTACAATGATGTTGTCAAGACCTCAGGTTTCTCTTTTTTTTGCCATGCACATTCACCCACTTCCAGTCAACCAGTTTCAGTTCCAGGTGGGTCAAACCGTACAGGAGCTAACACTGGGCTCCGACCTAATGTATCCATTACTAGGGGTTTACCTGTTTGCATTTTCTTTGGTCTCATCTGCTGCTTTGAGGCTCTGAGGCCATTCCTCCGGACATTTATGGCCCTTCAGGCCTTTGGAGAGCTGCAACAGGAATGAGCCAGCATCCCCTAAAAACATTTTATTATTAGACGATATATTCGCCTTGTTGACTGCCATCAGCCAAATAAGATGACCATTGACATGATAGATTACTAATATACAAGTCAGCTTCATTAAGACACCAAAACGGAATATTCACTGTGACACTAACTTATTGATTAATTATATAACCAGCATGAGTGTTGAAACCGACCCTGGATTGCAACAGTTGGTTTCCAGAACATGTCAGAGTTCTTCAGCAGCTGAGTTTTATCTCTGTTGACGGCGATGACTTTGCTGCGTCTGTTCAGAACCCTGCCATAGCTCAGACGGAAGTCACACACAGTGCCTGTCAACACAACAAATCACAGTCACTTCTCGTTTATAAACCCCACTGAATATAAAAGGAACGCAAACCACGCATGACAGAACATTTTGTCAAGACTTTTTAAACCAGAGAAAAAGATGAGAAACTTATTTCAGCCACCATAGAACTGTTTTTAAAATGTGCTGATCAGGGACTTTTTGACTGTGGTCCACAAATTGGGGCGGAAAGGAATAAGAAAAACACGCTTTGCCGGTTCCTAGCCTGTCTTTTCTCTTTCACTTTCTATGGCATACACATTTCTACACTCAACAGAACAACCGTGGAAAGACTGGTCCAACAGCAGCTTGGACCAAGAACCGAAACTAAGGCCAGAAGGACTGACCTGCCAGCAGCACCACGTCAGCCTCCTTAAGGGCATCTCGTCTGTTCTGTCTGATATGGATGGGGCTGTCTTTACCCAGCATGCCACGAGACATGCCTCCCAGAAAGCAAGGGATTCCCAGCAACTCTAAGGCTTTCCTGGAAGACAGGGATACATGCAATACCAGATAAATGATCATTTCTTATAAGATAAATATGACCACACGAATGAAACAGTACTTAATAATTATTAAGCTTAGTTATGCGATTATTTACTAATTCAAAATGTTAAAGGCAGAAGTTAAAGAGTTTGGAAGTGCTTAACTATATATATTTTTTCCAATGCAACACAAGGCGCATTAGGTGCAAGCAGAGTAGCAGACAGCACACCTGATATCTTCCACAGGAGTTGGCGGCAGTGTGGCTTGGCTACCCAAGAGAATGACAGGCTTCTTGGCCCGGCTTACCAGCTCGATGCACTTTTGGACCTATGTTAATGATCCAACAAAACATACAAGTCATAAATAGCTAAGTTAGACCCAGTGTGAAAGAATGTATTGGGCCTGGATGGAAAAGCAAACAACAGATTGCTTATTGGAGTTAGGAGAACGAGTCTTGCCTGATCATCGGTGGCGTGCGGGATGTCAACAGGTAACGGAGACACATCTCTCGTCTCCCATGCTCCAGCAAACAGGTTTGTGAGGTGGTTTTCAAGATACCTTAAAAAAACATCACATGTCGTAGTGTTTAATTACAAAACTTAAATTGGTAAAAATATAAATAATTACTACCACTCAATAATACTATGCAAACTCCCTAGTGACCTACCAAGTGACTACCTTCCCCATCAGGCCCTTGGGCGGGTTCTTGACCCCAAACTCCTTGGACACCAAGTGGAATGGGTACAGCGTGTCGATGGGGAACTCTATGAAGACTGGCCCGGGGGTGCCGGACTGGGCGATGGCTAGAGCCTTCCTGACCGTGGGAACGATCTCACGGATCGTCCTGATGGAGGCACAGAACTTGCACAGTGGCTTGAAAAGGGACATCTGGTCGATGTCTTGCAGTGCTCCCCTGCCCTGTTTAACAAGAGCAGCGTGAGCACACGCACGCACACACACGCACACGCACACACACACACACACACACACACAAGAAATGGGAAAGGGTTCTCAGACTTAATTTGGCTTGAACACAAACGTGATACACAGAAGTTTTACTATGTGTTTTTCACACATGTTGACACTGCATTCGCAGTGAAGTAATATTTGCACCATACAGCTAAATAAATTAACTGTAGTTCTGAGCTTTGAGGACGGACACAAAGGTCCGTCCACTGTAGTGGAACCGTGCTCTACCTGAAGAAGAGTTCCCGCGGCTCCGCCCATGAGCAGCAATGGCGACTCTGCCATCTGGGCGTTCTTCACCGCCGTCACAGTGTTGGTGAGGCCTGGGCCAGCAGTCACTGCTGCTACACCCACAGTGCCTGGAGGGAGGGACGACTTATGGTGACAACCAACAATAACATACAGCACAAATACACCCGGTCTTGTTTAACTACTCCAAGGCACCATATATAAACAAACTAGTCATGTACTATATGCAACGCATATATGCATATGGTATATACGAGCTACTTAATCTCACAGACACAACTTTGTATTCATTCATATGATAGGGCAGTGGCATTAAAACACCCATACTGGTTGAATGAAGGAATAAAAGAATGATAGAATGGAGAAAACGGGCCTGAAACACCACATTTCCAGATGGAGCTCATTAATAGGGGTTGCGTTGACGTAGGTAACGCTGTGTTTACCCGAGAGCCTCGCCACAGCGTCGGCGGCGAAGACGGCCGTTGCCTCGTGCCTGGTGTCCACGATGCGGATGCCGAGCTTCTCACACGCCACCAGTATGGGGGAGATGTGGCCGCCGACGAGCGTGAAGACATACTTGACGTTGTGCGCACGCAGCACCTCTGCGACGCTCTCCCCGCCGTGGCGCGGGCTCTTGGTTTCGGCCTGGCGGGGAAGGGTGATGAAGGATGTTATTCAGACCACTGAAGATCATTTCAGAGACACCCAAACGACTGTGCTGGCTGCACTGCCGATACAACCAGATCCCCTCAGAATGCAGACTCTGTTCACACACAAAGAAAAGCCATATCAAATGTTATCCCATCCTCATTTCCACTGCTCAACTTATCATAGTTATATTGGTCGTTAACACTGCTTTTAACCAGGTTTTTTTTCAGTGGACCATTGTAGGCCTACTATATTTTTGACTGCTTATTACATGCCATTGTATTTTGCCTTGATCCTTGCTTACTAAGGTCCCTACGGAAAACGAATGTTATTTTAATTCAATATAATTGAGAGACTACTGAAACCAACAGTATGGCAGCCGATTCGGTGACACATTAAAATGAATAGGAAAAACGGTGTAATTTGTCCTACGCATATCTCTAGGACCGTCCATCTGATCTACTTCCTGCTTTACGTATTTATTGGGCACCCGAGGAAATGCATTGTCAATTGAGAAGTGGTTTGGTTGAGCGGTTATTGAGAAAGATGCAACAATCGGCACCCAACAGGCACTGCAGCGGCGGTTGTTTAGTTGAGGACCAGAGGACGTGTGTGACACACTTTAAGCTTTTCCTTTTTGTGTGGAGAGGTCAATTGAGGTGAAATGGTAATTTGATAACCTCGACTCTTTTACATATCCCACTAGCCTAAATTACATCTTGCAAAATATAGTCTACGATTCCGAATATTTCATCACACGTGAAGAAGGTTATCTGTCCCACTGTTAGCTATTTCACAATCTACTTGTTACCTTTGGACGCGCCCCATCCTAAAGAGCGCCTCTTCAGGAGGACCTTCAGAAAGCCTTTGTGTTGTAAAACAACAGCCTGTCCAAAGTTGACAGCTCCTCTCGCCACTGGTGTCAAGTGTCAACAGTTCACCTTTCACCTGTTTTTCTTATGACTATTTCAAATAGTTTATCAACTGTTCCAACAAGTTTCACAAATGCCGGTAACCGTCATATATTACTCACAAGAAGAAGGGTGCGAGCAAGTCAGTGTTTTATGAAGCACAACTCACCTTGTGGAACAACTGGTAGAGCAACCCAAGTTTGTAGGCTGCAAACAGAAGTGCACACAGCGGAATGAACAAGGAGTACCCGATGACTCCCAGATAATCCATCCCGAGACAACCTCAATACGATATATATGAAAGAAAGGGTCTCGATGTGACCTATAATTAAATGTCTAGTAGCGACCTGAGAGCCCTAGCTGGACTACTGCTTTAATGGCTAGGCTACTGCCTAGCTTGTGCAAAATACTATACAATCAAATATGGATATAAACTAGCCCCTTCGCATTTTGATTAAGTTAAACTATACTACATTCATACGGCTGTGGTCCACATATTGACACTTCCTTAACTTGAAACGACAGGCCAATGCACGCCTAGTGCTAACAATTCTGCACCGTTACAGCACCTTAGCACAACATACGCGTCACTTGACTTCTTTGTGAATCACAAGGGAACGCCCCCATACACTGATACATCCAATAGGAAGCATGTCCAGGCGTGTCTCAGGGTTAAGTCTATAATCGTTTGGTTATATCAACAGGACGCGTGGATAAAATCATTCCAAGCACAATTATTTTTATTTAATGTTAAAAGCAACACGACTAGTGAAAAAGTAAAGAAAGAGAAAGATTTTCAAGTGAACAAACTGAAATTCCTAGTGCTATTAATATTGGTTTTATTTTAATGCATTTAGCTCTTTATTAGATAGTATTGCATTATATTAACTTAATGTTGTAGTAAGATTCTAACCTGTGTGTGTGTGTGTGTGTGTGTGTGTGTGTGTGTGTGTGTGTGTGTGTGTGTGTGTGTGTGTGTGTGTGTGTGTGTGTGTGTGTGTGTGTGTGTGTGTGTGTGTGTGTGTGTGTGTGTGTGTGTGTGTGTGTGTGTGTATGTGTGTGTGTGTGTGTGGGGGGGGGGGGGGGGAGTTACAGCAATGTACAAAAGGGGAGTTTGTACACATCAATTGTCTTTCCATGATCAGGATTTTCAGCGAAGACAAGTTTCTCTTCTGATTTGTGTTCCTCAAAAACAATAATCTAGAAGGACATAAAACATTTAACATTAAGCTTGCATCGAGTAACCGGCAATGAATATCTTCATTCTCATAAACATATTTTCATTCTCATCTTCAAATGATAAGAATGAAAAGAATGTATGAAAATATCAAAAATGTATTTATTTGTATGCATTTATATAAGAAGTATCAAACTATTTCTGACTGAACACACCTGGTTCTCTCCTCTCCTGAGCCATGGTCCAGGGACATACAGGTAGTGCTGGGGACCAATGAACCAGTGGCGGCCCAAATTCTGGCCATTAATAAGCACTACTCCTTTACCCCAATCCTTTGAACACATAGACACATCATCCATGAGTAATTTGTTTTGTGTAATGTAGAACCTATTCATTATGAAGAGGGATCGCAAATAATGAAGTTATGACATATTCCAAGTATTCACATTTTAAACGATGCCCTGACTTTCAACCACTAATGATAATAAATATTTTTTAATGATGTTATTCAAATGTGATACAATTAATAAATACTCATGAAATAATGAATTAAATCCTAAATTATAAAATCATTGAATTAATTAAAAGGCTTCAAAAAAGAAATAAAGGTTTATGACAATTTGTCCTACTCACAGACATATTGAGAAATGTGTCTCTGGGAGACTCTTCCACATGCAGTGTAGCCTGAAAAAACCCTGGGAAGGAGGGCTTATGTGGGACAGACTTCCAGGGAGCTGAACTCAATCTGAAAAGTATACAGTGACATTATTTAATAAAAGGAAATAAATCAAAAGGAAACAGTTGTGTTCATATATATGGTAAAATGGCTGGGACCGACCTCTTCATAAAGCTTGGCCTCATATCCAAACAGTAGATAGTGAAGTCTCTCAGAGGGGCATTATTCAACGTGACATCTCCAACAAGACCTTGAAAAGCAACGATTAAAGATGTGACTAGCAAAATACAACACACGGTTTGAAACAGAGATGAGCTACATTCACAGTGTAGAAGCTGATACAGGGTATTAATTGCACCTAGTAGTGTGATAAAAAATACATAATACACTGAAGCAACTCAAAACAATGAAGTTTGAAGAATACCTTTGCGTTGGTTGTCCAGTGCTTTCCCATAATTCACTCTTCCACAGTTCTCCACAAGCAAAGTCAACGTTCTCTCTCTCTTCAAAAATCAAATTCATAAACATGGTTCTTAGTCATGGTATAAAGGTATTAAAGGCATTTAAAGCAATTTCACAAAAAAAATTAGAATGTTGGGATGAGGTATCACAATGTGTGGAGAGTGTGAATAAGGGCTTATCATTTTATGGTTTACGGATTATCTTATCATAAAAATATTAAGATAAGATATTGTGAAGAAACACATTTTTTCAAACAGTAGATAGAATGTCTATATCATTTTATAAAACATTCCAGTTAGAGTAATTAAATAAAGTTTTGCAGGTTGGAGCACAAAACAATACCTTTCCATCAGGAATTGTTAGCTCTTGAGTCTTGTAGTTCAGACTGCCAACTGGCTGTCTGTCAACAAACACCTAGAGAACATAAATACGCCATGAGATACCCATGAGATAAACCCATGAGACCAACAAATGTTATGTAGCTACCCAAGGGGAGCAAAGATATCTGATGCTTTTCATGTGATTGTTGTGTATGATTGTGTGTGTGTGTGTGTGTGTGTGTGTGTGTGTGTGTGTGTGTGTGTGTGTGTGTGTGTGTGTGTGTGTGTGTGTGTGTGTGTGTGTGTGTGTGTGTGTGTGTGTGTGTGTGTGTGTGTGTGTGTGTGTATCTTCATGCTGGGTTTACTTTGAATGATAAAGTATGTTCTCACCAGTGCTCTGTCTCTGATGTTATTCATGGAGTGGAGGGTTCCCCCGCTGGTGATGGTGGTCTCGTACAGAGTGTAGCCGTACGACTGGCCGTTGTTGTTGTTCACCGGAAGATTCTCCATGTTAATTGGCTTCTCTGACTTTAATTGCTAGATAGGCGCGTTTGTAAGAGTAGATTTTTCAGTTCAATTCAGGCATCAATATACCATTTAAAAATTGAAACAAATGAGATGTGAAAATTCTTCATTTCAATGAAAGAACTATAGTGAGGACTGAATACTTTGCCATGATATGAAACATACCATCTTTCTCATAACTGCCTAGCAAATAATGTAGTGAGATCTTATTTGAAAGCTGAAAAACTGTTTCTTAACCATGATCTTTTTGTTATAGATATTTCGATTTTGATTATCATGTCATTATTGTCTAAACCAGCACCCAACATGAGGTTGATCTTTGTGTTTGTAGCACACCTTGTCTGCGAAGCGGAGGGTGTCCCACAGGCACAAGTATTGCTGTACGTCAACAGGGTGATAGGCCGACCTCTTCTGAAGAGACGGCACATCAGGGAGAGGCTCAGCTGAAAGGCAAAGAGAAATGTGTCTTCCAGGCACGCATAACTTTGAAAACACTTAGCTCTGTTTTCAATAGTATTCTAAAACCAACATTACATCTACAATAAACTGAATGCCAGAACTAAAATCTGCTTATTGATACTATTGATCCTACTTACAGTGGTATTGGCTGAACAAGGTTCGCAGGACATGATATTTTGGAGTGTAGTCCCCAGCCTCTGATAAAGGTGCATCATAATCTAGAGTGAATGATATTATCGTTTGATTGATTAATACATACTAGCAACATGCATAACTATGGGAGCACTCATATTTCAAACAGATGATTATCTGACATCTTTCTCTGGCATTAAGCCTTGGGCCTTGCATAACAATATGTCGACCTACCATAACTGTTGACCTGAGATTTGTAGGTTCCAAAGTCCATGGCTCCATTCATGAAGCCAAAAGAGGACCCGCCGTGAAACATGTAGAGATTGATGGACACGCCTCTCTCCAGAATCTCTGACACCACTGCCAGCATGTCTGCCAATGGAGTGACGGGTGGTGGGACTAGTGAGTAGGTGTAACATAAAAAGCAGTGAATAGTTCTGCACTTATATAATGAGGTTATGAGCGTGACATCTTATTTTCAGTTATTTTCTTCTTGTCTGCCTTAACAACTGCTGTCAAAAATGACCATATTTGTGTGTGTGCGTGTGCGTGTGTGTGTTTCTGTGTGTGTGTGTGTGTGTGTGTGTGTGTGTGTGTGTGTGTGTGTGTGTGTGTGTGTGTGTGTGTGTGTGTGTGTGTGTGTGTGTGTGTGTGTGTGTGTGTGTGTGTGTGTGTGTGTGTGTGTGAACATGTGCACACAGTTCATTGGTAACTTTAATGAGCTGTGTGCAACTGAGCATGTTTCTGCATATGCTTTAAAAAGCTGCTAATCTGTCTTTTTGTTGTGTATAATAAGTGTTTCTTGCCGTCGGCCTGAAAGATGTGGTGATTCTCTCCCCAGACGTCAAACCACCCAGACCAGTATTCCATCACCATGAGAGGTCTTTGGGGCTAACAAGTCAAATACACAAATGCTGATGTTATGGTTATTTGCTTGAATACTAGTTATACAATTCAATGTTTCTATTTCTATTTTGGTGCTCTAACAGACTATGTCTATTCCTGCATTCACTGTTGGTCCACATA
The DNA here is from genome assembly GCF_026213295.1 of Gadus chalcogrammus. Lineage (NCBI taxonomy): Eukaryota > Metazoa > Chordata > Actinopteri > Gadiformes > Gadidae > Gadus > Gadus chalcogrammus. The sequence goes on along the minus strand of NC_079427.1, from coordinate 13,580,899 downwards.
CCTGCATGTCAGATAAATACTGTATGGCTCCGAAGGAAAGTCTCTGCAGGTTCACTGTTTTTAGAGCTGGAACGAAGGCAAGCGAGAATAACATAGAGAACCAATGGAGAATCATGGGACAACAAATACACTGTATAAATAATAATAGTATAACAACTAGTATATAATGTTTTGCCAATTAAAATCAGGCTAGTGTATCCAGGACTCCAGGTATACCTTCCTCTACACCCCCACACTTCAAACCCTCCCAGTTGTCTGAAGTCAATAGGAGCTCAGTGATGCCCCTGGACAGGAGACACTGCGGAGAACAGAAGATAAAATACATGAGAGAGAGAGAGAGAGAGAGAGAGAGAGAGAGAGAGAGAGAGAGAGAGAGAGAGAGAGAGAGAGAGAGAGAGAGAGAGAGAGAGAGAGAGAGAGAGAGAGAGAGAGAGAGAGAGAGAGAGAGAGAGAGAGAGAGAGAGAGAGAGAGAGAGAGAGAGAGAGGTGGGCAGAGATACATTACAAGACAGTACAGCTAGATCATCCAAGTATGATTACACAATCATCCAATCATCCAAAATCATAAACCCATAATGCAAAATACAATTTCATAAAACTCCCATACCAAACTCATTTTCATTGATTTAGTTAAGTTAATAATTAAGCTTGTAACAGAATGTTTTGAAAATAGAAGATTACGTTTTTGATGAATGCCATGTATTTGTCATCCTTGGCATATGATCCGTATTCATTCTCAACTTGTACAGCAATTATCGGGCCACCTCCTTGAAACTTAAAGACCACAACAATGTAGAAGTACACACACAATACAATGGATGTGGTAAGTAACAGTATTATAAATATTGTCAAATGATTCACAAGTTTAAAATATACTGAAGATTATTCTACAAAACACTTTAAAGAGACTTTACCATCAAATGCTTGATTAGCGGGATGAGCTTGTCAAAGTAGGCATTAACTGCACTGACAAATCCTGGATAGGTTGTCCTCAACTGCATGTGTTTGTCTTGTAACAGCCAGCTGAAATATAGATCGGCAATAGGGGCTAGGGATCTTTAAAGCTCGTGAAAGATACACTAATTATTAATCATACTAGTTGGTTCGACTAACCTCGGCAAACCTCCCAAATCCCATTCGGCACAGATATAAGGTCCAGGCCGCAGAATCACCCAGAGTCCTAGCTTTGCAGCTAAGCTGATATAAGCCCTAGAAGAGATCGATAAAGCGGGTATTTTATTGCAAATACATTTATTAGGACTGAATGATTTTACTATGAAAGATGATTGGGTAATTTTAAAATGAAATTGTTACTTTAAATCCAGCTGATCCTGGAAATTGAACATTCCCCTTTCAGGTTCGTGCAGGTTCCATGGCACATATCTGAAAGAAGAAGAAGAAGAAGAAGAAGAAGAAGAAGAAGAAGAAGAAGAAGAAGGAGAAGAAGAAGAAGAAGAAGAAGAAGAAGAAGAAGAAGAAGAAGAAGAAGAAGAAGAAGAAGAAGAAGAAGAAGAAGAAGAAGAAGAAGAAGAAGAAGAAGAAGAAGAAGAAGAAACAACACTCATTCATGCACAAATATAACTGATCTGCCATTCAAGGTCATGCTTAGGTTTTTTCCTATTTAAGATTAACTAAGCTATGTAGCCAAGTGAAGCATGCAAACAAGACTCAATATTCACTAAAGTCTCGCATCAAGTGTCATGGTGCGTGTACATGTGAGTAAAAGTTGTCTAATGGTTGCATTGAGATCATTTGTTTTCTTGAACTTGAGTGGGCTGTCTCTAGTTCGGATTAATTGGATCTACTTTAAAAAAATGATAACAATGAATTAATTATAATGTGGTTCTCTCACTGAATCAATGCTGAAGGGTATGTCTTACGTTGTGAGAGTGTTGAGACCACAGGCCTTCATCTTCAACAGCCGGTCTTCCCAGTGGGCTTTGGGGACACGGAAGTAATGGATGGAGCCTCCCAGGATGCGAAAAGGCTTTCCCTCCAGAGTGAACTGGGAGGAGTTGGCCATCAGTCCCCTTCCACTGCTCATTCTCCTCACTTCAGTCAGTCTCCCGGTAACCGGGTCAAGTTACAAAATAAATCCCTATAGCCAACCTATAAAAGAGCACAAACTACGATAATAAACTAGGATATTTGTAATGACATACACTATAGCCTACGTTATGTTGTCCAACTGTATTACTTTTTTATTACTGTTAATTATGGCTTCATGTTATCATGCCTATCCTAAACTGGTTAAGAAACTGGCAATTCACTGCAGCAATATATTAGCATGGCTGTTTCACACTATTTGTCCTTGTTAGTTACACGTAGGTCTACATGTTGGTTTCACAGCCCAATTATAAATAACAGCAGTGAATATCAGCAGATAATTTAATGTTTTGAAGAGGAAAAGGCATTACTGTACCTCAAGGCTGAGCTTCCTGCGGAGCATTTGAATGGATAACGATGGTGAGAGGCCTAGAATACTGTGGACATTAGGATCTATTGTTGCTTGAGAACAAAAGCCTAATTGTGTTCAACGTGACATGCCCATGCCCTCTGAATAAAAGTAAAGACAAAAATAAGGGAAGCAAGAGATACTACATTTTATGCAGTTTGCAGTTAGCTTCTGTGTATATAGGTGTGTATTAAACATAAACACAACACTTTCCATGTATATTTGATATTGTAGGCCTATATATTATTTTGTTTTTATATTTTGTCACGCGATACTTGAAAACTATCAAATACAATCGCATCAACAACCTCAATGAAACAAAAAGCACGTGCCTGCAATAGGCTAATGATTTTTGACCACATTTCCGTATCGCTCAACTACCAGTATTGCATAATATGGTGTGCGTGCATTTCCTACTCAAGCCCCGTCTTTGTTATAGTAATGTTTTTGATTTTATCGATAGCTGTTATTGAAAGAACGCGTGTAGATGGTGACGTATGTTATGCTATGTTTGGTTACGTCATCAAATCAAATTCAACTCATAACTCATAACTTAATTTTGGGTATGCAAAATTAATATCGACATTTAAAAAGCAGGTTTGCACTGATATCCATTGAAAGGGAACGGCCTTGTCGAATGTGAATTGAACGAAATCAAAATAGCCTTTTGCGTAAAAACAAAACTTGTCCCCATCTCGCGGAAACAGTCAGCCTTGCGAGGCGTCTTCTTCAACACAACGCAGCACAACGCGTGCAGCAGCAACACGGTCCTCGTCCTCAAAAGGCAGTAGTGTTCAATGTTTGTTCGCTTGACGTCAATTCGTAGAAATGTTCTGCTACTTTTCATTGTCGCTGGAATCATTTCGTACCAATGGACACGGTAAGCCCATAAACTGAACTACTTAAGTTCATTTTAAGTTTCATCCTAAATAACTTCGACAGAAAGATGTGCACATATGTTTCCTGGGGTTTCAAAACAAAGCATTGCATACAATTTGAACTTGGCTAAAGATTAAAGGATGTATCTTTTGGGTTCGACTGTTATCTCTTTTAAGATTCTGATCTTTAACCCGACATGTTTGACCTATAATAGACATTGTAGGAAAGGAACACGAACATGTGTTATATCCTGCTTGCTAGTCGGACACTCTTACTGCACCCTATGAAAACACAGATATCACCGGTATTACAGGTCTCACCAGTTTAGGTGAAGACACGGATATCGGTGAAGAGACAGTTATGACAGGTATTGATGAAGACATAGATATGACAGGTATCGGTGAAGCCAGTGACACCACAGGTATTGGTAAAGACACAGATATGACAGGTATATTTGAAGCCACTGACATCACAGGTATTGGTGAAGACACAGATATGACAGGTATTTGTGAAGCCTGACACCACAGGTATTGGTAAAGAGTCAAGACACAGATATGACAGGCATTGGTGAATCCACGGACCGCACAGGTATTGGTGAAGACACTGATATCACAGTATTGATGAATAAACTGATCAACATGTAATTTATAGTATTAACTATTAGTCTGCAATTTACAACCATTTTATACATACATACATTTCTATGACAACTCTTTTTTTAAACCACACACACATCCCATTTTGTCTTTCAGGCGGGTGCCTGTAGAGCAAAAGAGGACCCATGTTGGACAGGGACTGGTTGCCAACTCCTCCCAGTTCACTCTGGAGGGAAAGCCTTTTCGCATCCTGGGAGGCTCCATCCATTACTTCCGTGTCCCCAAAGCCCACTGGGAAGACCGGCTGTTGAAGATGAAGGCCTGTGGTCTCAACACTCTCACAACGTAAGAAACACTTCATGTCCTATAGACCATTGAGTCATCCAAATTGATTGATGAGCCGTACAAAGTGTCAGTTCAAACACAGATCCCACAGATTCACTTCAAAACGTATTACAGGAATATCAAATCGATTATTCATCCAGAAGTGGTTTACAGTGGAGGCTATGTTTTAAAGAGACAAACCAATCACAATGGCATAGAAGTCACATTTTTGCGCATGCATATTGAAGCTTTTGTATTCCTGTTAGATATGTCCCATGGAACTTGCATGAACCGGAGAGAGGAGTGTTCGACTTCCAGGACAATTTGGATTTGGAGTAAGGAAGGAATTTTCAACAACTGTCATTGTTTACGCTCTAGTAGTTTCACGTTGAACCACTGACGTCCAACAGAGGGCAGCGTTGTGTTATCAAAGGTGCTACGTTTTCACATAATTCGCTTTTGTTGTCATTAAGAATTGAGCTAATTCATAATTTTTAAGGAAATGTTTCATCCAAATTTCAGAATGAATTTCCTTTGCACACATAGTGTTAACATTTATTAATATAAAGACATTTGGACCAGGTGCTATTAAATCAAATTTTAAACAAGTGTTGCCAAAAAATGCATGTTTCGCTATATATATTCTTATTTCTTATAAAATGGATGGCACAGTTATTGAGTACCCACAATATTGTGTTTCTATTTCTTAGAGGGTACCTGAGCCTTGCAGCAGAACTTGGACTCAGGGTCATCCTGCGGCCTGGACCTTACATATGTGCTGAGTGGGAACTGGGTGGGCTACCCAGGTGCATATAACATTGCATTTTCCTTATTTTTGACCAAGGATTAACGTTTTTTTAATCAAATAAACGGAGCTAGTCCGAACGGAAGTGCCAGCCGTGTGGCAAATGTTGTTTTTGAGGCTTTTATTAACTGCAATCAAAAGTTGCATAGTGGTTGTGATTCAATGTTAGGAAATACCTTTACAGTTAGTTGAAGCGATTACTCTGTTAGTGGTGAACATGCAGTTGATAGAAACTTGCGATTTGATTTTTTTATTTGCCACACCATAAAATAACAACTGCACAGTGCAACTCATTCAAGAAATGGACCAAAACATTGCTAACATGAATTTGTGATATTTTAGAGTTGTTTTGCCTGGGCGTGTGGCTGTGCCCTGCTTGACATGAACTGGTGGCCTTGCTTTCAGCTTTGAGAGGCAGCTCTGCACCTACAATAAACAGGTTGGGTCACGTAATCTGTGATTACATTACCCAACCCGTTCCCGGATACGATTGAATGTACAACTATTCCTATGATGTGTTTTTCAGTTGGTTGCTACGTGATAAAAACATGAAGTTAAGGACAACATACCTGGGATTCACAGAGGCTGTTGACTCATTCTTCCACCAGCTTATGAAGAGGGTAGTTCCGTATACGGTATGTTGGTTTACACCATCTTTGCACGTCGTGGTCTACATTTCAAATCTAATTGATGCTTCACACAATCATATCACTCAAGGAGATGGACCCTCTCATCTAGGTAGCGACACCACATGCTGATTATATAAAAAATGGAATGTAAAAGTGTTGTTCAATATGATAACATAGAGTGTATGTAGGGTTTATTGTTTTCTTAATGAATCTCTTATATCTCTATTTATATGGAAATTGGAGTAGGATAAGCTGTTGAATAATGCTACATATTACATTTACGGTAAGTCTACGGTTGTTAGACCTGCACCTGCAATCTTTGTAATACAGTGCATGCTGTCACATGTGTTTTTGAGGATTTGCACCACCCCAACTAAGATGCCTTTACCATGAGGGTATAATCCTCTCTTACATGTTTAATTAAAATCTAGCTGGGAAATAATTCAACAATCAATTATTTAAACAAATCATCATAGGGTGAAACCTAATTTGTCTTGGCCTAACTCGCACACAGCACTCAAATGGGGGCCCCATCATTGCAGTTCAAGTGGAGAATGAATATGGTTCCTATGCAAAAGATACAGAATATATGTCATTCATCAAGGAGGTAAGAAATATTCATTTTACACAAATAAGACAATTATTGAGTGGCCTTATGTCCCACGCGATGATAAGTGCACGCAAAGCAGTCTCTTATCAATAATCACCAATTCCATTTCCATGCTTTCATCCTTCTTCCTCCGCTTATCCCCTGGTCTCCTTCCACGTATTCAAAACAGACAACAACATTAGTATTTCAGAAGAGCAGGAGCTGTTTTCTTGAAAATCTCTGTTCTTTACAGGCCTTATTGTCCAGAGGCATCACTGAGCTGCTGCTGACCTCAGACAACCAGAATGGGTGGACTCTTGGGGGAGTGAATGGAGGTATTGTCATCCAGACACGCAGACCCCCACACATACACTTGCACATATGTACGCACTTACGCACACACGCACTCACAAAGTCGGTGCATAGCACACTAAGACAAATGAACAGGGGATCATGTGAGGCAATATCTGGCACTCGCCCTTCAGAGCAAACCCTGATGAAAACTAAATGGGATGCTCCGCAGAACAATTCAACTGAGCGTACTAAAAGGTCCAAACAATGCAGATGTTGTTCATACCTTTCAGCTCCTCAGTACTAGACAATATTAGGCAACATTTCATTTTTTTTTTTAACAATTTACAAGATTTTTTTTATCCTAGTTTGGGACCCCTTGAGATCTATATTTATATCTATGTAAGCAAAACCTTGAATTGCTTATTTACTGTATGATTCCTAATGCCATTACAGTCCAATTAGGAGGTAGTGGCTGAATAGTACAAAAATAAACGGGAGTGCCCCAAATATAAGTAAAACTGCTTTAACAGACTGCAGAAGCCTTGGGTGCCAGCTGCTATCATATTGTCAGTAATCACTGCAGAACTCCTAACTTCTCAGTCATTTTAAATAGACAGCCAAGCAATTGGCAGTTACATAAGACATCATTTGTTTTTATTGTGTTGGCTGTATTTAGGCCATGTTCATTGGGCGCATGCAATGACCTGATTCTACCAAGGAATCCAATATGATCTGAATATCTGTCGTTATGATTTTTTTATAATGGTCCCACAAGATACTGTGTAGGAGAAGTAAATGTTGTTTCAAATTTTCAAAAAGAGAGCTCCACAGATGGTCAAGATATTTTACCAAAAGTAAATGTTCCAGGAGGTACATAAACGTGTATTACACAAATTATTGAAACGGTATTCTCAGCTATCTAAATAATTTATAACAAGATACTGTTGTCTGGAGTAAAACAACTAACTTCACAGTGTATTTCCTTGTGCTATGTTTATTCTCCCCCCAGCACTGGAAACCATCAATTTGCAGAAGATGAACCCGGCTGTTATTAATTACCTGGAAGAAATACAAGTGAGTCTTTACTTTTGGATCACGGTTTTTATGACTGGCTTATGTGCAGATTATTGTTGGTGGTGATTCCTAAGAAAGTGCTTATGAGAGCAAAATTGTTTTTGAGAACTTCAGAGCCCCTTAGTCTTTCTGTGTTGTTCTTCTTCATCAGTTCGAATCAAATAACATTAATGAAATGCTTCAAATGAGTGTTCCTAAGTCCCTATCTAGCAACACCAAGCATCTCGTTCAAAAGGGAACTCTTAGATCATTGCCAATGCACACGCATGCAGGCCTCATACAGCGTAATACAAGTTGTGTGATTCAGCTTGGAGGCAGTGTCAGTAGGGTAGGGGTTTAACAGAGGTGACAACCACTTGAAGCAGACTGATTGCACTCACAATGCCACAGTGTATCACTACCTAGAAAAGGGTCACGGACATGTAGTTTTCACACAATCCAAATATCTAGGAATATGAGCTCACTGCGTATCCTCCTCAACCTAAATTCATGTTGTTGTTTATTTTTTAAATCAACTAAACCATCACTTATAACTATACAATGTTTAATTCTATAATAAACTGCAATTTTTTTGTTTCCAATGAAACAAAATGAAATGTTTTCCTCCCACCTTGCTACTATTATCCATGGCTGATTATTACGTTGTGGTCAGCCTCAGAGGCCAAAGATGGTGATGGAGCTCTGGTCTGGCTGGTTTGACCTTTGGGGTGGCCTTCACCATCTGTTCCCTGCTGAGGGTAAGACACGCCACTCTAAAATACAAAGGTTATCTGGGAGCAATGACAGAGAGAGAGAGAGCAGGAGAGAGAATCCTAGAGACAGGCAGTCCTTGTGATGGGTGCCCGACAGGCCGTCAGCCGAAAGACTGAGGGCAAAATGTTTTCTCTTTAGGGGGTGATGGATAGCACAGCGACTGGCTTCTGTTGCTTCTGTCACATGAGACAAGTAAAGTTGTAAGTCGACACGGCACGCTTCTGCTTTGAAAGACATGCCCAGCACTACCCGAGAGCAATTAGAGCAGACCCGCTAAGGGTTAAGACTTAAGGCGGTGTCTTGCATGAGTAAAACTGCTGGAGAAAACCACGGATGATTGCATCTCTGTCTCTCTGTCTCTCTGTCTCTCTGTGTCTCTGTCTGTCTCTGTCTCTCTGTCTCGCTGTCGCTGTCTCTCTCTGTCTCTCTTTCTCTCTCTCTTTCTCTCTCAGGCCGATGGCTTCCTTCACACCACTGCATGAATTCCCAATCAGTGCGGCTTTAGTTTACGGCTTGGCATATCCCCGTGTCTGCTTTCTCCTAGTTGGGTTTCATCAAGCATTTCATTCTTTGTTGCCGTGCCATCATGTTACTTTCTATAGCGGAAAACTATTTTGCTGTCAGTATTTGGTCCTGATGCAATAATGACAATGTGACAATTGAGGAGGGGGTGCCGCAGCAGGCTTGGTTTGTGTTTCTATGATTTATGATTTATTTATGTATCTAAATAAATGTAATGGCATTTGGGGTGGCCAACATAATTTCTAAAAATAAAAAAAGGATATATGCATTATATGTATATATTTTTTGCATTATTTATTTATTAAATAGTTCTCTCTGTAATGGTGTGCTACATCCTGCTGTATATTCTGTAGTGGTGGAACACAAAAAACATCTTGAAATATAGCTCTACTCGACTTTCTTAGCTTCCATTTGAGTTTTTTTTTTCTTCCGGCCTACGCTCTACCGATATCCACGTGAACACGGCAAGAAAGTAGAAAATTATGTTAGAATAATTTATTGCCATCTATTTGTGCCGTTATACTCCTCCACCTATACCCGTTCCCGTATATTACTATGGCAGCAGCAGGCAGGTTCCCAGTTGATTGTCCTGCACACGGCGCTGATAAATTAAACATGGTGAAACACATCACCGACAGCACAGTCCCCTGGCGCATAATCATCCTTACCTGCCGTAATGACTTCTAGTAGTAGGGGAGTATATGCATGTGACGAAGTACGGCCCACTCTGAAAACCCGGTTTCATTGCTTCAAAGGGTTAGGGTCAGCACAATACTATAGATTATAATCTAAAATAAAATAATGGGGAATATAAATAATTTACACACGTTTGAACTGTTGACTCGTGATCTGGTTCAACATGCCATAGCAGCAATATATTAGCATATACTGTGTATTTACAGTGCATCATTACACACATGGATAAGTTTTGCAAGTCAGGAATCGAATGAGAGCTGGTTCTTGCAGAGGTTTGCGCTTTTAATGATCTGTAATGTAGAGTTACATCTATATATTTTTCCTGTATTTTTTTTAACAGACATGGTGGCTGTGGTAAATGGAATCATGCAACAGGAAATGTCAATCAACCTCTACATGTTCCATGGAGGGACAAACTTTGGCTTCATGAATGGGGCTGCTGCTGTTGGATTACCAGCACCTAAACCCATGGTGACAAGTTATGGTAGGGATGGTTTTAATGCCTCACAATTCTTAAAGAATGTGTTCTTGCATGCTTGGTGACTGAGAATTGTCACTTGTATACTATGTCAGGTAGGGCTGGAGGAATAATTTGATTGCATTTAGCAGGATTATATGTACACTACTGTTCCAAAATTCAGGGTCACCCAGCAAACATAATTGCACTAGGGTTTTCTAATCATATATTACCCTTTTAACATGATTAGCTAAACAATGTACAATTTGAACACAGGAGTAATGGTTGCTGGAAATGGGCCTCTGTACAGTATGTAGATATCCCATAAGAAATCTGCCGTTTCCATCTAGCAGAGTCATTTACCACATTATGTCCATAATAATGTCTAGACTGTATTTCTGATTCATTTAATGTCATCTTCATTGAAAAAAACAGTGACCCCAAACTTTTGAACGGTATAGTGTAAATAATGGATCACAAATGTACTTCTTAATAAAGATGTGTTTTGTTTATTAAAAAAGGTTTATGCATGGGTGTGTGTGTTTGCGTGGTAAACTATTGTTATAGCTCTTGTGCTACTTCTGTCCATGTCTTCATTCCAGTTTTGGTTTTTGTGTTTACAGCGTGAACCTTTCGCCAATAGATGGTGCTAGTCCATTGCCACACCTGACCTAAAACTGCATTGCAATTAAATAATTATTGTACTATCATAATGAATCGATTGCGTTATCAAATGCATTGCAAAATGTAAATGTAAAATGCTTCAATTACTTCTATATGCTTCTCGAGGGTGCTTAACATTTGCATCAATCTTTTTCCTGTACAGGGAGAAAGTGGACGGTAAAAAAAAGAAACGGTAGCCACATTTGACCTTCAGTGCTCCTTATTCCTCTGTTTACTCCTCACTGGGATTGCACCTTTTTTTTCTTCCCCTCCCCAACCAAAAAGAAAAGTCACAATTTTCTGTTGGCAGATAACCCAAAACTTCCCTCATCTATAGCACCGTCTAAAGATGCATTGATAGGGAGACGGCATTGAAAACATAATCCTCTGCAAATTGGAGGGGAGGAGGGATGGTGTGGAGGGGAGGAGGGATGGTGTGGAGGGGAGGAGGGATGGTGTTGAGGGGAGGAGGGATGGTGTGGAGGGGAGGAGGGATGGTGTTGAGGGGAGGAGGGATGGTGTTGAGGGGCGGAGGGGGGGGGGTGGGGGCGGTGGCTCTTCCTCCCTGGCTTCCTGGCTCCCCTGTGCTGGCTGTTCTGATAGCGGCCCATTATCTTTCAGATTACGACGCTCCATTATCCGAGGCTGGGGATTACACCACCAAGTACCATCTTCTGAGGAAGCTCTTCAGCCCTTACCACAGTGAGTGCTGACGCCGGGGGGGGGGCCTGTGGGACACCTTTTCCTCTTTCTCTTTCTGCATCTCTCCATCGTCGTCTTTATTATAATGATTATTATAATGGTTTTTGTTATTGTCATTTTCCTTTTTGCAATCCTCCTGTTCTTCTTTCTCTCCACACTGCTACACGGCTGCAGGCATGTAGTTGGAGGGGGGGCAGGGGGGTCTATGATGGGCCTAGCCGCTGTCCAGTTTGCCTTGCTTGTCTGAGTGTGACAGTGTCCCTAGCTTTTGCTACTTTCTCTCAAGTTGGAGAAGTGTGTCTGAGTGCCTTGGTGCGTGCATGTGTGTGGTTTTGTGTGGCTTTTTTTTCTGTGTCAATGCCACATAAAATGCGCAGAGTCCTGCTCAGGTTGTATGTGATGGGTGTTAGCATTTGCTGTGCTTGGTCACGTACGATGATCTCTCAAGGCACGAATGAAATTCCAAACCCCAGATTAGTCTGACTGATCCTGAAATAAACCTAAATAAATAAATAAATAAAAGGTAGAAATAACATCCACACAATACATACAATGTATTGCATGCATTGCATAGAAAATATTTATTTTTTGGGGGCATTTTAGTTGTGAGGAATCATGTGTGTGTGTGTGTTTCCTCAGCCTTTGGCTGTCAGTGATTGTATACTTGTAACGAGAATGGGGATGTTTCCAATGAGCTCATTAATTTACCTCCTCTAACAATAGCCGACCCCCGCCTGTGGAGGTTCTCTCGCAATATGTTGTTGTTTTCTTTTCAGTATGTTGAACAATGAGCAGCCGTCTGAATATGATGATGGAAACTGGATTGCCTTTTCCTGGGTCAGCGCATAGCCGTGACCTAATTCTTTAACCAGATCATCTTAATATCTTACTTTGACTCTACATTCATGCCCTTCACATCGTGCGACTCACTCCCCCCCACTCTGTGTTCTTCCAGTATTTTTCTCTTCCTTATTATTCTATGAGGATACCGATCCACTAGGTGAGTTTCCAACCCTGGTGCCTTTGCTTGACAACAGGGCTCAAGGAATTGCATTGTTACATGGGGCCCTCTCGAGCCTACGTGGATTGTATTAATCTCAAGGTTTTTTCAAATTAAAATATGGCCACTATTCTATGTTGCAGACATGTATGCAATTTACTTTCACTCATCTTTCTTTTTAAGATAAGGGTTCCATTATGCTATTATTAAGTCATGTCAACCCAGTAGTGGTCGGGTTTGAATGCGGATCGCACAACAACGTCAAAATAAACAAACCGCAAATGAGATTTAGTGCACAGAATCTAAAGCAATTGCATTATGGAAGACAACGGATATAATATTTACGATTAGGATGAGGGGAATATCGTCTTACCCGACAACCAAGACATGCATCCAATGCTCTGTATTTCCCTCTATCATTTCAACAGATCCAATCCAACAAAATAGTCACGAAACTCGCATATATTTATGTAGCCTTCAAACAGCATGTTAACAGTCAGAATCTCAAAGGCTTTACCGGTCCACATAATCTCCGCAAGGAGCTCTTAACGACATACACAAAACTAAGCTGCCATAGGTAAAATTTAAGAGCCATTATTTACATTTAATTTGTCTGAAATGGCCTAGCCATCCGCCGGCTATTAGTGAGGGAAATGTGCGGTGTAAAGATCTTGTTGGTGGACAAGGCCTGCCTCTGTATGAGACCTTTCAGAACTTTGATGCTCCCGGCTCCTGGCTGACGAGCCAAGGCATTCATCTTGTCTGTCAGTCACAGGTGTACTAAATGCATAATTTCTCGATAGAGCGACATAGGGAGGGAAGTGGCGGAAAGTATATTTATTGTTGTTTAGAGTTCTTGTTCTGTTCTTCTCTTTTTTGCTCTCTTTCATTTTAAAACTCTCTGATCTTACCTACTGCAGCTTTAACAACAAAGACAGGAACACACCATGGACAGGAATGACATGCAAAACCCTTATAGGGAAAGGGTGGATGAGATAGTTTGATTTGACGAATGCTCCTTCGAAGGAAAGCCAGGCGTGCAGCCGGTGCCAAGCAGGCAGACATGTCGTGGGAGTAAAACACTAGTGACATGAGAGAAAAGAAGAGGCAACAGCCAGGAATCAATGAGAAGTAATCATACCTCTCAAACAAAGGCATTCTCAAAGGAGTTTATCACTGCACACACAGTAGAAGTGGTAGGAAAAAGAAAGATGGTTCACCCATCAGAAACAAGAGAGTCTGCCGTATCCTAGCGAAATATGTGATTATTCAGGCGTTACCACCTTAAGGGGACTCCAAAACAATAGGCAATGTTCAGTTTGCGGTATTCTGAAGTCAAAGTGACAGGTCATCTTCTTAGGGGTACATGTAGAGGGGTTTATCGTTAGCAAACAACATTTCTAGATGCGCAGCTAGGTGGTAACAAATCGTTTTTTTACCATCAACTACTTTGGTCACATGAGCGAGTGCAGCGTTGGGATCCATGTAAAAACTGAATTGTATTGTTTTCTCTTGAAAAGCTTGATGATGGAATGATACAACTCTAACCCCAGAGGTGAACACGTTGATTTGTATTTATTTTGCACATCATTGTAACTTGGGGTAAAGTTTGTTTGTACTGTCATCTTAATATCTACAATACCGCAATGCTTTAATGCTGCTTAACAAACATTACTGCTTGTTGTCAAAAATGTCGCCTTGGACAAAGGCGTTTGCCAAATGAAATGAAATTAATATCACCAAATATCACATTATTTGACAGCATAAATAAATTGCCCTACTGTTGTTCTAATACAGTTTGAAGGCTATTATGATTTATGAATATTGCTTTCGTGGTTTAGTTGATTATTGAACCTGTCAATTTACATTTGAGACAGTACAATAAAAATGATCATGGATTATTTACTCATGACATGTTTGCCAGTTTGCCAGTTATCATTGTGTCTGTCAATGGAGAATTTAAATCTCAAAAAGTAAGCTACATTTTACATTGGATATTCATGAGACATCCAAAAAGTAATTCTATGAAACTTTAAAACAAACCAATATTCATATAGTACTTCATCTTAATTATTTGTTTGGTTCCACAGAAGTCTTTAGGCGACTGGGGCCTATGTTTTTCAACATATTTTGGTTAAATCCTTCCCCTCTTTATTAGGCTTGTAATTAATTCAAAGTTGACACATTAAATCTACAGGTGTGAGTGTGATTAGCTGTTCCAAGCCGTTTTGGCCAGACCTGGTGGTACAATATGTCACCTTTTTCAAAGATTTGCCATTCATTTTGGAAAAATACTGAGATCAAATCTAGTTATATAAATTGGAAAATCCATAAATGCACTTTGATAATCCTAAAGGGAGCGAATTTAATATAGACATCAAATCTTTACTTATATAGATGCCAAAGCTATTAATGCACTATAATAATCCTTATAGGAGTCGATGGAATATAGACATCCGAAGTCCTCCTGTTATATAGATTGGTAACTCTATAAATGCGCTTTATAGGCCTAAGGGAAGGGGATGATATTAAGGCATCAATCAGCTAGTTATATAGATGTTGAATCTATACAATTTACACTATAATATTCCTAATTTGAGTGGATGGGTCTGTAGCAAGGAATGGAACTTGCATCTGAAGCCCTCTTCTATACGGGTTACAGAAGGAAATAGCCCTCAATAATGAAAACATTACCAGATCCTAAGGCTATTTTATAGGCATTCCTTTTCAGGAATAGCTTATCACCAAATGTCAAACTATATATGTTATCATAGCATACACTGTGGGCTATAGAAACGCATATGTTACAGATATCTGTAGGCCCAACAGACATCGGATAGAAAAGCCTGGTGTTATGATTTGTATGCACAAAGATAATCTATGTGCAAATCTTTAGATTACAACTCCAATCTGCCTGTTAAGACTTGGAGCCTTAACGGTCTTCTGTTTTTATTTAGGGGAGTGAACCCCATTATACGTTAAATGTTTACTATCCCTGGCTTTTGCTATTAGTGTGATTAACGGCACAGCAAAACCCATTGCCATCTGGACGGTGGTCTAGCTGTTGTCTACGCTTCCTGCCGTTGCCTAGAAACCGGTCTATAGCTGCTCTCTCACTTGTATGTCTAGAGAAACACAACGACCGAACAAGGCAGGAGTGTTTGGGTAGTTTTCGTTGATTGCATATCTAATCAAGGTAATGCGTGTATATTTATGATTACATATTTTCCTTGAACTATTGAGATTAATTGAATGAGGGCAGGTTTGAATGAGAGACATTACGCAGCGCCAAACCTCCCTCATTGTCTTTCAGCACAGCCTCTGCCTGACGTCCCCCTCCTTCGGAGAAGGAGTGCCCACCAGCCCCTTGTCCTCATGCAGCACCTGTCTCTGTGGGACAGCCTGCCCTTCACTGGCAAGGTGAGCTACGCAGCGGCCGAGCAAACCCTTTCCCACCGCATCACGTTAGCAAGACCCTGAAACAACAAACGATATAATCAAACGTGTATGGTACATCAATCAAAACACAGACCAATCGAGCAACATTTAGTACAACTAATTAATCAAATGGTGTGAATGCATGTATGACACACCAACACCTTTCGGCTGAGGGAGCATGTTTAGCCTCACACTTGGGAAGGTGCCCTGTTCATTAGTGTCATGAAAATGTTTTTCCCTCTGTGCTATCTAGCAGCTGCGGCCTTTTGTCCAGCCCAATAAACCAAAACACTGTTTAACATGACAATATACTAGCAGGGTGCATTAGTTACATAGAAACACAAGCTTAGGTTCACTCTGCACTGTAATAGTAGAGGAGTGAGCTGATGACCAATTCAAATTCCATTATCCGCTGGAGGAATGGAAAAGAAGGACCCTTTTTACATGTGATGGTGGTCATTCATTCTTGACTTCATGGCCAACAGATCAATCAGCTGCTTACCCCATACCCCCTTTAAGGGTTGTTTATATTCAAGGCAATGCTAACTTGTCCCTCAAAACATTCACCGTTCACTCCCCATGCCAACTGCTTACTCCTATTGGAGACAACACTTGTTCCTGATGTTCAAAGGATTTCAACCTAAAAGGGGGATTAAGGGAAATAGTTCTATGTTGATTTGCCTAGAAGTAAATCCATTTACTTACATCGAGGTTATCAATTATGTAATTGAAAGAGTGTTGATGTTTTGTCTCTTTTAGATTTTGCTTGTTTGACCGTCGGGGATGAATAAAGTTCCATCTAATCTTATCTTATTGTGTGAGAGAAAGGTGTATTTCGATTGGTGGTCCAGATATATAATGTTTTTTTAATTTCATTTTATTTTATTTAGCCTTACAGATCCAGCACACCAGTGAACATGGAGAATCTCCCGGTGAACAACAACAACGGCCAGTCGTACGGCTACACTCTGTACGAGACCACCATCACCAGCGGGGGAACCCTCCACTCCATGAATAACATCAGAGACAGAGCGCTGGTGAGCATTATAATAAACACGATGCAAGCACTCTGTAATGCATCACGTCTCTAGACTCTAATGGGCAGACGCTGAACCCATCAGTGTAGTGAGCAAGAAGGAGCTAACGAGTTGGTGTCGCTACATGTCTCGCTCCGTGCTCGCGGGCACTACAGCGATCAATGATGGCATATTCATTGCACAGCAGTAGCTGTTTTTTGTTGTGTGATCTCTCAAGGGATCATCCTTTTTCTTTTAAGTGAGAATGGAGCCGTTTCAAAAAACGATGTTGTAGATATATTATATTTAACTACATGTATATTTTCAGGAAAAGCTGGCAAACAAGACTTCTATAAACACAATTAAGATATTAAAGGGGACCTATTATGCTTTTTCGACTTTTATGACCTATAAACATTGTTATAAGATTGATAGTCATGTTTAACCATACTAAAGTGTCAAATAATGACGTACATGCATTTCAACGTATTCCCTGCTGACAGTCTGGGGTGGCTGTGCAGAGCGCTAAACACTCGGGACAACGTTTGCGATTCATATTTCCGGGAAATCATCTACGTAGAGGCACTCTTGCCGTGCCCCTATATCCCTGGGCAAATCTGCCCGCGCGTGCGCTTCAAGGAAGGTAACCAATCACAACGGAGTTGGGTTGGCAGGAGGGGGGGCAAGGGGGCGGAATAGGACGAAACCGAGCGTTGACAGAGAATGCTGAAAGCGCCCAGATGAGAGGAAGAGTTTCCCGAAAATCTACATCGTATTTTGTGTATGGTTAAACATGACTATCAATCATTATAACAACGTTTATAGGTCATAAAAGTCGAAAAGCATAATAGGTCCCATTTAAGGTTTGATTACCTGGCAAAATCCCCAAATATACCGACCTTGGATTGTTATCAATTTCCCTGTGTGCCCATTTCCATGATTGTGTACTTTAATGAGCAGGCCATGGCTGTGGCCCTCCTGTTGATTGCTCATGGACGGGGCTCTCACTCCTCCAGGTTTTTCTGAACAAACACTTTGTTGGTGTTTTGGATTACACAACCCTGGAGCTGCCACTTCTTGAAGAGAAGGTACGCTTTGTTCTGAATGTGGCCTATTCTCATCTTCTTGTTATGAAACAACATGGATTTGGAAATGCAGTTCTTCACCTTTATATGAGGTTTTTTTTATATATATATTTTTATATAGTGTTTTATCTGACACAACACAGTGATGGCACAAGCTTGAAAAAAAGTGTCACAGAGTTGGCGTGGGGCGTAACCATGGGGATAACACGTTCCCTCTCCTCCAAGAACTCTCAGCCCAAAACACATTGGAAGGAGCCTCAGAGTGTTTGAATTCTAGCTGAAACAGGGTTCACCTCCACTTTAAAGTTGCCTTCGAGCACAAGAGCTGCATCTGTCGAACCGCCTGTCTGGGCACCACTGCAGCAGGCAGCTGTCACAAGTGGCCCAGTGTGTGGGTGTGTGATGTTTTAGATCGAACGTCTGTGTGAGTGTGTGTAGCTGATGGGGTATGGTTTGAAAACCTTAGGCTGTTAATATTTAACACCATGCTGCCTTCTGGGGTGCCTGCCATCCTGGATCAATCCATTTAGAATCTATATGAAAATCTAGAAAGTTTTCACACCAATATGTGTTTCAAGTTTGAACTAAAAAAGGTGTGCAGCGCTCATTCCACCTTGTCTAATCTTTTATTCATGTGCTACTTACAGGGAGAAAGAACTCTGAGTTTACTGGTTGAGAACTGTGGCAGAGTGAATTATGGGATAACGCTGGATGAGCAACGCAAAGGTACACTCCCCCATCGTTGGCTCAAGCAATAGCTTTACCGACATGTCGCTTGGGCCATTTCTGGATGGTTTAATTTCACAATAGACCATGAAAAAAATAACATTTAACAGTACCTCTTGAGTAACAACTTTGACTTGCCTTCCAGGTCTTGTTGGAGATATAACGTTGAATAAGAAGCCCCTCCGAGACTTCTTAATTCATAGTCTGGATATGAAGGCAGATTTTGTAAACAGGTTTGTGTCTTTCATTTACTTTTAAATTTTCCATTTCTATCCCCCATGTTTGTCATACTCCCTGCGCTCCCCGCCGTACCCTGCCTCTCAGGTTGGCTCTCTGCTTTGGACTGAGTACACTTCACACAGAGCATTAAATTGTACCGGGAACATGGTGGAACCGGGTGAAAAATACCACCAAGGCATTTAATGGGCTGTCACGCCGACACGGTAACACGGTGCATTTTGAACCATCGTTTTTGATTGGATAATGGGAATCTGTTGGGAGCTACCTTCTTGTTTGTTTGCTTTTTGCATTTTGGTACACTCTCTATGCTCATATTTTTGCATAATTGAGCGTCAGCAGTTGTTGATGTTCAATCATGTTGTGATTTTGGTTGTGTCAGTTTTACATAAACATGCATTTTTGACATACACTGTTTCATGCCCCATAGGCTGGTTAATGGGGACAAGAATACTAGTTATTCATTATGTCAACATTATTCGTGGATGCCATTGTATTGGAGCAAATCAGAATCAGATAATATCATAAAAAATAAGTTCCATCTGAATATTCCTTCTGATAATTTATACATGTGTGCACACTGGAATATATTATGGCTATCCATATGTAGGTCATATTATTTCATTCCTCTAAATTAAACTGGGTCCCTCCACAATAAAACTGTCACTATAATTTAGTTTAAACTTTCAGACTGATACACAACAAGAGGAATTGGATATTAATTGTTCACGACTTTGCAAGTCTGTGACAACACACCCAAGATTTAAAGATTGTGGTTGGATTGAAAAAGAAAGTGAATCTAATATTAAAATTGTAACTGTTAGACTTCAGAGTTCCGGCCACTGGAAGTCTCTGCGTCACCGGCCAGCCTTCCCAGCGTTCCTGCAGGCCAAATTGTACATGGACGGCACTCCCACGGACACCTTCCTCAAGCTTCCTGTGAGTCACCAGGTGTACATCTCCATCACCCTCCTCACCCGATGCATTAAAAAATGACAAACATAGGATTATTTTTCTGCAGACTGCATTGATGTCTTCATTCAGTTTCATTATACTACTGCAACTGTAGTAGTGACATTACACTAGTAGTAGTAGTATGGAAATGCTACTGACAGATAGTCAGATATCTAGGTTGTAACGGTCTGGTGGCTGTGTTGGACTTGCAGGGCTGGAGTAAAGGTGTTGTATTTATCAACGGGAAGAATCTCGGACGCTACTGCTCCATTGGTCCACAGCAAACCCTCTACCTCCCTGGGCCCTGGCTTCACAAAGGAACCAATCAGGTATGTCTATTCAGGTTTGCTGAGCAAAACACATGGAAGGTAGAACGGGCAGACAGTTTGTTTGTAGATACATAAAACGCTGACAGCTAATCATCCGCTTTGAATACAGGAAATGTTTTTGAAGATCACGGTATCGTTTGTTTTTATCCAACAGTTTTTCTTCCCCATCCCAACTAAAATGCAGCACAAAATCCATCATAGGTCAACAGTTTTCAATATACTACTTTATGCACTTCTTGTCCAACCTCAACAATGGTTTTGATGTTATTGAACTTCACTGCCCTTTCTGGGAAGAAAACAGTCCAGAGGCGCTCCACCGACTTGGCTAGCTCCAAGTCCCTGACCTTTCCCCTCTCTCCACACATGGCGGTTCTTGTTGATCTGCTCTCTCCACAGGTCATGGTGTTTGAAGAGCAGGAAGCGGATGGAAAGATCCAATTTGCCAGCGGCCCTGACTACGGTATGACCGTGGACGTCCAGTGAGGACTGGAGGTGAGAGGGGGTTTTGATCGGTGGCTGGTCAGAGGGGTACCACGGAGTATGTGGAAGGGTCAGGCCCCAGTCGCCTATCACCTGATCCTCTGCGACACTGCAATAAACCTTTTATTGCCCAACTGAATAGTTCCTTGTTGGGGTAAAACTAAACCCACTCCTAACATATTCTTTTGTGAGGCTTTGTTCAAATTGTGGAAGTGGTTTTTAAGATTTACAAATGGTCAAAAGCGATTGAATAGGATGTAATAATGAATTACGAAGTACACATTATCATATTCTACTTATTTGGTTTATTTATTATGTTTTGTCATGATTGTAAAATAAGTTTTGTCAAATTGTATTTAACACTGGTTGGATGTCGATGTCCCTTTACAAGGTGATGTAGACACGTGCAAGTCCTAATATGTTCAGTTGTTAATAAAACCAATTGCACTTCATTATAGCGTTATACCTTTCTTGTGGGGCAATATTGTTTGTTGTCTTTTAATAAACTGGCAGTTTGTGACCTGTTTTAGGCAGTGTAATTCCCAAGAGCAACAATAACCTAACATAACACACCATATGTCATTGACTATTGACTATTGAATACTGCGGTGGAAAGGTAAGGTTATCTGCATCTGAAATCACGGCGGCAACCATGGTGATTTGAAAGAAGTCAAAACAACAATTTTACATTCAGTTGTTGTAGATTAGGCAGGCAAATAATTGATCTGCTGATTTTAGGTTGGTTTCCTGCTGTCTTCCATCAAACTGTGGATGGAAACATGGAGCCCCTGCTAGTATTTCATAGTGCAAACCAAGTAAGCGGGACCACATGCCGGTTTCAATTCACAACACGAGTCACGACAATGGCGGATGCCAGGTTTCGTTTCCCAGTTTGCATCTCTTTATTCATCTTCATCATGTATTTGTATTTTTTTTTCTAAGACGGTCGCTATGACAAATGAAACTTGAGAGTTACATGCAAAACTGTGATTTACATAAGGAACAAGGATGGCAATGACATTAGGTAGGATGAACTCTGGTAGGAGTGCTGTGCACTACAGAAGCCCTTAGAGGGCAACAACAGTCAATTACATTGAATGTTTCAAAGTCTGCACCACTCAGACTGTAGATTTCCGTTCTCTTCAACTCCCAGTAAGCCTTACCACTGCTGCAGTAGTCGTTTAGTGCACTGAAAGTGGAGCCTGTGGATTGGTCGAAATTTTTATTTCAGTGGCTGTTTGGTTCTCCATAGTCTCCTTAGGCCCATTACATCATGTTTTCCTATTGGACTGTTATACGCCCCAAAAGTTGTCCTATCACATCGCAACAACAGGGAACACAGGTTCTGCGCTAGTACCAGACCACATGAAATGAGCCAGAATAGATAAACTTGTTAAATTAAAGACCTGAGGGACGGCTGAATAACCATTTAAAGTATATCATTTAACAAATCATCTGATCCTTCCTCCTTGTTTTACAACACTATATTTTGAGTGATATGGCCATTAGAATTTAGAGCTATTAAATAACTGCCAAACCTCTCCCCATTTATCGCCCACTGTCCTTCAGGTATTTCAGATGACATCATTTATTGAAGTGAACAGCTGTCTGAGACCTGCCAAACAATGCAGATAAACAAAAATATATGTATTGTCAACAGCACTTAGAAGAAGGAGCGCGCCAGCGATTCTAACCTCTGTCACTACCCTGGTTTTTAGTTGGGTGTGCCATTTTTAATCACTCGTATTAATTATGAACGGGGGGAGGACGGGGCATAGCATGTAATACTAATAATAATTCAATTGCACATTCATGCTTGGAATAAATAGATAAATAAATATATTAAGATGGATATTTTTAAATAAATAGTTAAGAGAAGAGTTGGCATTTAAGTGTATACATGGGGGTGGAGATTCGGTCAAGGTGTCCGATGTCTTATCTCTTCCTAAACCCATATCATGCAGACCGCTTCAGTATGGTCATGAAATATATGTGATATCTATCTATTCATCCATTCGTTTGATCATTTGTCTTTCATTATTTGATAAACCCCAGCAGGTTAGTATTTATTACCTCTGCATAACATACCATGATTTATCTGGGTTTAAAATTGTTCTGGGGCAAGTTCCCAAGCGAGACTACACTGCAGAGGCTCTGGGGTAAAATAAAGTCCATTCTCTTTCGGGCGTGGTATCTACCTATATCTGCTTTACTCTATACTAGTGGCAGGCAATGTTCAGATAACCATTTCTTTGTACTGCACTGGTACAATGGGTTTTTCAAGTGGAACAACTCCCTAATATAGGATATATAACCAGTGTTGGATTATGGATACCCAACATTCTACAGACTGCTGCTCTCAGTAGCCCCATTTTATTTTTTATGACATAATTTCACTTTATTTCACCCAAAAATTTACAACTGACTCAAACTAATATAATGCTTTAAATCAATTGACCTGTGCAGAAAATCCAATTGTTTCCCTCTTTGTTGTGCTTTTTCGTTATTGTGGTTTGAATTGCAAAAAAATACTTTTGGGCCGGGTTGTAATCATATCAACCTGTTATACTCACGGTTTTATTTAATACTACTCTTTCCTGGAATGTATATCTCCATTTCATGGCCTACTGCCCCCATTCTAGTCAACAGCTTCCGTACACAGACTGGGTTGCATAAAGTATTTATACTCTGCAGTTGATGACCCACTGTACACCAGTATTCTCCCAGAGGCTTGACGGGAACTGGGTCGGCATTTAAGAATGCCTCTCTTGTTGTGTATTTGTTATCCATTCCAAAGTCCTACAAAGGAATTAGTTTTGTGACGCGCTTTCACTTTTTGACATGTGATAAAATCTATATGAGCCTGTGCTATGTTATAAGAAAGTGCAGTAATGAAATAATTCCTAGGACGTCGAGGGAGACTGAATCAGTTAACATACATACAGTAATGGCGCTATATAATATTGTATCCCAGAAAACAACATTGCCTTGAATCCCTCCTGATTGTTCGTTTTGAGTTAGGTATTTACAGGTTGCCTCTAAGGGAGATGGTAGGTGCATTCGCAGTTGTTTACCTCAGTGTTTAATGTATACATGTAGGTTATACTGTAGCTCCCAAGAACAGAAGATCTATGTTACACCGCAACCAATTCAAACATTTTGACGGACTTAAAATGCAAGAGCAATAATGACATAGACGATACCGAAATAGAAAATGATAAAGAGTCAAACATAGGCGAAGAGTCAGTAGTTTGTGACCAGCAAGTAAAATGCATGTAAACAACCCCAAAAAAATTAAGTTAGAGCAAACTTTTCATACAAAAAAAGGACATTCCTTCCCTTTTATGCCTGTGCTTGCTAAAAAGTAAAATCCATTAAAAACAAATGAGATCCATTGTTCAGGTCCATGTAGCTTTGTTGTCGTTTTTATGTCCCGAGTGGCGATGTGGGCTACATTTTGCATCTAGGACTTTCACTTCAGGTGTACTCTTTCATCCAGGTGTGTCTCTTTCCATCAGTTAAACCCTATTGGCAGAGCCCCACTGTGCGCAGATCCAGGCCCATAGAGCCCTCGCTCTCTCACCACACTGAGGTCATTTGTTTCATTGGCTCTGCTCCACACAAGCTCCATGGGTTGGATCGGCTGGCTCATTGCGTTGCGTTGTTGTTGTGCTGTCTCTTGTATTATGTCCTCAGTGGGCTACCGTACCATGCAGGCTAGGACTTTTATTTCCCTATGTTTTCCAGTCACCCAGGAAAGTCTTCTCGTCGGTTCACCTGCGACAACGCGTGCAATGGCAAAAAAAAGGTGGACCTGATGAACGTTTGCCATATTCAACTTGTATGTGCTTTAGTATAATACATTTTTCTTTTTAATCTCAAAGATTATCAAGTGTTTTGTGAAGAGGAATTGCAGTGCCTCTCCAAAGCGTCCTTTAGTCAGATAGTTGAGATGTGAATGCAACTGGACCACGGCCCATGATTAATCTCCTTTTAGCATTCAGGGTCGACCACCTAGAACGAACGAAGACAGATACGTTGGGTAATAGCACACAGGGTCAATCAATGACAGAGCAATTTAGCATTTTCACTGCTCAATTGCGGCCTACAGCTGTTGTAGTGTATTGTGGAACATGAATGCAAAACTCCCATCATAAGACCGCCGGGCGACTTCAGGCAAACAAGATGACCTTGTAGTGCTCTAATGTTTGAGTATATTCCAGTCAGAGGAGCAGGGTGTAAAATGCTATTCAGGCATTTGGGTATGGATTGCAGTCCATAAGCAGTTGTTTATATAACATTTTAGCTCATAGTTTACCATATTTGCCGTGGTCCGGAGGAACTGCAGTCAAATCTCAACGTTGGGGTCTGTGAAGCCTTTCTTGCCCTCGTTAACTAGGACGGGTTTCTCCGTTCTCGTGTGCCATACGAGAATCTAGTGAGGACACACACACACACACACACACACACACACACACACACACACACACACACACACACACACACACACACACACACACACACACCGTGTGAATACATGAATTAGCAATTTGACCACTCATTTATTAATTAATATCATTCGACCCTTTCTACATGTGCATCGTGCATGGCATCTCAAGAGGTGCTATGCACATGCTCAGAGCAACACAAAGCCTTTCTGTTTTTAAAAAGCCACTGGTGCGCAGTGGTGCCGCCAGCAGGGCGGCACAGCCACCCTGATACAATTTCCCCCCCCCCCCCCCCCCCCCCCCCCCACCAGCCAGCAGTGAGGGACATTTTTGTCCCTCACTGGTATGCATCATATACTTAAATCAATGTTTATTTTCTATAGTAGTTCTTGTGGAAGAAAATAATGCATAAATTCAAGACCATCCAGCCCCACTAAAAGTTTTGGTTCTTACAATCAAATCGAATGAAAGCTATTGTATTGTGTAGGTTTTTTTTTAGGAATATATGTGCCACCCTGAGATTTAAAGTCTCCCCATCCAGTGCCACTGCTGGAGTGTGTGTGAAAAGGGGCCAATAGGAGGCCAGCGCCCTCAAAATATAGCGTGGCTTTTCTCTTTCAGCTCCCGCTACCGAATTAATGCCTTTCCG
The DNA here is from genome assembly GCF_026213295.1 of Gadus chalcogrammus. Classification (NCBI taxonomy): domain Eukaryota; kingdom Metazoa; phylum Chordata; class Actinopteri; order Gadiformes; family Gadidae; genus Gadus; species Gadus chalcogrammus. The sequence continues at coordinate 13,555,099 of NC_079427.1, read as the reverse complement.
CCGCCAGGGCCCGAGAACAAAAACCATGTTCCTCTTGAGCCACTGTTAAAGATGAGTCTGTATGCATGAGCTGCAAGGAGAAGACGCCGACCCTCCCACAGCTCCGCCGCTTCAGCTCTCCTGCAAGTAAACGGCCCAGATCCCTGGGCTGCATGATACCAGGGGTCTAATCAAGACTTCCGCAGGTCGCAGGATGACTCGCAGATGTCCAGGCGAAAAATCAGGGAGATGGAAATATAGGGGGACAGAAAGAAAACAAAACCGGTCCTATTTGTCCCACTACCCCACCCCCCTCCTCCCCGTCTCCGGCCCCGGGCACCGGAACGCTCTCAATGTCTTTTCATCTGGGCGCCGGCGCAGCAGCGGGGATGAATAATGCATGGGGATCTGTGTTTGAGATGTGCCATGGACCCACTCCCGCTTTACTCCAGTGTACAGGGAGGTCAATAGTCACCGTTGCCGTGGTGAAGAGGAAGATTATAAGGAAGTGAGGTGCCCGCGCACAGTTTGCCATCTCCCTCCCAGCCCCGTCTACCCTTCTACCTGTATCTCTCCCCCCCCCCCCCCCCTCCCCTTGTGCTCATCTGCAATCAGTAGAACACTCCTACCCACCCCCCTCACCTACACGCCTCCTTCACCACACAACCTCCTCCTCTATCTCCTCTTCCCTGAGGTTTCTGGCTTCTCATCTGTCCCACTGGATGGCTCATAGAAGTGTGTGTGTGTGTGTGTGTGTGTGTGTGTGTGTGTGTGTGTGTGTGTGTGTGTGTGTGTGTGTGTGTGTGTGTGTGTGTGTGTGTGTGTGTGTGTGTGTGTGTGTGTGTGTGTGCGCGCGCGCGCGTAAGCGTGTGTTTGGCGCTAGTGTTTCGGCTGATAGTGGCTTCTGAGCTTCCTCTGGCCAACAGGTCTTTGCCCAGAGAGCGGCTTAGCGGAGTGACCGGGCCAGGAGCCTCCAGCATGTGTTTTGGAGTAGCACGGATCAGCAGGCAGCCAGCACTGCTGCCGATGCCCTGGAGGGGTGAGTGCTGCCCCGGCGCCAGCCGCTGTGTGGCTGTATGTGTCGGTGGAGCCGGGCTGCATTCTAATCAGGGCGCTCGAGTTGTTTATTTTCTGCTTCCATCTCCACTTTGGCAATCTTTTAAGCCTTTGCTAACCTTTAAGCAGGGTACGAGCATATTGTGTAGAGTAAGAAATGCACTAATGTTTCAAAGAACTGGGTCATCAATCTCAGTCTATTGTAAGACTCTCTTGTTGTGGGTGCTGATATATGCACTTTGCATTATTATGCAGTATTCTCCCTTGATTTACATGAAATTATATATTTTTCATGCATAATATCATCCCTTAATATTTTATGCATTCAGTGTAAGAATATATTTCTGTACATAAAAGTAGGAAAAGCGGTTGAAAGGTTCTTGTTAATTTCGAAAGCTCCTGAGCTTGAGAAAATAATGAAAAAGATAAATAAGTGTGGTGTTGTGCTCCTTAAATGATTTCTTTATCAGATAGATAAGAAGGTACACATTAACTTCATTAACGCCCTGAGGGAAATCACTTTGTCACGGCAGCAAAAAACCTGTTAATGAATAGAAGTCACAACACTAGCATAAGCAATCAGGAACCAATTATAATGGTTAAAAGAAAGCCCAATAATGGTGGTCAAACAAAAGGTGAGCGGGTTAGGCAAGGATTAAAAATAAACGAATAGCGAAGCTGGAAATACAGCAGTGTTCCACTGCCCCTGGTCAGAAGTTTATAGATAGTTGGGCTGGCAGAGGAAGGTGGGGGAGCGGTTACCTTAGTGCAATTGGCTGCTTTAGGCTCCAGGTCGTTGAGTGTGACGAGTTCTCTGAGCAAGCTGCTCTCTTGGTAGCCCCCCTTCACTCCCCGGAGCTTGAAGTAGGCCTGAGGCTTGAAGAGCACCAGCCTGAGGTTGATGGCGAAGCCGGCCATGTCGATGGCGAAGGGTCGGTGGGGGTCGAACACGGTCTTCCAGCCGTAGACCTTTCCCGCGGCGTTGACCTTGGGTGACTCGTAGCGCAGGCCGCCCACAAACGCCACGGGCCAAACGGAGACCTTCCGTGTCGTTCTCATCTATAGGGAGAGTAGGAGAGGAGCAGAGTGAGAGGTTTGTTAGGGATAAGAAATGTGGTGATGTGCGTGCATGGCCCGCTTCATACAAGCATCTTGGATCTCTCTTCAAATTAAAAAAAATTGTAAATCGTTGGGAATTTCAAGGGGACGTTTTTTTATGTCTTAACGGGCGGGAAAACCTGTACAAGAGATGTAAACACTCTTTGTGAAAACCGTCTCTGGAGATGTTGTACACTAGGTTTAATCTCTTCTCCCTTTCTACTTGTGCATCGTGCATGGCATTCATCTACGCAATCTCAAGAGGTGCTATGCACATGCTCAGAGCAACACAAAGCCTTTCCTTTCCGATTAGCGATGGTTTCCTATGCTATTGTTGTGAAATATAGCACATTGACCAGGCCACTCCACAGCATTAATCTGACGCGCACCACTCGGAACTGTGGAAAGTCATTGTTCTTAGCAGCCCTTTAATGAGCCTGGGTCAAAATAATAGTCAATAGTTGAATGTGGAGAATGTGCAGAAACCGGCCAATTAGGGCAAGTGGCTTTGATACTGCTCGCCAGGGAAGGATTCCTGGGACGTTATATAGGCACTCCTGTCGTCTTAGTCTGTGGCTTTGTCCTTTAATCTTCTCACATCCAGCCCTTCCCTGATGCTGTATCACTCCATTCTCCCCTTGTGTCTGTCTCTCCAGTCAGCAAGAGTCGGCTCAATCAGTAAAGGGAAGGCTTTTTTATAATGAGGGGAGAAGGAGCTCTGTAAACAAGGGCATTTAATCAAACTCGATGTGCCAGAAATAATGATGCTCTTGTTTCTGTGTGTGTGTGTGTGTGTGTGTGTGTGTGTGTGTGTGTGTGTGTGTGTGTGTGTGTGTGTGTGTGTGTGTGTGTGTGTGTGTGTGTGTGTGTGTGTGTGTGTGTGTGTGTGTGCGCCCGCCTGTATGTGCGTACGCTTATGATTTTCAGCAAGTTTCTCTTACATTGGTGTGCTGGGTTAGCCTGTGCCCCATGCATAAGTGTAAAAAACATTATTGTTGTATCCGGGGAGCGGTCAGCTCTGTAGATCAAAGAGCAGCAGAGTTTGAACACTGTGTAGTGACCTCATAGCTTATGAGAATACATTGATTTGAGATTTAGAGAATGGGAATGTTGCCAGATTTGTCCGGAGACTACAATTTAACAAGCTTTGGGTGTTAGGTTGGAAGGATGGTGAAGTGCGTGCGATTTGCAATCCTGTGTGCCTGCGCTACCATCGGTACCGCTCACTCTTAATTTGCCCCTCAGTGACTCAGACCAATAACACTTCCATCACCTCTCAGCAAGCTCACATCTGCTCTGCCTGCAATCCGGATGCAGGGAGGACCAGAGACCCCTGAGCTGACTGCTTCACACAGTGTGGGAATCAGCGGTGCTCCGGAACACCTCCACACTGCATGATTGAAACCAAACCAAGTACCTTTTTAGCTAGTTATTTAAAGATTCAGTCTTACTTTGCATGAATCGAGAGCAGCGTCAGGATTAAGCTGTAGCTTTATTGTTACTATTTTAGAAATGTACCGTGTGTGACTTTTTTTTGTCTTTACCACCTTTGATGGAAATATCAGTAAAGCAGCAATATTTTGACAACCATGGCAAGAAAGTTATACTCGTCCCAATTTCCTCATTGAAGTGTCGGTATCTAGTTTTCTCAGGTCTCAGTGGCTTTCGTTGTGTTTTTGTGTATATGCTTTTGGGAAAAAAAGGCCCTACACTCAGTACAGCACAGTAGAGCACAAGCTAGCACATTCTCTGCAATGTAGCTCACTTACTTAGAGATTCTGTTTGTGTTTTCCCATATTGCCATATGCATGTGTAAGCTCTTCGCGTACAAGAAGTGAGTTGTGGGAGCAAGGGGACCTACTGAGATAATATAGCGTGATCCTGCCATGCTAGTCAAGACAAAAGTGACAGGAAGCCAGTGTAATTAATTGGTGCTATAGGTGCTCACACACTGCCCCAATAAACACCAACTATAGAATGATGGCTGAAGTTGGCCAACGGTGAAACAACGAAGTTCGGCTGACCACAGCCAATAACCCCCTACTGGTTGGGCCCATTGGACCGTTTGTTGGTATTGGGCAGTGTCAATAAGGGGTGTTTTGGAAAACCTAAGCAGAATTAATTTCAAGTAATAAATCAAGAACCGTGGCTGCCTTTTGAATGAATGGCTCTGAGCCAGTCTGGGCATCAAAGTTTTAAGAAGACTTGGTCGGATGATCAAAGCATACAGAAGCATACTTCACCTCCTTAGTGCAACACAAACAAGAACTTTTGCTAACTTTCTTTCAACCTCTGTTACTTAATGTAGGTTATTGTTCTCATTATTGTTAAGAACTAGAATCGTATTGTTTTTACAGAATCAAACCAGATTACACTAATGTTATGTTGCTGTATTTATTTGCTTGCTTCAAATGGGGCATTATTTTGGTGTCCCTGCCTGCGCTGTGATTTGTGCTTTGGCCTTGAATTCTTCTTTTTATTCAATTTGCTGCTTTGTTGCAGCTTGTATAGTACAGCCTGAACATTCAAATTGAATATGTTGGGAGGACAATTATTTGAAGAATATATATCGCCCTTGTATTGGAGTTGTCGCACCACGTTATTGTGGCATTTGCTTTTATTGTTGCAGGTTCTCATTCTTCAAGGGGGCTGTCGAAGCTCCAGCCCCCTTCCCCTTACCCCTTGTTTTGAAGGGGTAAGGGGAAGGGGTAAGGGGTAGAAATGGGATTGGGCCTAAGTATGCTTTGGGGTTCTAGGAAACTGAGACGACTCACATTAAACTCTAATTTTCCATGCAGTGCTTCAAAGTGATGCAACCCAACTTCAGTCAATACATCTTTCATCAATTATTAAATTAATTTTCAGCATCTAGTGTTTCTGAAAACTTCGGTTACTCTCGGTTTTAGCTTTGAGAAAGCAGTTCTGAATGATAGAATTGGCCTGGCTGGCAACGAGGAAATGCGCTTGTAAGTAATTAGCTTTCTTTTCTTGTATTTCTCAAATTAAGTGGCAACCCAAAATAATACAACATAGTGGTACCCCGCTGAAAACAGAAACAAATGAGGTGTACAGGAAAAACAACAAACAAAACAAATCAAATCACGGCTAGACCCCTTTTCTCAGCACAGGGATTAGTCTTTATTGCTGTCTTGGACTGTTTCTAGTCCTCCAATTGAACACACACACGCCGTTAAGACTCTGCAGGTGATTCCAATTGCAGTAGTGTGACTCTGGTCTTCAACCCACTGAAGCGTGCGCATGTAACGCCTTAAGTAATTTCCCCCTGACCAGCTCCCGCTTTCAGCCAGCCCTCCATCCAAGTTCGGATCTGGGATGTATGCTTTCAGCACAGACAATGGAACTGTGTCCATCTCCACTGTGTCACTCACCAACACCCCCACGTCTCAACCGGCCTGCTTTCCGCCTTCAAATGAATTGCTTCTTGTTATATTACGTGACAAGGGTTCTAAATCCAGACCTCACTCATGCGTGGTTCCTTGATAGTGGGTGCTTCATCCGGGCTTCACAGGGATACACAGATCGAATTGTCTAAACGTTTTCAGGGAATTCTTACACTACTACAGAAATAACATTTTGGAGAGTGGTCAAAAACGAGACCACGTAGAATTTTGTTCTACGGGTCGGTGCAGTTATCCTTTTTAAACAGTAACAGCCTGTAAACTGTAACATTCAGATGTCTTTGTCTCTGTCAATGGTGAGAATAAAAGTACTTTGCATCGGTGCCCGATACATCAAAATGTACCGTATACTCAGCTTCGGGCTGATCAGAAGTCCGGACGCAGCCCGACAATGACTGATCACTCATCATCGCTGGTCATCACTCACCTCCTCGAAGAGCTCCAGGCTGTACGTATTGTCGTCGTCCGCAAAGTAGACGATGCCCGGCTGGCTGCTGTTGGCGTTGAAGGTCTCCCTCAGCCAGCGTAGGGCCAGGTTCCTCTGCATGGTTCCCCGGGGTATCCGGGGGTCCCGCGTGTCCCCCCGTAGCTTATAGTTCCTGGGGGTCTCCACGTTGAGGTGGGTGTAGTTGAGCCCCGTGTCTCTGAGCAGCCGCGTGACCAGGGGGGTCCGCCGCTGGGAGTCCTCCACCAGGATCCAGTGGAGGTTGGCCACGTGCAGGAAGGTGTTGGCCAGCCGCGTCAGCTCCGCCTTCTGCACCGGCCGGCTGTAGGTGGGCGTGATGATGTGGATGGTGGGCAGCACGTCGGACCAGGGCGGGGGCCGCGTGTACACGTACTCCGTCCTCACCACCTCAATGATGTCCTTGTCCGACGCGCAGTACTCCTTGGAGTCCTGTGCCTGCCCACCGGACTCCTTCTTTCCCTCGCCGCCATCATCTGTGGATGGGGGGTAAGGGGCAGGGGGTGGGGTTTTGGGGGCGGGTGGGAGAACACGTGTAAGGTGTTAGCTAACCCCTGGGCTGCCCGCTCTGTGTATCGGAACCCAATGGGGTAAAGTGTACCTGAGAGTCGGTGGCGTTGGACTGCAAGCCTCTCTGGTAAGATATAGATCTCTTTTACTAGGTGGTGACAGGCTGCAAAAAGTGAAAGCAGTCACTGAGAGAGGATATAACACAGCTTGATGGACAGTGATGCAGGGGGCCAGGGGCATTGGGAGGGCAAGAGCACTGCTGAGTCTAGAAACTCCACTGAGAATATGAAAAAAGAAAAAGGAGGGAGCAGTGATACGGCAACATGCATAGTTGAAGGTATCAAGTGATTATTTGATACTTTCCCTTTGCCCTGCTGCATTAAAAGGTGTTTCAAATAGTCATTACGCTGACACAATATGGACGATAAAAAACCAACCATGATACATGCAGGGAATTGGGTTCAAATAAGACTGTGGTGAATAAAAGCCAATGCACGGCCCATCTTTAGAGATCCCTAATAATCTTTTTGTTGAGCACAGTTTTGCTTTATCAATGTCTAGCGTGCTTGCTTGGCTAGGAAAACTCCCCCAAATGGAATCTGCAACGTGAAGGCAGTGAGACACGGTGGCTTTACCGCAGTGCTAAAGGGCATGATGGGGCAGCCTAATAGCACGGGCTATGATGAATAGAATCTAATTACGAAATCATTAGGATCATTCATATATTTCATCAATGTGCCACGGCTCATGGGGGCAATCTTTATCACTGTTTTGGCCTAGCTCCATTTTCACACCTCAAACATAAAGAGGATTATTTTTTTGCCTCTATTTGCGCCACACAGATTAACACAATCTGCTGATGACCAGATGTTGCACGTTGCCTGCCAGTGACCCCCCCCCCCCCCCCCCCCCCCCCCCCATCCCCTGCCAAAAACCTTGAGGTACTCGTCAAAGATCAAACAAAGGATAGCCTGTGGACAAGGCTGGGCCAAATCTGCGTGCCACATAGTTATTTGTTGTCTTAATTAGGATTTTATTTAATGTGGTTGATTTGAGGCTTTTTCCTCGAGGACAATGCGAGAGACTGTGCAGCTCACGTATACATACAGCCGGACTGCTCCTCGCATAATACTTTGTAGGCTAGCGTAGAGCTGAGGGGAAGGAGCGGTATTGATTTTATGTCAGTCTAATTTGGTTTTTGGTCACCGTGCAGTGTACTTGACATTTCACACTGCTGGTTTGTGGTCTCTTGTGGGAAAATAAATTAGAGCTCTCATGTGAGCTTTGTGTAGTTAGTTATTTACCGTGTATAATTCATTGTTAATGGGGTAAACATACAATAAACATTTAGCTTTTGCTCAATAGTGCAGATTTTGTATGGGATCTATATCTGGGTTTCAAATGCCTATACTGAAAGCATTTTTGAATGTTACTTGTGCATTATAAGGAATGTGAAAGAATAAAATGTGAAGGAACGATATATAATGGAATGGAACCAAATGTGATTATATACCTGAAGGAATTCAGAATTATTTTCAAATTATAGTATGTACAAATTTGAATCTTGCATTTTGTGTATATATATCTATATATAGATATAGATATCTATATATATGTACACACAACATACACAACGACCAATAGCAACACATTTTTCCCCTGCTCATCATTGTGGTCCGTAGCAACGCTGCAAACGTCAGACATGCACCTATTATGGGCTACTGATTCCTGTGACGTTACAGCCCAGCACAGACTAGGCACTCCATTGGTCGCTCAACAGACTAAATCCTGACAATAGCCATTGACGATAACACGTGCGCAAAAGTAGGTGTGTGTGTGTGTGTGTGTGTGTGTGTGTGTGTCGTGTGTCGTGTGCGTGTGTATATGTGTGTGTGCAATAGCACACAGACAGGTTTATTTATTTGTTACTCATTTTCAGTAAACACTACAAAATGAATCAATAAATAAATGTGAAAATGGGACATACTGTGGACATAATGAACATATCTGGCATGTTTTGGTGTGCTTTTAGGGAACAATGGTCACCTACAGCACCCGAGGTGAGAATGTAGCTGCTCGTTGTAAAGCAATGCCCTGGGAGCCAGAGGAAAACACTGGCTTCTGGTTATTTCATGTGGGATGTCGACAGTAAGAAAAACAAGGAATTCCCCAACCTTGTCCCAATTTTTGTTTTCTGTAATGTTTTATCTCAATCATGTTGTTCACCAATAACAATAATTATTAGAGGCACTTTTGTTTCTTTCGCTTTTACAATGGGCCTATTTAAAATATATAACAAAAAACACAATGCTGTATGTATCAACAGATACCTAACAAGTATAGATTTTTGAGAATAGCCATTGTTGGCATGTCATGTCATCTCTCCAATGTGTAATGAACCTGGTGGAATGCAGGACGGAGGAATTTGCATACCCTTGCGGATGGCAAGGAGTGGCGCGATAGCACTTTGGTGCCAAACGGTGATGAGCAGAGTCCAGGGTAACACAATCAACACGATGGCAAGAATATCTCTTCTTTTCGGCATCTCCAGGATTGGTTATGTGGCTCGGCATTACCTGTGCAGGAAGGACAGAGAGGGGAAGGGGAATTAGGATAATTGATTCAGGAATTGTGCCAACATCAAAGGGAAATTGTAGAACCGTCTTTCTTCTTTTGATGTTTGAAATTACACTCTTCCTCTTCTCTAAATTCTGCTCCCTTTTTTATGATTGCCATACTCTGGGCATCTTTCACTTTTCTAATATATTTGATTAATGAACTTAAATAAATTCAGGCATAAATTGGCTACTTGAAAAACACATACTAAAGCATTTCTAATCAATGTGCCCAAGAAACATTGACTCTTCAAATACACTGCAGTATTGATTATCGGCATGGCGTTTCTGATTGAGCAGGGCCCTTTCGCATCAGTGATCCCTTAACGAAAGAAAGTGGTAGTAACTTAATTCTAACATAATTGCGCCAATAATAGTTTATAGTTCCGTCTTCATTCCCCCGTTCCCTCGGAAAGCTGCCAGGCAAAGGGGGGCCTCATTTCAAAGTGAATGTGCCTGATGCAACTATAAGCCACACACACGCTCTCCACTGGTAACCAAATTGGTCTTGGTTTTTTTATTACCCTTTTTTGTTCAAAATGAACACATGAAGAGGGTGATCTTCTTGTAAAACATGTCATAGACTGCTGCATCTTCAATATCTTTTCATCTTTGGTTATTATATGAATATGTGACATAAACACTTCTTAATGTAACTATAAGATGATATGTTAAGAAGGGGTTGGGATTGCTTTGGGACACAGCCCAGTACTTTGCTTTAAAATGTAGAAATCATTTATGGGCTTGATTGAGTAAAATTTATATTTTTCCTTTATTTTTGTAGAAACACATGTAAATATCTGATAAAATATGGTTATTATTACCCTACTTCGTGATGGAAACCTTGTTAAACCTGTGTGGCATACTGTTCATCCTTGTAGAAATAATAAGTAATTCAGAAAGAACCACAGACACGGTGACAGTAAGCTCCAGACCCTTACCCACAGTTAGAACTGGATCATGACACCATTGGTGTAGCGTTGCCGGGGAAGCCAAACGGCATAATGGATGAGCAGTGAAGGGGCGGGATCCTCCATGACATGTCAGCCAATAATTTCATTGATACACCTTTTTTCTGCCTTGTCCATCTCAGGCAGACAGGAGGGCACAACTGTGATCTAATAAAAGGATGAGATCAAAGTGGTTTGTCAATTCCAGATTTTGTTATTTTTCACAATTCCTTCCTCTTAACTCTCTCCTTCCTTCCATGAGTGAATCACATGGCTAGACTATGGAACATTGTCATTCCATATTTAACATCAACGGACTCATTATAATTCACTAACAGTAAATGCATTCCACCACAACGATCCTGTAACGGAACTCGAATGCGTTCATGTGCCAGAGAAATGTTCTCTGTTCAAACCGCAGCCTTCTGTTGCAACCGCGCATACCAATTTAGCCTTGGTCCTGTTTTAATAATTGGAACGGTTAATATACTGAATACATAGCTACGTTAATTAGCGCACACAGAGAGCTACCTCCTATTGGCTTTGTGTCAGGAGCTACTGTGTGCGGCGGCAGGACGTGCTGCTATTTTTATTTGTTTTAACGACGTAATACGGAGGAAGGGAAAAAGCGTTAGTCACCACCACGCTGTCTCTGGTGCCAGGGGCGGTGGCAAAATAAACACTGTGAACACACGCACAGCCCCATGTCCCCATTCAAACACATCTGAGGAAACATTGCTGCTATAGTGCACCCACGATAACATGACACGCAGGAAGCCCATTCCTCTACTGCTCACTTAGATCCCGGTGGGCAGCCGCTGAGGGTGTTTCTAGATGCTTCCTGTTGGTTGATCAGGTAAACAAGATATTTTTGATGCTCGCGGAAAAAAAATGAGGAAAAAGAGAAGAGGGCCATTGTCTGAATTTTATTTTATTTCATCTACATTTTTCCCTTTTCTCCATTAATTGAGGAGTGCTGTAATATGGAAAAAAAGCTAATTACCCATGACCCAGTAATGCCATAGGGAGAGACGGGTTTCTTTTGATGTGCACAAGATTTGAAAACAATCCTCTTGCCGGATTGCCTTGAGCTGTCATCAGATCTCCTAGGCATATGATCACGTCGGAGGGTGCTTCTGAGTGCGGGAGAATGAATGGGCTTGAAATTGGAGCAAAAGATGAATATCACCATGTTCCTTTACACAAATCAGTAGATGACAGTAACATGCCCTGCAATAAGAAAGGAGGTATTGCTGTAGTATCTGGGCAAGCTTAACACTGATGGCACAATAGAAAAGGTTTCTTTATAGCTTGCCTGCTTCTGCTGGTTTGAAAATGGAACTCAACAGACATAATCTAGTGCAGAAGGCTATTTAGTGATACAAGAACAAAACATAAGATATTACACTGTCCACTCTTTAGAGCCACCAGTGAAGTCACTCCACAATACTTGGTTTAAAGGAAATAACGTGTGTGTGTGTGTGGTTGTGGATCTGCTCACTGGTGAGGCAACACTCCTCACACCACCGTTAAATGCGCACAATCACATTTGGCTCCAGCCATCGTGACCGTATATTTTTTCCAATTAACACCCAAACAAACCGGAGCTGGGATAGAGCTACCCGCGCCACCTAGCCGGCTTCACACATGGCAGAGTACCCAGATGGCCTTGGTGAGTGTTGCAGCCGAAGCACCTGAACTCTCCTGCGTGAGAGAGAGAGAATCCTGTGCCACACACTGCGTAGAGCTGATGGCCCACGGCGAGCCACGACTGTGTTGTGCGTCAACACTGGTTAACCAGCTGTAAAGAGCAGCGCACCTGCTGCTCATTAATGCGTCGGCGCAGCGGCAAAGCCATCTGTAAAAAGTTGCTGCATGATTGTTTTTTTTTGGTTTTAATGTCTTTTGGGAAGTAATATCATTGAAACAGAGACTTTAGACAGGTTGACATATTTGTCAAAGACATTCCCTTAACCTTGCAGCATAGAACGAGGATCGGAATAGCGAATGAATTTTCAGTTAGTGCTCCCGTTTCCTTCCACAATATCACCTAACTTTGTGAAACGTTTGTTAGAAACGTTGTAGGGAATCTCAATCAACCAAAACAAGAGAAGATTATTGAGAAAAAGTATTGCATGTATCCAAAAGATATCAGCCGTGTACAACCGCTCTACTCATGTACAATAAAGCCATTTATGTAGTAATTGCACAGTGCATCATTTTGCAACGCGGCAATGATGTCTGCAATATGCAACGCTCCCCTTTATCCCTTTTTTCTAACGTATCTCTCTCTCTCTCCCGTGCTCTCTAGCTCTGTCTCTCGGTCTCCCTCTTCTCTGCAGAGCCTTCAAAGGCATACAGACGAGGTGGGTGGCGGGGGGAAGGGGGGGGGCGGTAAAGTTACCAGTTTTTTTTAATCGGGTCTGCCACTAATGCTTTGCACTCCCTGGGCTCCCAGCTCCTGTTTCGCTGGGACCAATAATAACACTATCTCCTCCATGCTTGCTTCTCCATGGCCTCATTTTCGAGGCTCCATCCTCCGCTCAAGGGGGGAATAGGGGCCCCTCTGGAGACATTCTGGCCCCGGTCTGTCCAATCATTCAAACGGCTAGATTAATTTATTGGTCTCACACTGGAGCACGCCAAAATACTGAGCGCTGGTTACCGCCAGGGCAACGATGGATCAGTATTGATGTCTATCTTATTGAGGTCTTCATGCGGGTGTCAGACAGAAATAGATCATATTAGGTTTAGTTCACATTTGACAGAGATAATAGTGTTGAGGTGTTGAAGAGGTCCGAATGCCGAGGCGGAGTGTGTCTTTTGACTACTCATAACTAATGAAGATTTACCCATAATAAAACCGTACGCAGCCATCGTTGCAAGTTAGTATATATTGTGACAACGGTCCACTGATATTTGAGAAACGTTAATAATTGTTTTGCAATTATAATATCCAAGAGTCTTCTTTTTCAATCAAAGCCAGTAAATGTTACATCTCTAAAAGGTACTTCATATGCAGAAAAGTCCTTCCACAGAGCATAATATTGTCTGTAAACAATTATGTGCTTCTAGTTCTGAAATAGGATCACATTTTTGCATTGATCATGTGTCAACGCAAACCAGCCTATTAATAACATTAACTATGTCTGTATAGTCGTAAGGAGTGCAAGTGAAAAATAACCCCCTGTTTCCAGCTCGTATTACAACAATGCAATTTATTTTGACATATTATGTGGGTTAGTGGAAGGAGGGGGGAGGTGTTATTCCCATGGTTATGACCCATGCCAATTGGGCATCATTGTGTAATGAGCATTTATAATGAGCGCTGTTATGTTGAAATGCGCCGCACACCGTTGCATTATATAATTTTTATAGTAAGTGTCAGAACATATCCTTCAATTTATTTAATCTGCCAATTTATTAAACTTCATCCATTAAAGACCCTTGACTTTGAAATGGCAGAAAAGCTGGAAATATACGGGCTGCACACACCATTTATCTCATTATTACAGTGGGTGGGCTAGTTCGGGGCATGGGTGCTCCAAACACAGCCCGCGTCACATGAGGCTTTCACTCAGACTTATTATGCCAGAGCGTGAGGTCAAAGGTGACGACCGGTGACCCTATATTCTTTAGATAATGAGCGGAGATTAGGGACTAACACTCTTCTGGACCTTTCTGTTGGCCTATTTCTATCATGCCGGGCTGACTCGCTAGCCAGCTCCACTGAGTTTAGAGTTCTCCTAATGAGGGCAAAAGCTGCAATTTTTCTGTTTCTGTATCTTTCTTTTGGTTGCGTCTAACCTAAAAGTCCCCCAATTATTTGGCCCCGTGGAGGAAGAACACTTCCTTATGAATCTGATCATTGCTTATTAGACATACGGGATCTGGGAAGAAATGTAGGGCTTCTAGTTTAGCCTGAGAGATTTTCTGTAAATAAGCATGACAACTGAGTAGCATACTAATTTGTGGGTGTCTGACGGAATACTTAGATCAAGACATATAAATTGGGCATGCGTTGAAAAGTCAAACATAGCACATAACAATAGCTGAATTAACTGCTAATTTGTCCTGGACTGGACGTGGTGTTTACTTAATTACATAATTATAATTATAATCGTTCAGCGCGTTGTATGTGTTGTTTATATTGATGACATGATGTCATTAGCCTTCAACCTACCAGCCAGAAAAAAAACATGAACAAATTTGTGGTAGAGTTTCATCTAATAGCTTTTGTAATTAACCACTACCTTATCATTTGTCATTCACTGCCTGTACACGTGAAAGCTTCCTTTATGTAATGCAATACATTAACAAGACCAATAATAATGTGATTTTGCATTTGGTCCTATGTGTAAAAAAATATTTTCACATTTAAATTACTATAACTAACTAACTAATAACTTTTGTTAACCGGAATTGAATTGTCCTATTTTGTAAATATGTATGTGTAAAAACTCACTATGCTGCACAAATGGTATGCCAAGAATGTCCCTATGACATTTAGAAGTACGATCCCAATAAAGGGACACTTATTATGCAGGCCCTGCGACGATATGGAGAGTCAATAATAGATCCCAATTCATCAAAAAGAAATGAAAAATTAAAAATTCACTCATCTCATCTTCCAGGTCCTCTCCAATGACTCTCAGGTCGGGTCTCCTGAAGGTTAGGAATGTAAGACACGAAACTATACACTGTGACGTTGCATTTATTTATTTGTTTTTCTAAAAAGAGCTCGGGGGTACTGTAAGATGACACACCCGGAACATTGTTGACACAGCGACTGTGCATCTGCTGATGCCAGGCTCGCAGCCCGTGCGCTCTGACTTTGAAGAGGGGAGCGTGGGGGGGAGCACAGTGGTGACTTTGAAACTAAATCTTTCTGCAGACAACACCACACGCAGGGGGGTGGCATCGGGGGAGTGCCAGGCGTGGGCCCGACTGAGGGCGCCCGCGCTTCAATGACCCTGGCAATGTGCACGCGTCAGCGACACACGCCCAATGCGTGTGCTCCCACTAAAACACGGTTTAAAGCAGATGTAAAGTGCGGCGCAGTGCTCTTTCAGCTCCATGCCCAGCAGTGGTTTCGATTGCATTTTCATGAATAAGTGCTTAAAAATATGCTGTTATGCTAATGATTGATGATGATGAAATGCTATCAGTTCCCATGCCCTCGCAGTGGTGAGGTTGGTTTCAACGGAGAGTGTCACACTTAAAAAACAAACTGCCACAGATCGGAACGTCAGGGGACGCCACAAATGACTTAAGTGGTCTACTGTCAACTTGGTAATTGTTTTCAAATCTGGGCTTTAATGTTGCTTCATTAATGTTAGCCTTCAATGGCACGCCAGAGTACACAGTAGCGTTGTAAGTAGACCTTAGAAGTCAGCTGTCTTTGCTGTATATGAGTCAAGAAAGGGATTAAAAAAAATGGTTTAAGTCAATTAAATGTCATTTGTTTTGTGACAAACTCTGATGCTATGTAGCCATACTCAAGAATAATTCCATACAAGTTTATTGGAATTATTTCCATTCAGCTTGACAAAGGGACCATACACTGTATGTAGAGTGTGAGGTGGAAAGCAATTAGCCCCTGAGGTTGAGTGCGGCCCATTTTAACGTGTGTGTGTGTGTGTGTGTGTGTGTGTGTGTGTGTGTGTGTGTGTGTGTGTGTGTGTGTGTGTGTGTGTGTGTGTGTGTGTGTGTGTGTGTGTGTGTGTGTGTGTGTGTGTGTGTGTGTGTGTGTGTGTGTGTTGCCGTTCCACATTCACATCACCAGGTTAAGCACTTTGCTTTCTTCTGATTTATCTTGTACCACAGGTGTGAGTTGAACACACACACACACACACACACACACACACACACACACACACACACACACACACACACACACACACACACACACACACACACACACACACACACACACACACACACACACACTAACCCTTGTATATGGCAACTCTATGTCTTACTTTCGTCCTTGTGCTAAACATTAAGCATGGGTAAGAATTTCCTGTATTGTACAAACCAAAGTCTGAAGACTTGTGCTGCTGTGGGAAGGGGGTTGATGGAAGAGGCTCTGTCCAGTGTTTATAATGAGCTCCCTGGGGGGACGCCATTTTACATGAGGGAATGGCTCCAATCAAGCCATCCAGATGTGAATGGCCAGGAGGAAGCAGAGCTTCAACAAAGTTAGAGGGGGAGATTATTGATGGTAGGGGTCGGGCTGGAGCAGAGAGAGTCAAACCTCCTGTGCTGTCAGCGCTGTTCCGCAAGCCACCACTCGGTTCAGTCCCTGTTTGATTGTTGCCTTACTGTAAGAAACACGGCTCACAACCCACCCCACGCCCAAAAAGATTATCCTTACAAAAAGCAATGTACCTATGTGTGCTTTTGCCGCTGTTATCAACACAACATGGTGATCGTGGCTGATGCTCCGGCCAATGGGTTTCAGCGCCTCATCACAGACCAGCATTGGACCTCATCTGCATGCCAGCGCCCGGGCAACACATCACGGTCTGTGAGGGCAGTGATTACCATAATCGCAGCCCCCCCCCACCACCACCATCACACACACACCCCCCCAGGCATAACATTTGTTCATTCACTTAGCATGTAACACTTGAATCAAACTGTAAATCCATATCATGATCCACTGGGGCTTGCAAATGAGAGCGCTGCGAATCATGTGACCCCTTAGAGAAGAGCCTCATAAGTTTGATGAATGAATATTTATTTTAAGTGCGGCTAACCTCCCCCCAACCCCTCCCCCTCCCACCCCCCCGGTCCTTTGACCTTTGAGTTGATATAACGATTTCTAGCAGGGCTGGCCGGAGCGCAGAACATCATAAAGGTCACTCTGCCTTACTGTCGGTGCAGCGCTGGGCTTTTTTATGAGAATGCCGGGGCCTTTATTTGTTTTATGGGGTGAACATTTTCCTACCGGGAGTCCTTAACACACCACAGTGCTAAACACGTGCCTCGAGTCAACACGTGAGCCTTTACGATTTAATATACCCGAAGCCCCGCGCCAGGTGATATGAATCTGAAATGTAAACAAACCTTTTAACTGTGTAATAATTACCAGCACCAACGGTAGCCTGACATAGAAACGTATTATGAGGCGTGTTTTCAAAGAGAATACTTTAATCGGCCCTTAATGAGCTGGGCGCGTTCCTCTCGCATAATTATCCGTGCGTGGACAGGGAGCGGAGGAATGGGCCTTCTGCACACTCTGCTTGGTATGGTAACCTTCAGCAGTTTCATATTGCCGCTCTATCGATTGTGACTTCATTCTCAAGTTGAGACAGGCGCATTGATTTGTTTTTGGTGCTGATTTGGGCTAATGCCATCTGTCCTCAGCGAAGCACAAAGACTCAAGATCAGAACGATGTGTGTGTGTGTGTGTGTGTGTGTGTGTGTGTGTGTGTGTGTGTGTGTGTGTGTGTGTGTGTGTGTGTGTGTGTGTGTGTGTGTGTGTGTGTGTGTGTGTGTGTGTGTGTGTGTGTGTGTGTGTGTGTGTGTGTGTGTGTGTGTGCGCGTGTGAGCTTGAATGTTGTTCAATAGCAGTGACTACGCAATGAAGTTTTAAATTGAGTTGCAATCATATGCAGTTTAAAAAGCTTCTTGTCTTGCCCTTTGTTAAGCATGCTTAACGAGCATATGCTGGGCTAGAAAGTGGGACGGTATAATTGGCCCGGACCGAAGTCTTAGTTTGTATGGCCGCAGGGCAGGACGCTGCTGGCTCGGCACATCTTCACCAGCCACGGTGGAGATAGCTTTAAGACAACTAGTGGAGGAGACTGCTAGCTTTTCAGCAATGTGTGTGTGTGTATATATACTGTATTTCTCTCTGCATATATATATATATTACAGGTGGACCCACTGTATAGCACAGAATGCTTTGAGGCTATTCAAGTTCCTCGTAAGCCTTCAGTTTTCTTACCAAAGCATGGTAATGATGAGTTCACGTCTGTGCGTGTGGTGTGTGTGTGTGTGTGTGTGTGTATTATTTGCTGGTCCTCTGTGGGCACCAGCATAGCCCTAGTTATCTCATGTTGCAGTAACTGTGTGTGTGTGTGTGTGTGTGCGAGTGCGTGCGTGTGTGTGCGCACACTACCTGCGTACCCTGAGCTCCTGCCACCTGGTTCATGGATAAATCCTGATAAATTGTCTTGGAGCCTGAAGCAGCTATCTGGGTCATGTGGCTTCCCCTGGATTCTCTGTGAATAGGAGTTTTCTTCCAGTCCACCAAGTGATATGCATGTGTGTAACTATGCTGCCCTACTCTATTCTCCCTCCTGACTGTTTGGATTGCTCAGGCCTAAGAACCTTCCTAAGGTGTAACAAACGGCATACTTAGTTTACAGACGCATTTTGTCATAATTGATGTGTTGGAGGAACAACCCCCCCCCACCAACGCCCCTCTTGAATAGTGCTTCACATTCCGCATGCAGGTCGCTTTGTTTGAAATGATTTGTTGGGTAGAAAGCGTTTAGCAGCATTTACAGACGACAACGACTTTGCAAACAGTTGCATCACAGCGTAGCCTATTTGTCCCTGCTCAAACAGGATGTCATGTGTGCTTGTGTACCCATTAGCATTTCAGAGATATCCTTTCATTTATAAGACCAGGTGTTTGTCTGTTTGTTTGATGGTGTGTTCACTTGTTTTTTTATGTGTTGTGTGTCTGTCCTCACTGCAGGAAAGGAATAGAGTCGATAATGTAGAGGGTAAACCATGCGGACGTAGGCTCCCTGACGTCACACATTGGTTTAACTTTACAACCAACATGAAGCCTTCGATTTTCTGTTATTGCTTGGGATCTTTTGCAAGTAGCAGTGGAAACGATCCATATTTGGGACTTTGAGGGCGGCAGTAGTCAATGTCAATAACTCATTAATATGAAATCCTTAATAACTCTTTAATCCAATAAAACTGCCAAACGGGACCTATCAAAGTGTATGATATGGAGATGGGCCACTGAGCATCTAACTGAACGAAGAATAATGTTTTCCCTTTGTAGTACAAAATGGAATGATGTACCCCACTGTTACCACTGCCAGCATAAGTGGCCCTAACCCATTGAAATAGGTAAAAGTCGAAAGGTTGGATGGGGATTAATAGTGATCTGTTTTCCTTTTCTGGTGATCAGTCACCCACAATAGGACCTGTGTGATATTTGTGCTGCGGTGCAGTTTGATCAAAACGTTGCAGGATCGTCAAACCAACCTAATTTTTAGGCTGATCTCATACCAGGGAAAGTGTGTCTTATGAAACCTTTAAGCTACCTTGAAGCTCCGCCTTAACCTAGTCGGACCAATGAGGGGATCTGAATGCCGCTGTCGTCCATGCAGCAATCCCACCTGACATAGTGTAGTATTTAATAAAAATTATTACAATTACAATTAGGGCATTTAGCAGACGCTTCTATCCAAAGCAACTTACATCGGTTAATACACACACTGAGTCACCGACGGCAGAGGCAACCATGCAAGGCGACAGCTAGCTCGTCAGGAGCAGTAAGAGTTAAGTGTCTTGCTCAGGGACACATCAACACTCGATGATGGATCAAACTAGCAAACTTTCGGTTACTAGACTACTGCTCTACCTCCTGAGCTGAGCCGTCCCGGAAAATAACACATTTGTTTCAACAAATTAAACCTTCTTTTGTGATTTGTGGGAAAAAGGTTATACAGCTGGTAGGAAGAATATCCAGCAGTGTGAAGACGTCCACAACGTGTCAACACTACTGCCCATTAACTGATCATTTAAAACGTAATCCTGACTCCAGGGGCCTCCATGTTAACCTCCTGCATGCTGTGTGGAGCCGCCTCTGTTATTGTTCTGATGCATGCAAGTCAGTTTGAACTGGGAGCAGGTCACACTGGTATCTGACATTGGCCACATTTAAAACATGATTTGAATAGCAAAACAAAACAAAATCAGATTAGTAAATCCAAATGTATGAACAAAGGAACAAAGCCTACCTTACTTATAGCATACCTATCTGTGCTAGGTTCTACAAGGGAGAGTGAGGTAAACAAATTGATAAGCCAATAGACCGAATTTACAACAGGAGGATTTATTTAACAATTCAGTTATTGTAACAAATGTCAATAGTTTTAAAATTGATTATTTTCTTTTGAGTTGAATGAAGGCACTGAGGGTTTAAGGATGCGATTGGGCCAGCCCAGTGTCAATTAAGAAAGAAGTCAATTGGCCGATTTACATGTTTTATGGGCTGGTCAGACATGATCATAATTTCTTTAAAGACAGACCCAAAAAGCATGTCGGCCACCCAGGAAAATGACTGTTTAAATCTAAAATCCATCCCCTCTAAATAGATAAATACAATGCACTCATGTCAGTGCTACCTCTCAAATGCACACACGCACACACACACACACGCACTGTTCTGTTATTTTGAAGTTCCAGGTCAACCCATTGTGTGAGCTTCATTTATATGAATTTCACAGCACAGAAACAGCCCAAAGCACAAACAGAATTGCATTTAACCGCATCTACAGTATGATATTGCTGGACGTGTTTTATTATAATCTCTGAAATTGCCACTTTTTTTTTCCTTCCATGGGAATAATCAGACACACAAATGTTTTTTGGGCTTATACACGGAGGCGGTGAAATACAAATGCAAACATATAACTTGTGGAGCTCCAGACATGGCAGGCTGTTGTCATCACAGAACAAAAAAGCTGGTTGCGAACAAAGGGCAAAACAAAAATGCTGTGACAAGCGTTCAGTGATTTATTTTTCCTTTTTTTCCTCCCCGGGACACAAAGAAAGAGGAGAAATGTATTCGCTCCATTATGAATGATAAGACCACCGTGCATCACTGAGCTGAAACCTAGCGCCGATGTTCACGGATGTCTAGTTTCCAATGCACAAGCAGAAATTACAGTTGGGTCGGCTTTATTTTTCCCCTATTTGTTTTCCTTTTTTTCCCCCCGCAGTATTCTTTGTTGGTAAGAGAAAGCGCCGGCCTAATAATTTATGTTCCAATTCTCTGTACAACAAATACCCTCTTGTCTCCGGCGATGTTATGATCAACCACAGCAGACCAACACCCACTGCGGCTCTCGTAGCGGCAAACAGGAAATACTGTTATTAGCGCCAGAGCCGGGATAATGCAGAGAAATGACACTTCCCAAGCCTCCTCCTCTCTGGCCTCTGGGCAGGACACGCGCCACTGTAATACCGTGTTCTGCTGCAATCCTTCTCTGCTCGCCGTCTTAGCGAGCATTAAAGAGAACCGCTCTGAGCATAACGGGCATCGAGGTGTTCCGCATCCACGTTGAAAGTTAGCATATGCTTCTGCTCGGAGAAGATAGTTTCTGTCAAACCCTAACCGGTTCACACGCACGTTAATGAGCGTGTTTTAATTAATTCTTTGGGTCAGGTCCAACTACAATTATACCAACCATCAAAAATCATTTTTTGTTCCTGCGTAGGATGTCTGTGTTTATTTTTCTCCTGCCTCGATTTCTTTAATTCCCCTTTTCACCTGTCTCAGCAAGACATCTAGGAACTGCTAACTAGTGGCGCACAATGCTGCTGCCAAGCTCCCGACCAAGTCCCAAGGAAATGGACTAACACTGGCTTCCGATCAATCTCGGAATCCGGTTCAAGACTGTTGTTATCACGCTTAGAGCTTGGAATGGTCCAGCGCCTGTCGACATTACAGAGCCACTGCAACCATTATGTTCCAAAAAAGTGTCTGTGCATTTGAGGTTGTAGCTGCTTAACTTGGAAACTTGCTCTGGAGCTGTTTAGACTTGCTTTTGTTAAATGTCTTATGTTTTGCTGGATGTTGGTTTTTCGCTGCTTTTTGTCCTCCATTTGCTTTTTGTGATGCACTTTGTGACGCTCGAGAAAGGTGCCATATAAATATACGTATTAATAATATTGTTAATGTAATATTTGATCATAAATTATACAGATATGTAGATAACTATCTATATGATTGTGTATCCCATATTACTACAGGTTTACTGTCATGTGTTCATTGTTAGGGTGAAGAAAGTGCTCTCATGTGCAAAACTCTCATCGTTAAAGCTGCTTTCGACCAATGGCACCTATCACCCTCCTGTCTCTACCTATCTCTATCCCCCCTCTCTCTCACTCTCTTTCACTCTCACTCCCTCTCCCCATCTTTCGCAGCTATAGTCAACACCGGTGTTTCTTTGGTTTATCTTATAGTGTCTCTCTCTCTCTTCCTCCACCTCCCTCTCTCTTATTGTCTGTCTGTCTATCGTTCACTCTGTGAATAACTCACTGGGGACAGACATGCATCTGTGGCCCTCTGCAGTGCTGGAAAGGACATCCTCTCAGTTTAATTCAACTCAACCTCGCTCTCCAGGGGTTTCTGTTTGTGACAGCTCCATGCAGAGAGCCAGAAGGAAGACATGCATGTTCACTGTGTGTGTGTGTGTGTGTGTGTGTGTGTGTGTGTGTGTGTGTGTGTGTGTGTGTGTGTGTGTGTGTGTGTGTGTGTGTGTGTGTGTGCGCGCGCAAGTACCAGTGTGGTGTTTGTCTGTATCTGTGTGTCTGTTGGCGTGTGTGCGCTTGCGTGTGCATGGACCTTTTAATCCTGATCCCCATAAAAGGTTTGATATTACCCAGGCACTAATCATTACAGTCTACATATCTATGATGAGGAGCCATTTTGTTGATTACTCCGTTCTAATTAAACCCACGCTATAAAATCAATAAAGAGCGAATTAGGGTATATTAAAAATTACACAGTTCATGCCATTTACTTTAACCACAGTGTGGACTGATTAATTATACAAAATATTAATTGTGCTACTGAAGTAGTCTAACTTCAACTTTATGTTGACAATATAGTATAGTTGCAAGGTTAATTATAGCGCAAACTGGAAAGTAATGATATGGATGTTTGACTATCTTTTACATATTGCATATTCATAATGTATGTAAGTATGATGTTTATCATAAAGTATCTAGTTCTTTTCAGACATTAAACTTTTAAATTGAATGGAAAGAATACTAATGAATGCATTCAATTATCCTACATGATTTAATGCATCAGTTTCTACCTTACCATGCCTAAATGTATATAGAATGAGTTTTGTTTGTTGGATGGTGTGGTGTTTATTTGTTTTTCCTCCACCCTGAGTGCAGTGAAGTCGGTAGGTCTCATGGGTGTGTGTGTGTGTCAAGCTGCTTCCCCTCTCTCTGCTCTTTGTTTGCATTAGGCAAAAAGCAACGTGAGCAATGGCTCCGTTGGCCCAGAGCTTGCAGGTGTAGTATCACAATTCATTCTTAGGTACTCAAGGGACAACAGAACCTACATGCAATTTAGCACATAACGTATCTCTCCCACCCTTCTCTCGCTCTCCCCTCTCCCTCCATCGCTCTCTCACCTCATTTCGCCCTACTCTCTCTCTCTCTTTCTCTCCTTCTCCATCTCCCCCTCTCTCCCTCTCATCCTCTCTCTCTCTCCCACACACATTCTTATTTTTTTTAGTTTTCTCTATCGTTCCTTACACTCCTTTGCATTTTCGCACCTGCAGATAATTTCTCCTGCATCAACATCAAACCGAATTGTCTTCTAAGCTTCGCAGATGTCTCCTCCATCTCCTTCACCTCCCCCCCCCCCCCCCCCCTTCCCATCCTCCCCTCCATCCCATCCCACCAAGCTCCTCTGAGTTCTTCTGCCTTCATATAAATATCTGGCGGCTGATAATATGGGGTTGGGGGAGTTGGGTGGTGGGGGAGAGGGATGGTGCCTTAGTGTGTATCCCTCTGATTATATCGCCCCTCCTGCCTCCTCTGGATCTGCAGCTACCTCCCGGTGGCTCCCTAACAGCAGCCCCGGCGTTGGGGAGACGGGGAGCCCGAGATGGCAGGGCTGCCGGGGTGGGAGCGTGGAGCCTGTACCCCCATGCCCCTCTTCTGATCCGGTTAATTCGCCCTGTCACTCGTGCTTCTGGCGGCCGTTGTGTGGAATGGGTTTTGAACTGGCGATAACGCCCCCTGGTTTTGCATGTGTGTACACAAGTACATTTAAAATGCATGCATGAATAAACTGGGATGAACGAGAACCGAGCCGCGGCGGTTCACTCTGTGATACCAATGCAACAACCTTTTGGTTGTCTTCCAAATAAACCGGGGAACGAAAAGGTATCTACAGTTCCTTTACATTTTGAGAGAAAACCCCTCATATTATGCATCAAAGACAACGCCGGGATCTCGTCCGTGGCGGGCCGTGATTTGCGGCATAAGTGGGGGTTAGGAAAGGGAGGGGGGGGGGGGGGGTAGTTAAGCTTGCTCACTCATTGGTGGTGGAATGCATCATTTCCCCACACACAATAGGGTAAGAAACAATAGGGTACTCACCAGCAGTCTCTCTGCCAGTCTCCTAACAAGCGAGGGCTCCGGGGGCTGACTCAGGTTCTACCCCGGCAACAGTGCACACGGATCCTCTGAGGGCGACCTCCGGCGCCGTTACTCCCGTAAGCCTCCTATAATTGGAAAATGTTCCTTTTTCTGTCTTTGTCCGGTGGGTTTCGCCGGCCGAACGGAGCAGGTCGGAGCTGGTCAACTTTGTCGTCACCGGGCTGCTGTGCTACTGGTCGCATCCGAGTCCCGTGGATGTTTCACATCCTCAGCACTGGCTCCTAGAGAAAGGGGACAGGAACAGGAGAGGTTTAGGGAGAATGGGCCTTCTCATACACAACACAATGCAGGGCATTGACACAAGGGAATGGGAGGGATGGCATGGGCTCAACTGGGAGGGGACGATGACATGCTACATAACGGCCACTGTAGCAGCAGCCTCCATGGCTCTTCATTAACGCTTGCCTATGAACTGCTGTCAGATTAGCACTTTATTTGAGGAATGTGACTTGTAGGACTGTGCTATCCGTAAATATCCATATATTTTTGGATTTAGACCGACAGACAGACATTTTTAATTTGTTAGCTTCATATCTTAATTGAACTAGGTTATTTCTGTCTGCAACCACTTTTTGAACGGTGACTCTCAAATGTGAATGAAAAACATAGACACAAATGTATGGATGCAGCTGTAGATAATAGAAATGTTAGGATGTGTTGACAATACAAATGTTAGGATGTAGCTGTTGAAGATACAAATGTTAAGAGGAAGCTGTCGACAATGCAAATTTTAGGATGGAGCTGTAGACAATCTACATTTTAGGATTGAGCTGTTGATAATACAAATTTTTAGAGGCAGCAGTAAATAATACAAATGTTAAGAGGTAGCTGTTGATAATACAAATGTTTGGATGCAGCTGTTAATAATACTAATGTTAGGATGCAGCTGTTAATAATACAAATGTTAGGATGCAGCTGTTAGTAATACAAATGTTAAGATGCAGCTGTTGATAATACAAATGGCCGCAACAGACACAGAGGATCAACCCCCTCCCTGAAACGTCAGACTCATCGTGTCCTTCCTGTCCCGGTCACCCGCTGGACTGGGGGGGAGGGGGACAACCACATTTGACGAGTTCGCTGTAAGACCAAGACCGAATGCAGCAGCTGCACTCCTCACTCATTCCACCACCAGACCCTTCACCCTCCCCTCCCCCCCTACAGCCCCTGCTCTCCATTATTGATGAGGCTCCCTCTGTTTTCTCATCAGCCACACCGGTGGATGCACTCGCCCTGTGGGCCCCCGATGTTGTTCCAAGGTGGGGTGGGGGTGGGTAGGCTGGGGGTGGAGGGGGGTGTGGGGGGCCAGCTGATGCCAGCCGTGAAAAATGGGATGGAGGTTGAGGCACATTAACGGCCTATTGACAAGCTGCGACACAGAGAGCATACAATGTCACAGGTTTGTTATTAGGCTAATCTAAATTCAATGGGGTTGTCGAGAGATGAACAAGTAAAAAAGGAAAACAGCCCTCGTCTGGAATCATCCACGAGAGCGAGAGCATTGACTGGGAGCTCAGAACGACAGGTTTGAAGGAAGCAAAGCCTATGAAAAACACGGCTTATGGGAGTAAAATCTAATCCAAACCCTCCACTCCTTAAAATTTCCCTGTTATACCCTTATTTTGCTTTTCTTTTTGCCTAGTCTTTGTCCTCCGGTAAATGTCTGTAATGTCCACTTTAAGGTGATTGACTCTGTTCACGGTAGACTTGTAAAAATGTATAAATGAGTGGCTGGAAGGTTAACAGACTGGTGTAAAGAGAGACAAAGAGGGAGGCTGAATTCATTGCTAGGCAGTTGTGCCACTAGCGCCCCTTTTAAACCAGAAGCCCCAGGTTTACAATATAATATGGCCATTGATTAGAGCTGTGATGTGCAGAGCGAGAGACCGAGAAGAAGAGAGAGAGAGAGAGAGAGAGAGAGAGAGAGAGAGAGAGAGAGAGAGAGAGAGAGAGAGAGAGAGAGAGAGAGAGAGAGAGAGAGAGAGAGAGAGAGAGAGAGAGAGAGAGAGAGAGAGAGAGAGAGAGAGAGAGAGAGAGAGAGAGAGAGAGAGAGAGAATGAGAAAGAGAGAAATAGAGAGAGAGAGATGCATTTGGTGAGGAAGGCAGTGTGAACGGGAGAGATAAAAAAAACATTGCCTTTTTTACTACTCTTTTATGGGCAGCAATGAGAAAAGATAGGACACAGGTAATTTGCCGGTTGCTTTTACCAGGCCAGAGGGTACCACGTACCTTCAGCTCTGGAGTGAGACGAGACCTAGCTGCTTGCTATCACATTCTTCCTCCTGAACTATGGGATTGAGACCCACTTAGAAGTTGCTTTGGTCCACACACAGTGCAATCATTCACCAATGAATTAGCCCACTCTTTTATAATTCAATGCATTTTGCCCCCTCGCTTCAAACGGACTACTGCAGCAGGACCAAACCACAGAGAATGAATTATCACATGCAGAAACATACACATAAACATATACACACATGCACAGACATGCACAAACACACACACACACACACACACACACACACACACACGCTCTGGTCGACTCACAGTGACGCATCCAAACGCGCACACGCACTCAGTTGGATTCACATAGACACACACATCCGCGCACACGCCCTATAGACACACAACGCATTCGGCACTTTGGTGGCTGTGCAGCGGGCTGAGCACCGTGACCGCGCCAGTCCCTAGGAGACTGCAGGGACATCTCCGACTGTGGAGGATACAAGACAGCAGCGGTGGCTGGTGGCTGGCAGCGACTGAGGGGGGGGGCACTGGGGAGTTGGGGGGGGGGGGGGGGAGAAGAGGCTTAGGATGTATTGATCGACCTGGCCCAACCCATCATCTCCAATTGAGAGACGCATTCACTCCATTTCTTCACCACCTACACGTGCGCGCGACCAGCCAAATGCCTCACCTACACACTCTCACGCACACACACATACGCGGGCACGCACACACACATACACACAGGCACAAACACATAGACACACACACAGGTGTGCGGACAAAAACACAGGTGTGCGGACAAACACACACATACAAACACGCACGCAGACAAACGCACACACACTCACACTCACACACACACAAACAGGATGTCGTACCAACCCTCTCACCCAGGCCTTTGCACCTCGTAGCTGTAGCTGCAAATGGGAATGCGTGAGCACGACTGGGCATGCTCAGTGGTTTCCATGGCATTTGTTAACAACGTCTAGCATGGATGGTTTTCACTGTCGGAGCATTGAAAAGATGGATTATTCCCGGGGATATTTTGCGGTATGATATATATTTTCCAAGAACATAAACGATCTAAGGGAAGATAACACGTGCATGCACACCCGCAGGTGATTTAATTGGACTTACAAAGTATTAATGCATTGATTAAACATTGCAGTGGACATTGTGAATGCATCGATGTGCACAATGTCAAAGTGATATTCCTCGTATGCTGTAATGTTGCATGATTTGTGTGTCTAACTGTCTATTAGTATTTCCTCAAGCCTTGTGAATCAGTAGAGAAGGTTGGAGTGGTAAGGCTTGCTTTCGGAGAGGTCTTGGGGTGTGTGAAAGGCTGTGACCAGATTTCATTATGGAATGAAGACAGTCATTAAGCTTAGTTACCCCTACAGCTATACATTTTCCATGGCTGTAGGGGTGCTGAGCACGTCCTCTGTTGAATCTTTGATGACGGGTAAGGCCCTGCCCTTGATAACAATGGACCCTTTTTTCCATCTTATCTATTCTTTGGGCATCTGTCGTTTAAGAGGAGAAAAATGCCAGGTTTGTCATGAAAGACAATTCTGCATGCCTTTGACTATGGCTTTATAATTAATTCAAAAGGGCCAGTTGCAGAGTAAATGCTTCTTTATTCTCTCGTAAGTGGTTGGTATTAATAATGCACGCATGGGTCCAAGTTCAACATCTGTCTTGGCAAAGTTCAACATAAACGCTTCCACTGGATACGCAAAGTTGTTACCAAACCAATTGTCTCCCGGACTCGCTCAAACTTATTTTTCTCCTCTTCATTATTTTCTCTCTCTCTCTCTCTCTCTCTCTCTCTAGCTCTCCCCCTCCCTCCCTCGCTCCCTCCTCTGCATGGTCTGCTCTCTCATTCTCGCTCCCTCCCTCTCTCCCTCCCTCGCTCCCTCCCTCCCCTACATACCTCCCTCTCTGCAGGGCCCTGCTTGGCCCTGACTGACACCTATATTGGGGTGGGAGGATGTGGCCCATCAGAAGTAATTGGAGGAGCGCTGGTGGTTGGGTTTCTCTGGGAGCGGGCCGCTCCATCGATCCCGTGCGTCCGGCTGGCGGTTGGAGGAAGCAGCTCTCGTCCCTCCCCCACCGGCTGTGGGGTGACAGCTCCCGAGAGAGCCAAGACGCATGGGGCTGTGTTTTTTAACATCAAATACAGGGAGTCACCGCGCCACACGGTAACAGTTTATACCGGTGTCGTCTCAATCCCTATCAAGATGTAACACTTAGCTTGATGGCGCGGTGGGCAGGGGGATGGAGGAACATAATGATAGCCCTTTTTGCGTGAAGCGAATAAACAAAATGTGAAATGTCAGCCCGCATCAGTTGTAATTGGCGGCTCGTTTTCTGAAGGTGACTTGTTCAGAGATGTTTTGTATTGCCAATCACTGTGCATGGTCACAGCTTGCGCTAAATTATAAAATGTACATGCACGTTAAGTGTTCGAAGGAAAAGGGCAAAGAAGGTGGATGATTGCTTTGTGATATTGTCTCTACCCTATACTGTGCCTCATTACCCATTTGGAGCAGATTTATACATTCTTCTTTATTTTGATTTTCAATTATTTTCCTGAGAACTGAAACAGAGCTGCGCAGTACCAAGCTCAGTTTGACCAGCGGTTACCATGGAGACTCACAGCCACCGGGACAGACCGTTGTGTTGTGAAAGCTTGGCTCAGGTTAAGTCAGAATAACTATTTATTCTCCCTGAGCCATGGTTTTAATGGTTGGCCGACCTTGTGCTGTACTAAACAAGGCTTCCTTGTATATTCTTATCAGCTGCAATTCATTCACCCATATATATATATATATATAGTGAGAGAACAGTGACCTCCAATTCGTCACTTGTGTATCAAAACTCTCTATTAAGCATTCATGTTTAATCTTTTTGTGTTCGCTTGGAGAATAAAATGCGTACCTGGTGTGCAGGATGGATGAAGGGAAAAGCGCACAATATTTAGGGCACTCGTTCTGTAATCATTGGTATCCAGGGTTTGAAATTTACCAGGGCTATTTGTATTTCTTTTATTTTGTATTTTTCTCGCTCTCCTCTGCTTTGTGATAAAAAAATAGTATGGCGCGTGCTTTGCCTCTATCATCTTGTTGTCAAGGCTGTGGGGCTTTGAACCTGTGTTCACTAATGTTATCTGAATCGATTTACCTACCCCTGGCCATGGCCTAGCCCCTAAGGTCTGCCAGCCAGGGGCAGGGTCTCAGATTCAGTCACACACATGGACCAGGAGAGGGTAAACGCAATGCCACCGACTCCACTGACCACATGCAGGGACATCAATGACAGCGAAACATGTCAACTACCGTGTTTAATAACAACTGCATCCATTCATTAATTGTTTGGTTAGGCTACCTTATATCAGTATGTTGTGTCATTTTAGGATATACAGTAATAACAATGCAACCATGGTAATATATAACTATTTAAAAGAATGACTAATTACGAGTCATGAGCCTCAGATCTCAATCAAACACAACACATACAATTGTTATAATTTGCTTTATAATAAAGCCTATTGTGAAATTTGAGAGGCATTGCTTTTTTGCTTGTGAGACATTTCATATAATCTGCTGCAAACGAACAGAACACAAAATGCTATTTCATGGATTTGTATTTCCTTTGATCTGCTTCTAACTGTTATTATCCGCGGGCCGGGTTTGAGTTGCTGTTCTGCAGACTCTCTCGGCTTCACTATCGCCAGACGTGGTTGGGAGCTCCCGTCTTTCGTCCTGTGAGACGTTTTACACACAATCGGGGTAGATCCAAACGGTCTCATACAGAGGCCGGCACAGAACACCACAACATATATTCTCACCAAGCATTTCACTCACTAATAGCTGAGGGAAATGCGGGACTGAATGCAATAGCGTTTTCTAACTAATTACACTCAATGAAGGCTTTAAAATCGTACCTACAGCACCTTTTTATGGTCTAAATTTGAATTAAGAAACAATGTTTTTTACATCCCTTGACATACTAATCCTATTGCTCACACAAAGGTAGACTCTCACACTGCCCAAGAAACCAATTAAAATGTGAACTAGACCTTAAACCTTTGATTCCTCTTCTCACCTCAACAAAACAAACAAAATAATGATTGCTAAAAACAACTATTTTGCAATGAATGATTTAAATTATGCCTTTTTTAATAAGTTCATCTCTTTTTAACTCGAGCGGACATAAATATTACAGAAGTCACCGTGAACTTCAGGTCATCTTCGGTCGGTCCTTGAACGTAAGTTTAGCCCTGCGGGCTTAAAGATGACTCGGTGTAGGCCTTCTGTTGACATTTGGAATGTCATTACATTAATAGCTCTACTTTATTCCACCACACAAGAATCTCAACCTTTCAATAGACGCTGTCCGTCTTCCCGGCTGTCACTCAACCTCCCAGGGTTGTTCTTTAGCCAGCTGCTAAAGGTTCTATTAATCCCAGTAAAATGGCAGAGCAGGGATCGCTTTCCACCGGCTGCCTTGCGGGTCGCCGGCAGCGTAGGTCGGGCGCTAGGCCAGAGGCCGCTTGGCCGGTAGGAAAAGTAAGAGCAGTGTGAAGAGGTCCGCGCCAGCACCCTTTGGGAACCTGTTTGAGGTGGTGCTGATATTTTTAGCCCCGCCCTCTCCTTTGAGCTGAATGTTTACGAGTTGCGATTCTCCCGGTGGGGATGTTCCTTCAGAGAAGAGGGGCATACCTTCAGCCATTGTGCTGCTGCTGCTGCTGCTGCTGCTGCTTGAGGATTTACATTTTGTATCATGGATGCAGTCACTTTTTGCTTTTTTAATTGTTCATTATATTTGTCTCGATTATTTGAGACCTTAATAACACACCAGATGCTCAAAGATCATTTTATCTCGGGACCCCAATTATCAAATTGAATTCTGTGGTGTTTTTTTTGTACATTTCCTTTAAGGTTTGCTGATGAAGGGCAAATGTAGGGGAGCTCCCTCCTGCCAGTGTACATTTAAACCAGGCACCTCCCTTCCGTTTATGCTGTCAAACTCCCGGGGTGCCATAATGTGCTGGATTATGTGCTCACTGTGCAACGTGCTACTGCACTGCACTACTCTGCACTCTGCACTACTCCATTTATTTATTTTTTTCCACAATGTCTTGTTTTTTAAAAAATGTATGATGACTATATGCTCTGTAAGGTGACCTTGGGTGTTTTGAAAGGCGCCTCTAAATTAAATGTATTATTATTATTATTATTACTACAGTTTGTGTGTGTGTGTGTGGGGGTGTGTGTGTGTGTGTGTGTGTGTGTGTTTGTGTTTGGGGTTCTCACTTTGGTCTTGACCCCTTAAACAGGTATAGCATAACATGTTTCAACAGCTGACAACCTGGCTTCATGGCAGCTCAGGGTGCAGTCAAGCACACCATGAGTAAATCCCTTTAGCGCACGCCCACAATTGAACTGAAATTATTCGTTTTTTGTTTTTTTTAGAGCTGACGATCCGAGACACATGGTTCAACACGCTTATTCTGCATAATTACCGGGGGGCCCTGAGGAGGTGGATTGAGGAAACCGGCTCTCCATAAAACTGAGGGCTTAAGTCATCTTAGAGTAAGGAGGGGGGGTGATTTTGGAGGAACATGGCGTGTCCTTGTAAGATCAGGGGTTTGGTGGGCTCTGATGGCTTGCCGGCCTGGGGAGGATAAGGATGTGGTTCACAGTTTCCTCACGACAAGCGCTGGAAAACTGTGATGCTGCTGCCGCTGCTGATACCTCCTACACAGGGTTTAAATTTACCAACGGACCTTATGTAACTCAGCAGGGTTAGTAACGCCGTAACCTTAATGTAACTCAGCAGGGTTAGTTACTCACTCAGTAACCTTAATGTAACTCAGCACAGTTAGTAACGCCGTAACCTTAATGTAACTCAGCAGGGTTAGTAACTCACTCAGTAACCTTAATGTAACTCAGCAGGGTTAGTAACTCACTCAGTAACCTTAATGTAACTCAGCAGGGTTAGTAACTCACTCAGTAACCTTAATGTAACTCAGCAGGGTTGGTAACTCACTCAGTTACCTTAATGTAACTCAGCCGAGTTAGTAACTCAGTAACCCTTATGTAACTCAGCAGGGTTAGTAATGCCGTAACCTTAATGAAACAGTCTTAGTAACCTTTTTGTAACTCAGTGAGATAAGTAACTCACTCAATAACCTTTACATAACCAAGTGGGGTTAGTAACTCACTCAGTAACCTTTACATAACTCAGTGGCGTTAATAACTCAGTAAACTTCCTTCTAAACATACAGGGTTAATAAATAATTTACCTTTATGTTACTCAGATGGGTCAGTAACTTAGTTACCTTTATGTTAGACAACGGTACGGCTGGGATCCCCCTCCAGACACTTTAAACAAATGATTTACTAAATATATTTACATTTGTAGGGATGGCCATAAGCAGCACGTAAATGTAAACACTGTACTTAATTTATTATTATAATTATTATTACTATTACCATTAAAAATCCATCACAGTGTACACACACAATAGTCCTCATTATCGTAACCATAAACCTTACTGTTTATATCTATTTCTTCTCCTGCTGCATGGATGTCCCTTGACAGCTCCATGCTGGATGAAGACAGATATCAGGGCCTGACAGAACACAGTCTATGAATAGTGCAGACCTTCTGCAAAGCACCCTGCTTATAGCCGTCTCTGGTGTTGTTCAGCCTCGATGTTCATATTTCACTTTGTGTGTTTCTCTGCAATCTCCAGAGCTCCAAGTCTGTGGTACAATGTGGACGCATCAGGCCTGAATGCTGAGCAGAAAAATCGCCCCTCAAGTGGGATTAACGCAGACGTTTTTATCTGTATTTGATTCACTGGACAACCACTTTGGCCAAGGACAAATGCCCAGGGTATTGACCAAGGAATAGGGGGAAAACATTCGCTGCAGTCGGCGGAGAGAGCGAGGTGGTGATGGGTGGGTGCCACCATGCGGCCTGACAGGTCGCAGGGTATTTATCTGTAAGCCGATTGGATTGGTCTTCTTACTGCACCCCGGGGTGCTGGACTGGCCCTGAAACTTAAGAAAAAAAGTTCTCATACAACTGTTGAGATTTGCTCATTGAAACCTCCCAGCTTTTTTGGTCATAGAATCGATGTTGCTGGTTTCAGCGCTGCCTCTTCAAAGTGTTCTCTCAAAGTGTTTATATAGCATCCCAACCGTTTGTGAACCCTTTGCAATGAACGCCAAAGCTTTACCTCCGCATTGCGGTTTGGCAAGACAATCCCAAGCGCACAGAGACTGCCAATCAATCGGCTAATCATATACCCCAGACATCGTCATCGAGTTGGGGGAATCAATTTGATCCTCTTTAAGATAAGACATATAAAATACACGACAGTAGTCACATAGCGGGAGGAAATCTGCATTTGAGCAAGCAGGCGCTTTGGTATTGAGTACGGATTGAATCCGACAACCCCTCTAACGTGCACACTGAAACAGCAGCCAATGCAAATTGTGAAAAGGGTTATGACCCATAATTGTATTAATGGTCACGAGCGTTTTATGTTATGATCAGATTTCTCCGGTCCAGTTCCTATTATCTCCTACGAATGATGTGCAGTCTCAGTGTTATGATACTCAGCGAACCCACTGATGGTTGCGGCCCTGAACAATCCTGCTCTGCCAGCTCCTTTGCAGAGGCCACATAATAAAATGTCTGTGAAAGGGTCTTCTTGTTCCTTTTAACTTAATTGCGGTTAAGCTGCAATATGTCCTTTCTATGGAAGCCCATTTCCTCCAGTCAAATACAAATATAAGATCTTGACCTTAATAATAAAAAAAATCTATTTTTGAGATAAAAATGAATAATTATGAGACAAGACGGCAAAGTTATGTGATAAAAAAAAGTAATAGTTATGCAACAAAAAGTAATAATATTGAAAATGAGTGTCAAATTGATGTGATGAAGTGGGCCTCATGCGCTCCAGTGGTGCTCAGAGGTCCCTTCATCGCCTCGCTGGTCTAAGCATGCAAACGATATGCAACCCTAAATAACTAATCACTATTACATGTTACCTTTGTAAATGTTTGAAATGTAAATTATTTTAATCAGGCCGTCGCTGCTGCTAAGCAAATGAGAATATTGGTGTTAATTCAGTTTGACAATATCTTTTCTCATAATTATGTATCTCATTTATCACTTCTTTATTTTTTTATTATCATTTTTATCTTATTTTCCTGTATCAGGCGGAAATGGGATTCTATACCTGGCGCACATGAAGAATTTTGCGAGAAGTATTTCTAGGTGTGTCTGTGTATTTCGAGTGAGTCTGTTTTCTTTTGCGCCAGTATTTCTTGATGCATGATATATATAGAGAGCAGCCTACTGTCTTTACATATATTCTGTATCTACGTACATACGAATGGAGCCTCACACTGCTTTTAAGTATGGTAGGCATAAGCTCTATCCGGAAACTGACCTGTCACAGCATGACAGCATGTCCGCTGCAGATCCCTGTGGACACTCAGCCTACCGTAACACTGTAGCCCACGGCGAAAAAAAGAGAAAGGGAGAGGCTACACGGCATGAGAGATGGGAAGTGGAGTGCAGTAGGGACAGCGGTAGCGAAAAATCGCACAGAAATCAGCACAAGTTCACGCAGACAAAGTCCGACATGGACTCGAATGGGCTCTTTTGTCTGGTCACAGAAGGCACGCCGCAGCGAATCGCCCTTGAGTCTGTCCGCTTTTTTCCGTCGTTTCCACCAGAGCACAGAGGTGGAGAGAGGGGCTTTGACGCAGAGCTGTGAGCCCCTGATGTGTATGCCCGTTCGGCCTTACATGGCATCAATATTAAATACATGTGTGACATCGTTTAGGCTCGTGCACTCCTGGTGGAGTCTGCCTTACTACAGAAATGCATTTGCCGTTTTCACATGCTCTACTGGACACAGTGGTCTTTTGCTTGTACTCCTTTTAGTAACTCAATATCTAATTCCCTTCCATCGAACAAGTATTTAGTTGGATCTGTAAGGTTACCGTTCAATTACATGCTCAATGCGCCCAGCTTGTTTGGGTTCAATTTGATAATAAGATATATTTATGCATGCATGTATTTACGAAGAATAAAGGGCTGCTTGACTGAGGGTCAGAACACCCTTTAAGTCTCCATAAATCTGCAGGCATGTAATGTCATAGTCGCTTGATCATCATTTTCTAGCACAAAAGAGCGAACCAATCAATGTAAGCATCCAATAAACTGATCTACTGTTCTCAGCTCCAATAATTCCCAGGATGAAAATCGCTTCGGCTGGCTTTGAGCGCTAGGCACGAAGTGCAATTAAACAGGGTGAGTTCTGTCTCTGTAAACAAAGCTGAACTTGCAATGAAAGCAATATATTCAGTCTGATTATGTACACCCCTGAGCACTCAGCAAAAAATCAATAACATATGCAAATATATCTAAACCAAACAGACTTGCATACTGCCTGCCACGGAATGAATGAAAAGGTGAGGGGCAAAAGTGAGAAAAAGGTAGGTTATGAAATATCTCATCCGTGCTGGTGGGGAGAATCATCTCAGACAAGTAACAAGTCTTATAGAAACCCGTCCATCTGAGGCGTGGTTGGTTTACACAGCCAAAGTGAAAATCCATTACATTATTATCCTTATTATTAGTCATCCATATTCATCGGTTTCTAATAAAGTGCATGGGCTTATCAATGTGTGCTCTCCTTGTCCATTCCGTGACTGTATAGAGACTGAGTCGGTTCGCATCTCTCTAAAATAGCAGTTAAAAAAATGTCCTGAAAGCAAACATTTGTGTCAAGGACCGATCCCCAAAGGAGCATCGCTTTAGACTCCTCTCCATTTAACAACAAGGCATTATGCACAAGTGTTTGCTTCCTGGAGACGATAAATAGATTTACAGGCTTGATAATTCTGTGTTATGTAATAGCTGTTGAGGTCGAAGCAAAGACCAATTAGCTGTCAAATAGCATCAGGGAATCGGTGAGCCCAGACTCTGTCACAAAGTGAACGGATGGACAGGAATACTAAGCAGCAGAGGCGAAGTGACCGGCAAGTCAAACACACAACAGGAGGCCACAGTTATACAGGACCTTACACTCGTTCTGGTTTTCCCTTGAACGCTATCTGACCTACTGCTACTCATAGTACGAATAATAGTACGGAAAATAAATCGTCTTTCACCATTTTCAGAGAAAGTACTCAAGATCTCAAGATAGTCCTTGAAGAAAATGTGATATTATTTTGAACTTAGGAACTCATTCTGAAACAACTAAAGGCAATTTGAGCAAAATGTTGGTGAATTGGCGTCCTTTGGATTTGATTGTATTTTGCATAATGACAAAGGGACACACCAACCAGCCATACAGGTATTAAACAAACGCATTTGAATGCTTTGTAAAGGAGGATTTTTGTGACATTCATAATACTGTAAATGCAACGGCTTCATTCAACGGGCAATGGCTCAATCACCACATTTGGTTTAGACACTTACAATAGGTGAATGATGTGATAAATGTGAAGAAGTGCTACTTCATTCTGTGCTCTCTTAGGGCTTTCATGTTCTGTTACTTTTGTGCCAAGATCTTGTTTATATTCTGTTCACACAGACAGCATATATTTTGCTTAAACCCATTATTTCCATCGCGTATTTCAAAGACATTTCAAGAACCTCAGGGCTTTCAGTTTAAAAGAAAAACTTTTTCTTTAAGAGGTACAAATCATGTTTCTCTCTCTGTCGGCCTTGGTCCTTTTTTATTAATCACTCAACAGCTTAGGAAAATAACTAATGGCTAATTAAGAGAAAAACATTTATAAAAGTCAGCTGTTTTTGCCGGCTTATATTCATGTGTTTATTCATTTATTTATTTCGTAATGGGGTCGAAAGAATTGTTGGAGTTGAAATGTGGCATAACATTGTAACAGTGTTGTGTAGCTACGTATGCCTGACACTCTAATGGCTACCGACGCCATTACACACTCACAGGTCAGTTCACTTAAGTGTCATTCATAAAGACATCCTTCCCCCTAAAATATCCTTTAAAAAACACTTCATTGCTTCACTGAGGATTTATCATAAATATTAAGAAATATTCCCTCTTACTACATTTTGCAGTTCATTTTCGTTACCGTAATCTCTCTGCCAAGGATATTAAAAGAATTATGATGGTTGGCGGAACAGCTTTCAAAAGAGTCTCTGCTCCATTTAAAGTCATGGGACGCTTGTGCACGTGCAACCACACACACACACATACACACCCGCACACACAACACCCATGAACACACACCCGTGCACACACACCCGCTGAACACACACCCGTGCACACACACTTGAATTCCCGCACACGCCTCAGTGAACAAAGGGGCACACCTGAATCCCTGCACGTACACAAACACTCGAATGAACACACATTTACACACAGGTGTACAAACACACTCGCAGACACACGGTCGCACACACACACACACACTCACTCTCAGGCAGTTCTTAACGTTCGCCTCTTCATCCATCTGGCATCATTGCGAATAAGACATACCTCTACGACAGCGGTCCAGTTTGCATGTCTTCTTTCTCTCCCTATCTGATATTGCCTCAGCGGGCGGCTGACACTTTCACACCAAGCCTCCACCTCTTCGTAACGGGCTTCAAATTAAATTGCCCCCCCAGCCCCAGCGTCCTCCCCCCCCCCCCCCCCCCAAACTGTCTTCCACTGTCCGACGCCCCCGACTCCGACGTGATTTATGGCGGCGAGCATACTTCAAGCACATCTGTCTGTTCTCTCTTTTAAGTACCAATTTGGAGGACTTATTGAACTCTGCTTATAGCGCAACAGGGCAATTTGTCATGCAATTTATTGTTGCCTACAAAAGGTTTCAAGTGCAATATTGAGGTGTATTTTCCTTTTTTTTCCTGGACTCCGAGTGTAATAGGGAGCCGGGGGAGATTGTTAAGATCAACGTAAGCGGCCCCTTTGGTAACGTTGAAGAGAAATCCGCAGCAAGTTGCTCCTTTCCTGTCCCTCAGTCTGCTTCTCCTGGCCCCCTTATTTGTCACCAGGACCCCCAGGGGGGAGGGCCCGGGACCCCGGCCGCTGTTGTTCCAGGCGGGCGGTAAGAAGCAAGGGAATGGACCAATCGGTTTATGCTCTCTCTCTCTTCGGGTCTGTGGGCGGCCAAAAGGCTTGTGTGTGGACCCAGCATCCCAAGCCGGATCATATACAGTATGTCCATTCTTCTATTGCAGGGCCATAGCAGAATCCTCTGGTCATGTAGTGGCAGGAAACACCATGTATGGCTGTTGTGTATAACACTGCCTTAGCATAATCCTGTTCTTCGTCCTGCGCCTTTATAGAGTGGCTGTTATTGTCAGTGTGAATGAGTGTGAGACAGTACAGGCTAAAAATAATACAGCTCATCAATAATCAAGAGAATAAGTGGTACATTCAATGAGGCGCTTAATTTTCCTCGGCTTGTTTTGCCTTTTACCCGTCGTAATTCTGAAACGGGATTATAGTGTGTGTGTGGGGAAGGGGGTGAGTTAATTTGCGTTCTGGATTTAATGCATCTACAATTAGCTATAAAACCAAGGGCAGAGAAATTGCCTTTTTCCATCACCCGAGGAACATAGATATTATCTGCCCTCTATCTGCCAAATGAAACAGTGGAGCGAACCGTGTTCATTTCCTGGCCGTGTCATTGAATATGCTGTTCGCATGTCAACTAATCAGGCAGTAAGGTTCCCTTTACTCTGGTAAAGGTCTGTCCATGTCACCCTCTCCGTCTCTCCGTCCCTCTAATCCGCTCAGCCTCTTTCTCCCTGCCCCCATAGTGTTTTTGTCATCTTTTCCCCCTCAGCGGTTCAGCTGAAAACGTCAGGCCCAGGACAAAACGTCAGGCCCAGTTCTCCTCTGCCTACCCTGACAGACCGTCCAATAGCGGAGCCCTGACGGCTGTGCGGCCAGGCCGCGGTCCAGTTACATCCCGCCCTTTGACCCCCCCCCCCCACCCAACCCCTCCTGGGTGCCAGTGTCAAGGATGTGGAGAGAGGTACCACCAGAGTACGGCCGTGACCTCTGGTCAGGACGCAGTCCGTGCGCCCAGCTGGGCTGTGTCCACGTTGAACCCCTGTGCCCTTGAGCAGGGCACTAAGGGGGGGGGCCCTGCGGTACTAGCAGCTTGAAGATGTGTTACGCAGCACAACCCCCCCCCCCCCCCCCCCCCCATCTCCCCATCCCTCGACCCCCTGGGGGAAAGAATGGGCGATTTAGAGGTCTTGACAGAGGGCACTCATCTTTTATACATACAGATATAATCCAACGCTTCTCCTGACCTTGGGCTGTGCCCCTGTTGTACTAGGAGCTCATCCACACACACACACACACACACACACACACACACACACACACACACACACACACACACACACACACACACACACACACACACACACAAATATGCACACGCACACCCACAAACGCACATGAGTACGCACGCAAACACACACACTCACGCACAGACACATACATCCGCAAGCTCGCACACACACAAACCCAGTGTTCTATCATTTAAAACATATTGTTCATCAGACTGGAGGCCCTGTGCTGTTTGTCCTAATCCTAGCCAGAGGACACTGTTCCCTCAGTTATTTCCCCTTTTTAGCGTCTGCAATTCTTTTTTCTGCTTCCCCGACAGGCTGCCAGGACAATCTTTCTCTATTCGGTTGTTGGTTTTGGATTCAAACGTATTGTTGGTTTTGGTCTCACTGTCTACAAGACCGTCTTTTACTGCCTACTCCAATTGTATCAGAGGGAATTAATGTTTCATTGCTGTCGTGTAAAATAGCAAGGGTTCACTGTTTTCGTGAATTAAGAGGCAACCGTTATTTGACAAGACAATGCACTGTGTAAAAATACATCATGTGGCAATGACAGTTGACAACCAGGGGACTAGCATGAGCCAAAAAAAGTAATGGAGTCGTAAAAGACTTCAAATGTACCCAAGAGCCTTCCTGTGATAAATGATGAGGTTTTCTGGAGGACAAAACATCATGATGTCCTGTTGCTGGAAGTCATAGATGTGAGTTTTAGTGTACTGATACATCAAATAGCTCATACCAAAGCAACGCTCTCTATCTATATCTGTGGAATCATCTTTTATATTTTTCATTTCATATATATATATAGATAGATAGATATAGATAGATATATATTATATTAAATGAGAGTATTGTTTCATATATATATTATTTTAAATTCATATCCTACTTTGTCACAAGAAAAAAACTTCCCTTGATGAAATCTAAAACATATTTCCGTCGTTACTGAGGGGTTGACGTTCACGTTAAGCTGACGCCAATGTTATTGCCCTGAATTAAACAAATGAGGGTTGACCGCTGTGTGACTCTAGCATGGGAACCAAACAAATCTGCAAGCTTACGTATTATTTGTTCTGCCTGACCTGTTTGGTTTGTTCTGCTTGCCCCCCTCCCATTACCAATTGACATATTGGCAATATGTCTAATCGCAACGCTTATGATTGGGGGGACAATCACAAGCGTTTATCTAATATATGGCGGGTTTAATAGTCTGAATGTACAGAGGAGGGACATATGGGAACGCATCTACCAAGACGGCTGCCGCTGATGTTTCTCTGATTGCTTGTAGAATCTATTATCCACTATCACCCCTTAGGAATGAACTGAGGGCTTCCAGACTGCATTTGCAAATTGCTCTGGAAGTGTCAGGCTAGTAAGTCTCAATATTTCGAGATAGAACATATTAAGGAATGAAGATATTAAGCTTTCATTCCTATTTGGTTTTAATTGTCAATTATTCCTAATAATGTCATCCATAGGCTTGCAGTTGAACACATGCTCTACTCTTAAGGGTATTGTCATCTATGTAAATTGCTTTAACCTACTAAGTTATAGCACTTGGCCCTGTTGTAGTGTTAATGTTTAAAGTGTCGTCCCTCGTCCCAGCTCCGCAGGGCGCACACAAACACAGAAAACACTGAAAGTATATAGACAAACAACAACTGAGACGACAGCATGAAACGCAACTTTCAGCATCGAAGTAGATGCAGCTTGAAGGTATTTTCTTTTAAAAAAAAGTTTGTAATCTGTGCACTTTCTGAGTTAGACTACCATGCAACTAGCCATGCATAGTTCATGGATCAGACTTCCCTGATGCAATGCCTTGTTCCTGTGCAGTCAAAGCACAGGAGTAGACTCCTCACCCAGTTAATTTCATCACAAGGACCAACCAAGAGAGAGATGTAGTCATGTCAAGGAGTAGAAAAGGGATGTGGTGTTCAGAAGTGGAGCAGTGTTCAGGTTTAGTTTTCAAAAGCATTGAGAATGAAATGAGCTGTGAAAGTGATATTCAGCTTCCTTCTCAGAAATATCACTTCCACAGCCACAAAATGTACGCTTTTTTTTATTCCCCTCTGGAAAGCTGAGATGATCTTACACTTCTAAACCAGGCGAAAAGTGGTATAATAAAATGGTTTTCTCATTTCAGATTGGTCACAGATCATTCTCCCTATAGTGATGTTTGTTTAAAAAAGTATTTTGTTTTTTCAATTTACGATTGATTCGATTTTAAATATTGAGTTTCACAAAAGGAAACCCTGTCCTTAATTAATTTCATTGATTAGGTAAGGTATAACCACAGAGAGGCAGGACATTAAACGGTTTGATATGCCCGGCTTGTGGACGGCATACCGTGAGACGAAGTCGACGGCGGGAACTCTCCACGAGCAGGGCATATCAAACTGTTTATTGCCCTGCCTTGAGGGGATTATCCTGTTTATCCTACTTCTTTCTTGCCAATATAATGAAACAATTCAAATACTTCTATAATTATGCTTTTTCTTATTCGTATTGCATGCTTATTAAATGTATACTCTGTTTGAGTTCATCTCCTTCAAAAAGTAGGCCCCATTAATTACGATCGATCAAACAAGCATCCCTTATTCCAAATATTTTTAATTTGCGTTGAATGTATAACACAATTATTTAGACATTGTATTTGGGCTATTTTAGTTAGTTACACTCAAACTCAAATTAATAAATAGCCTATTAAAATGCTGCAATGTTTATAACTACGGTGAATATCGTTAGTTCAGCTGTAGCTAATTAGTTTCTATAGCAACCACACAAGGCTGCATCTGATCAACTTGTTTGTGAAACTATCTATCGACTGACCCTTGATATATTACCGACACAATTTAGAAACTTTTTAAAACAAGGTTTATTTTTACAATGAACCTCATGTTTGAAATTTCTGTGATAAAAAACATAGAAGCGGCGTATTGATCGACTATTTGATGACACTGTGCTCAGTCAGCAGCAAGTACAACCGACAAGTCAGCGGGCAACCTGCCGGGTTAATGCCCTCCTCCCACCCAATCAGAATCAAGCATTCTTAAACGAAGTAGAACAATCAGTTTCAGTTACCTTGTGATAAACATTTTTCTGAATCACATGGGAACATGACCAATGTTTAATTTCGGCAAAATCAAAAAAACTACAAATAGAAAATGTATGAATGCCTACAGTATCTTTAAATATGAGGATGAAATTGATTCTAGAAGTGAAATACTGCATGGTTATCCTCGTTTTATGTTTTGGCAGAATTCCACCTTTTCTCTCAGCACTGATTCCATGAGAACCATAGGGAGTTACCTTGATTACAGGTACACTTTACTTTACTCTCTGGCTGTTCGTCTTCGATATTATAACATTTTTGGTCAAGAAGTCTCAAGCAATATATTCCTCCAGTTCATAATGGGCCTGAATCAATATTAATTTGCGACACTGGTGGGTGTTACCAGGGTAGGTGGAGAAGTTTGTTCATGTGGAACCAATGAGCAAAACGGTTAATTGTGATTTATAGAGGAAACCTTGTCTGACGAAGAGCGGACGCATGGTTTTCATAAAGCAGTGCAAAAGCACTGTTGTTTCCTTTGAGTGCCTAACCTTTAGGTTTGTGTTGGCGGACATATAGAGAGTTTTCTATATCAAGCCCCGGATCTTACATGCAGACCTCTGCCTACAACAGAATGGGAAATGCTAGGATTATTGTTTTTCCTCTTACTGATTCTCTATTCGTACTATTTGTATTCAAACATTTCAATCCCACTGCGTTTTCCACACTAAACAGTAGGCCTACAGCTCCCTGCCATTCTGTTGTAACCTTAAGGAGTCGATGATGCTTTGTAACTATACAGTCAGGTGTACTCCACATACAGAGCATTATGGCTAATACAATATCTACAGACAAAGCTCATTCAAGGATGCTGACTTTATTTGTATCAACATGCAGATCCTCAACTAGTTGACACTCATTTTGTTCTGCCCTCCTCTCCACCCTAATGTCCTACTCTACCCTTTACTACTCTACCCTACTCTACTCTACTACTGTAGCCTAATCTACCCTACTCTACATCTCTACCGTACAAATTCACCTCACCCTGATACATTTGATGTCTGAATACCTTAAACAAATCAATTTAAAAAAGCATTGATTGATATCTGTTTTATTATGGATAGTATAATACCTTAAACCGTATGCCATATGAAGAGGCCATTATTTAGCTATAATAGTAGTAATCAAGTGTAAGAAATCTAACCCTGTTGAGTCCTCTGTATACATCCATCATGCTCAACAGCATGAATACAAAAGAGAAATAACACACCGGCTTAATGCTAAAAAATCAATAGCCATTATCATAGCCCACATGCCTGGATGTGGCTGGGCTTCTATTCATTTCCACAGTACGGAAGATTTGTACAGGTGTACTGTCAATCAAAATTATCACAAGAGACAGTTCAGTCATTTCATATTATCATCCAAAATTACAGCTATTTTGGTTTTCATTGTAAGCATCCTATATATTTTTTGGAAGGTTTACATTTGATGTGATGTGTAGTGATAATCATGTAAAAGTTTAGCAAAAGTTGTATTATTAGTACCGGTACTTATGCAAAGTATTTACAGCCATACATTTACCAAAAGCTGATTTAACAACCCTTTTGTATACCGTCTATTGAAATTCATGTTTATCTTCGAACATTCACTATGAGGAAA
This sequence comes from Gadus chalcogrammus, assembly GCF_026213295.1. Classification (NCBI taxonomy): domain Eukaryota; kingdom Metazoa; phylum Chordata; class Actinopteri; order Gadiformes; family Gadidae; genus Gadus; species Gadus chalcogrammus. Next base: position 13,510,210 of record NC_079427.1, on the reverse strand, counting down.
TAATTGGGATTTGTAAGCATCACAGACTTCCCTTTGCACTGATTAGCTTGGAGATGTATGCCAGAAATGGAAGACAAGAGAGAAACAGTTATGGATTCCAACGGTTTACCGAGTCTTTGCCAGTAATTGCTACTTTTAGTCTGATTGTTTATACATGATATGATAACCAGGGTGCTTCATAGTATTTCCCTAATCCTCTTTTAAAAAGCTCTTATACAAGATTGGTGATTGCTAGAAAATAAACACGTTTTGCCAGTGACTATTCATCAGTATTATTGTGATAGCACCTATTTGTTCACACCTGCACACACACGCCCACTACTGACTCCATCAATGCAAAACATTCAGTTAGCACCGGGCTAATGGGAGAAACGGCTGACAAAGGAAGACTCCATCTCCCAAGTGTTGGACTGTGAAGGAAGTGGGCCAGCAGGTCCCATCATACCCACAGGCTTATGATCAAGGAAACCAGGAAAGGAATGAGGTTTTAAAGTGATCGCAGACGGATTATTACATCTCTTGGTTTCACTCTCGGACTCTGTGGCAGAGCATGAGTGTACTAACAAACACCCTTGTCACAGCGACCAAAAAAGAGAGGAAAAAAGGCAGTATACGTAATGCGTTCGACGCCTCTCCCCACTGACACCCCCCCCCCCCACCCATCCTATCCCCCAGACCATGACTGATGACTCACCCCCCGCCAGTGTCATTTAGCATCTAACCGTCTTGACTGACACAATCACAAAGCAATCCATTAAGAGCGGCGCGGCGGAATATTCCGGAGGGCTCTGGGATTTGTTGAGCTAATTCTTTAGGCTATCAAAGCACAGCGGCACGACGCGGCCCGGCGTACGTGAGGATGAGTTCAGAGAGCTCCGGCGGGTGGCTGTGGATGTGAACCCTGTTCTAATCGATGTTCTTCACACGGAGGGGGGGGGGGGGGAAGAGCGTGACCGGGGACACGGCTCAGCAGCATCGTCGTGGGCCTGCTGAGACAACGAGTGCGACCGTGTGTTTCTGTTTGACCGAGAGGAGCCCCGTCCCTGACCTCAATGCTCTCTCTGTGCGACCGTACCAAGGCGCACACTGGCACCTGAAAACAGCCCCCCCCCCCCCCCCGCCTCATGCGTTGGCATCCGGCCCTCTGCTTATCCCTCTTGCCGTCATCTCGCTGAAGCGAAGAGGTTTTAATTGGTAGAGCATAGCGCTGAAGCTTCAGCTCACCTCTTATTAGCCAATGGGGCGAGGACAGGCGGCAGCTATGTGGCAGATCCCACTAAATTGGGCCAGTGGACTTGTCATGTTCCCGCTCTAGTTCGCTCTGCCAGTCTAGCCAGTCTAGCCGTGGTAGCGACTGCCTACGCAACAATCAATCCTCTCTTTGGTTTGGCAGGAAAATATGTCACTGATATTTATTTATCTTTTATGCATAGTTGTATTTCTTTTTATTATTTTTTTTCTGGAGGGGGGGGGCATTTTCTTTTTGACCATACAGGAAAATAAATAAAAAGCAGTTGTGGACAGCGATGAACACTCTGTATTCCCTTCTGTCGGCTCCCATTTCTGGCGATTAGCGCAGATCAGCTTCCGACCCCGACCGCGGCGGTGGGGAGGAGCAGAACCCAATGCGATGCGAAGCAGTGCTCTCAGCAACGCACAGCGTGCTCTCCTTCTCTAGCCCTTTAAATATGAGCGTGTCAATACAGCCATCGCGCTACATCTCCGCCTTTGGCAGGATTTCTCCCGGACCAAATCGATTCGGTCTCTGTTTATCTCATTAGCTTGTAGCGTGTAATCAATCACACAAGGGCATTTGACGCAAGCCTCTACCCCAGCACATACTACAGCTGAACTCTCCTTCCTGGTGGTGGTGGTGGTGTGTGCTGCTATGTGTTCTGATAGTCGTATTGGCAATGAGGCGTGAAGCAGGGAGCCTGTCTACCATTCATTCAGATGTCCCTTTTTCAATAATGTTAATTCATGTGGTGAGGATGCAGGCTTAGCACAGCCCAGACGTGTGCATAATGTAGACATGTGTTAAGCACACAGATCAAAACGCAGACTTGCAGATACACGGAAATGTAGGAAAGCATGGGTTTATAAATACACAATCAGACACCGTCAGTGTTGTCACTGGTAGGCTTCATTTTCAGCACTGCTTTCAATATGCCACCGCTGTTTATTTTCCTTTATAAATCACAGCCTTAGTAGCGTGCAACATCTTAAGAGCCGTCAGTGCACCTTGCAAACCTGTAATCACTGTGTTGGGCAATGTCATTCCTGCCCACTGCCGTTATACCTCAGGTGAATATATCGGGGGCATTTCTGCAAGGGAGATCTTACGCACAGAGCACTTACAAACACGCACGCAAAAAAAATATATATACAATCATTAACCTATCACAGATACCTAGGTGGTAATTTATAAAACCACTGCTTTGCAAAATGGGCAGCATAAGCAAACAGGGAACATAAACATGTCCTCTATTCTATGTTTTGTGGATCGGTTAAGTTCCTGGTGGTATTGCAAATAGTTTCAAGGGACAGACCAATATTCTGTGGAACATTAATAATTTGTGAACATAAACAAATCGAAGGACATGTTGCTAGCATCTCAGTTTGTTTTCTCTCGTTTAAAAAATATACGTTATTTTATTCCTAACACTTGAGGATGGGGCAAACAAGACTCAACATCGATCACCATATGAACATGTGCTTACAGAACATACAACAGCACTCACTTCAAGTCCTGCTTTTCCTTCTATGAATACGATGAAGAGAAGGCCGGAGGGGTCCTCATTGATTTATTGTTTAACTTGTTCAAACCATAGACCGGATAGAACAAGGGAACTTTTTTGGCAGTGCTTCTTGGGGCATTTTGTAGAAAGATGGCAAAGATTATTTTGAGATCCGGGACATATGTTGAAAGTTGCAGAGTGCTTGTAGTACAACTGTAAATGTTTACAAACTAAAACTGGAGTGTGAAATTTGTAAAAAAAAAAAGAAGATAATTCTCCACCGCTAATGGAGTTCCAACATCGTTAACAAAATGTTCCTTTCACAGATATTCATTGGAGTAGCGGGGCCCAGTATTATCTCCTAACTACTAACACACCAGGTTGCAG
>NC_079427.1:13499585-13502085 GCF_026213295.1 Gadus chalcogrammus | reverse complement strand
CAGGGAAACGTTTACTCCAAAGTATGTTAACCCTGCGTTGTGCACACACTGACATTTGCGCTGCCCCACTGACTTAATACGGCACGTTCTTGAACGTTTCCTGTAGTATGTCTTAGCGCAGCCCTTCTCAAACCTTTCTATGCCAGGGCCGGGAGAGCTTGACCCACGGCCCCAGGGCCCCCTCAGACCTAGACAGAGTATACACGGAACCTGAATCGCCACATTGCCCTCTTCTTATTGTAATCAATGAAAATGTATGTTTTCAGTGATTGCGAGTGATGTGATATTTGACTACAAAGCATGCTCAGATGGGTTGTACGTTTCGACACATATCAACAAACCGGTCGGATCAATCAGTCAATAATATGATAAAGTAATTATTTGAAGAGATTGAGTGCGGCTGGGTCCCCGATCCATTGTTTGAGAGACACGGTCACAATGGATACTCTCTTTTGATGGGCATTATCCTGTGAGCTATAAAACATCTTCAGAATAGATGAAGATTGAGGCCCAACTAATGTATTACTGTCTCCATTCGACTCTGCTAAACACGTGCCCACATTTGCACACACTGACACATTTGTCCCATAAGCACTTTCCCTACTGCACTCCATGGCCGAAGTGGGGGGGGGGGGGGTGTTGGTGGGGGGGTGTTGGTGGGGGGGCAACCAAGACACACGGAGCGAAATGACAGGCCGTCCCCTACCATAAGCGAGAACTGGGCTCTATTCGCTGACATTGCTGAACTGTACACCGGCTAAAAATATACCCGTGGACCGAGAGCAGCACCAGCGATACAGCAGCCTGCTCCCGCCCGTGTAAGAAACAGCTGGGAACACGGCTCCGGTGGATAGAAGCCGACAGCCTGAATAACAGGCGCCAGGTGCTGCCGCCTGCTCCAAGGTGTGCTCCTCTTTGGAATTCCGTATATTTACTGAGGGGAAAGAGATAGCTCCTTGGTCGGTGAATGAAGGAATATATAGAAATGCTTTTGGTTTTTGTTTGTTCTTTCATTTGACTTTGGTCCCCGGCTCTAACTGAAACGTGACACCTAGTCCGGTGTTGGAGTCACACTTCCACTGGGGACTGTGTATGGGCTTTGGGTGTTATATACATAACACCCAAACATAGCATTATATACAATTGAATGTACGATGCAACCTGATTAAAAACAATAATTGAATTGTTATGTTTACTGGTATAAGGCTGATCTGTAAAATAATACAAATGTGTAAAAAATTAGTTTTTGGTTTCCATTTTCCATTTGTGTTAGTCTTGTTATTATCTATTGGTTTATTTGTAATCACAGTGAGAGAGTCAGCATTTTTGTCCAGTTTGCATGCTGTCATGCTGGGTGTTGGTGGAGGCGTTCGGGCCGACCGGAGGAGTTGGGACTTCCAGGGAAGGCTTGGGCATGATGTGTCCTGACACATGGGCTAGGCTTTGGGATTGGTGCCCAGAGCTGGGGCACGGTCAGACAGACTGAGCACTATTTTCCAATGACACTCTCTCACAGGCGTTACAGTTTATAATGCAGAATAGTAATACCAACATGATGTACACATTGTTCCATTATAAATATACCTCTTGCTTTTAGGTTTGAGCTCACCAAAGAGACACACACATACATGTACACACACATAGACATATAGATAACACTCACAAACACCGCTACAGTGTTCGCCTCCATCATTCAGCTGGACAGTATCGCAACTGTTTTTATTTTGTACAGCTCCAAACTGCACACCCAAATATAATTTGAATTCACCATGGCGTTAAACATTTATGGCGTCACACATTCGCAATTAAAGCAATGTGTCATGGACGGCTGGAGATGGACTCACAGCAGGAGAAAATGTATCTGTGTCTTAGCCGGAGGATTAGGGAGCAGGCATTACATGGCTTGGTATAAGATGCACCTGTCTCGGGCCAGAACAAGCCCCGCTCCTACAGGCTTTTCCAGGAAGCTAGGGGTCTTCTGTGCTAGCTGTCAGAAATGACAACATGATAACCCTTTTAACTTCAACTCCAGCCCTCATATTCCCCAACCGATGCCCTGTTTTTTTCAAACCGACGGGAGTTTTTTTTTGCTCTTCTTCTTTGAAGTTTTTTTTTTTTTCTTTCTGGGTAAGGGAGAGGTGATCCCCAGAGCCACTATCTCCACGAGCACGCTGTCAGCCATATGGCCTGAAAATAACCATAAACATGACATTTCTGTCCACTTTCCTCCCCTCTAGCCCATGCCCATCCTGATTCATTCAACACATTGATCAAACAGAGCAGCAGTCTTAGATCTACATTTCAATCCACCTCCTGTCCGGGCTTGGTTTATTTATATTTAACCCTGCTTCCCATTTGATTTGTTTAATGACCGACCCGGGAGCAGAAAGTCGCTAGATATAAATCTTAATAAAGACCATTTCTTGGGTTTTCTAGCCCCAGGGCAGTGCTTTAGCCTTGGTGGTCAGCAGAAGACAAGGCACCAGAAGGGGGCTGTTTT